>NC_091801.1:15787045-16090075 GCF_041296235.1 Equus asinus
CGTTGTTGCAAGTATCAGCACAGCAGTCCCCACCTTATCCGCAGGAAATGTGCTCTAAGACCTCCAGTGGATGCCTGGAACCACAGATGGTACTGGACCCTGTATATCCTATGTTTTCTCCTATACATACATGCCTATGATAAAGTTTAACTTATAAATTAGGCACAGTAAGAGATTAATAACAATACCCAATAATAAAGTTGGCTTTGAGGCCATTATTAAGTAAAATACAGGTTACTTGAACACAAGCACTATGATATCGTGAGATTTCACCACGCTACTCTGAACGGCGTGCACAATTTAAATTTTATGAATTGTTTCTTTCTGGAATTTTCCAATTAATATTTTTGGATGGTTGACTAAGGGTAACTGAAACCATGGATAACGGGAGACTACTGTAGTTTGTTCCTTCTTATGCTGAAGAATATTCTATTGTCTGGATATACCCCTAATTAAGTTTTGGGCTATTATGTGTAATCCTCTTAGGAACGTTCAGATACAAGCCTTTGTATGGAGGAAGAACTTTTGCAACTCAGAAATTTTAGGGAACTCAATGATTACCATGCTTTTGGATCAAAACTAATAAGACTTAAGTCAGCTGCTTTGGGGAGCTGTGGAGGCTGGGGGCAAAAGCGGACAGGTGAACAGGGGAGGGCTCAGATCCTTAACACCCTCCCACTTTCCTCAGTAGCCCTCCCAGGTCTCTATTTTCTCCTGGCTTCACTCTTAAAAAAAAAAAAGTCCTGTTTATATCCCTTATCTTACCAAAATTCACAACTTTCTCTTATCTTCATTAACCCACGCTGTTACTCCAGAACTGCATCCAACCACAGAGCCTGGCTGGCAAAGGGCTCTAACTCATTCAGGTTCAGCTTACCTGACCACCTTTCTCCCACGGGAGACTTAGAGCCCCCTTGGATCGCTTGTATCTCTACAGAGCACTTGTCGTCAGCTGCTTATCATTCATCCATCTGTCAGATGTAGTGTCTGTATCTGTATTCTTGTCGACACTTACATCTTAATTTCGCGTGTTGACATGTTTAACTTCCCTCAATAGATACGAGCTCCTTGGCAGCAGAGGGCTTTGGTCTTGATCAACATGCATCCTTAGCATGTAGCATAGAAAATACTCGTTAAATGTTTGTGGAATGCATAAAAGAACAGCAAACAAATAAATAAATAGGCAATAAAGAATATTCTCGGAAGAAAGGCAACGACGGCCTCATTGAGGATCCACCAAGACAAGGGACAACATTTCTCAATCATAGTGTCACAATACACACACTAATGTGTCAGAGTAAATTGTAAGGTAATTCAGAAATATTTGGGTTTTTTCAATAATATGTCCAAATTTGCAAATATACTCAAGTTGGTTTGCTTAAAAAGAAAATCAGAGCAAATTTGAGATTGTCTGTATAATAATATCCCTCTTAACCACTTGCTTTCCAATATGCTTTCTTGAGTGAGAGAAAAAAGGGCAAAGTTATAGGTGGCGAACCAAGACTTGTGCCTCGCCCTGGGGATGCTCAGACATGTGCCATGAAGGTGGAGAACATCTGTGAGGAGTCGCAATGCAAAAGAGGACACATCGTCCAGGCTAGAAAATGATGATGGAGGAGCTGCGAGAGGTTGATTCCAGAGGCTCCTTCCCCGGCTATGAAGGAAACAGAGGCAGCCAGGTCGAGGAGGCACAAGGAGGACGGTGATTTTGCAAGAGTCTCATCCTTGGCGTGTAGAGCAGACACCGCATTCATGTTTTCTTCTCTCTGAAATACAAAGCACTGGGCTGACCAGTAGCCATATTTTTTCTGGATGCAAAAGCAGATTTCCTAAAAGAAGGACCTAGACTTCCTTGGAAAACATCGTTATGAGGCTCACACATTTAGGAAGATTTCCATCTCAGATGATTAGAAGTGTTAATGATGGGAGCTTCTGTGACTTGGAAAATTCATTAGTGCTTTACCTCCTCACAGCTCAGGTACAAAGACTCATTGTCTACCCATTCCTCTCAGCGTTCAATTATTAGAGAATTGATCACATGTCGAAAAGTGACAGATTAATTGCCACAGAAATCCAAACATGTAAGAGCCTGGTATCTACAGACCAACTGGTGCTTTGGCTCAAGAAGAACTGACTAGGCTCACATACATGTATTCTTTCAGCTGTTTAATAACTAACAGGTTTCGTGGCTAATCTGGGTTTGGTGGGGTATCGTGTGATTGAAAAGTGGCAGACCTCAATAAAAAAAATGGAGGTGAAAATGACGCAGTCTATACAGAAGTCAAAATATAATGACGTACACCTGATATTCACATAACATTGTAAACCAATGTGACCTCATTAAAAAAAAGTGGCAGCCAAAGATGACAATATTTGTTTTATTTCTATGCACCTTAATTCTAACAGAAAATCATGAAGAATCTATGTGCCAGTTCTTTCCAAGATTTAATTATAAATTAATATTGTAAAAAAGGCCATTATTTGTATTATCATTTTAATTTTACAAAATAGATAGATGTTCTATAATAATAATAACAGGGGCCGGCCTGGTGGTGCAGTGGCTAAGTTCGCACGTTCTGCTTTGGTGGCCGGGGTTCGCCGGTTCGGATCCCGGGTGCGGGCATGGCACCGCTCGGCAAGCCATGCTGTGGCAGGTGTCCCACATATAACACAGAGGAAGATGGCATGGATGTTAGCTCACGATCAGTCTTCCTCAGCAAAAAAAGACAAGAAGAGGAGGATTGGCTGTTAGCTCAGAGCTAATCTTCCTCAAAAAAAAAAAAAAACAGCTACTACCTTGAAGTGTCCTGGTTTCTATGACATGATTGCCCTACTCACTGAGCACTTACTTTGTGCTAATCGCTCTCCTAAGTGCTTATATGGACTCATTATACATAGTCGTGGGCTCGTATATCACAACATGATGCCTTAAATTTGGAAGACAATTAACCATTTGGCACTAACTAGAATGAAATTGTGCATGTTCTTAATAGACTCTTCTTCACATTTTCATCAGTCAGGAGTGTAATGGTGCCGGGAAAATCTCATAATAAAGGTAAGCAGTGGTAATTGGTTGTTATGGATTAATCAAAGAGTATATAAAGCAGAGCATATAAATTTCAGATCTAATCATCACTGTTCGCAAGGGTTCTGTGTCCTTTTGGGGAAGATGAATGAGCATTGAGAGAAAACTGACATTTTTTTTTTCTCATTAATGACACTTCTTTTCATTAAAGATGACTTTATCACTGATAATTAGCTTCTTTCCTTTAACGAGGCTTGTATAGAATAGCATGCCTAGAGAAAAAAAAAAAATACTAAACAACTTAGCCAAATCAAATGGAAATGATTGGGTCTTTCACATTTTGCTTTCCTGTGCAATGAAGGTTAAGTTTTAGGTCCCTGAAAACTCTGTGAATATATTAAAAACCATCGAATTGTACACTTTAAATGGATGAATTCCATGATATGTGAATTAGATCACAGTAAAACTGTTATTAAAAAAGTTTAGGTCTCTGTCCCATTGGAGTTTATAATCTCAAAAAAAAGTATCGATGCACATATTGTACGAACAAAAAGTATATATAACTATGTCAATTTCCATTTGGTGTAATTTGTGCATGACTGCATGTTCTTGGGCCATGATTTTCCCTGCGAGGAGAGTACACAGTACGGGCGTTGTATGTCCTATGCAAAGCCTGAATATGCTTCAATAGGATCGATTATCATGGCAGCTGAGCAATGGCTTGGATGAATATCACAAACGCACCAAGAACAAAGAGTGGAATCTGGCCAAGTCACACCCAGACCTACCAAACCACAACCTCTGTGGGGGGGTCGGAGCATCAGGAGTTTGGAAAGCTCCCCAGGTGATTTCAATGTGCCACCAAGCTTGAGGGACTCCAGCTTAGCTGAAAACAGCTGGGTGACGGTCACCTTCTTTCAGCTGGATATGCCAGCAATGGGCTTCTTCCTATGGAAAGAAGTGCTTTGCTTATGTAAATATGCTCATGGACACTGGTAAGCACCAACCTGGGATGAGCTCAAGACAGACTGAGTGGACAAAAAATAAGAGGAAAACACAGCCAGGGAGGGTTGGAAGCATGAATTTAAAAAAAAAAATCAAAATAAGAAAGAGCTAAAGAGGTAAATGAGAACCTAGAAGCCTGTCAATTGTTCTAACAGCTCAACAGTAGGAAGGACATTGAGAACCTAATTCAGCAGCCATGTTTTTCCCAGGAAGGTAGGGGGTTAGAAGTTAAGCAACGTGTGCAAGGACGTACAGCTAGTTCACCACAAAACGTCGAGGAGAAGCCAGGACTTGTCAGTGCCTGCAGGCTCTGCTTCCAACAGCGGGTGGGAGGGCTCCTTTCCTTCCAAACCTTCTGCTGCTGATGTAATTTCCTACTTGCAGAAAAGCTGCAAGTGCATTGTAGAGAATTCCCAGCAACCCCTCACCCGGCTTTCCCTAATGTTAGCCTCTTACTAGCCAAGGCACAGCGGTCAAAGCCAGGAAATTAACAATGGAACAATGCTATCTTCTTTTACAAATGAAGAAGCTGAGGCCCAGAGAAGTTAAACAACTTGCCCAAGGGCACACAGCCAATAGGTGCTAGAATCCCCATCATTTTTAAGGCCACAAGTACTCCCTTCCTTTGGTTTCATCTGAAATCCCCTTTACTTTAAACTTGTTCCAAAAGTGAAGGCTGGGTGCAAGCATCAGATGTCCTGCTTGACACCACGGTTGCCAGACGCTCTATGGGCCTGCGAGAGACCCCCTCTCGAGAAGGGCCCTCGCACTTGGTCTAATGCTCTGCTGCTGTTGCAGTCTTGAAATTAGAAAAAATTTTATCTTGGAACTTGTGTTTTGAAAGCAAAGGCCGACTGTACAGCGGAGCGATCACCGGGGCCGCGGGTTGGGGACCCTCGCCTAAGGGAACTGAGGCGCCTGCGCCTGAGCCATTGGCCTCGTGCCCGGTGCGCACGCGCAAACCTGGGGCCAAGCCCGGGCGGCGGCGCGGCCGCCTGAGCGCAGATTAGTGGAGGCTACGTTGGTGGCGCCCGCAGGTGCGAGAGAGGAGGGCCTCTGCACCTCTGTCCCTGGAGCCCTTCCCTGCAGCACCCCTCCGGCTTGCAGATTTTGACAGTAAATTATTACAAGACAAAAGCGTACAGGTGGACATTGCAGTGAAGTGAATCAGGAGTTACTAGAATCTTCGATGAGTTCAGGATCTCTGGGTTTGAAAACTGATGCAGCATTGCCAAGCTTAGGCTTAGCAATAGAAATTAAATTTAAAGATTGTCGCATTCGATGGAAAAACCCACTATTTTAATAGGATGCTTCAGATAAACGAATTATTGACAAAGCCCATTTTAAAATTAATTTTTCTCTTGTAGTTGAAGACGCAGTGATAGAATGCATAGACAGGCATTTTGAATTACAACAAATCGTGAAGCCACTCTCTGTTTCTTGTACAGGAAATGTCAGGGGAAGCATTGCAATGCCATCGTATACATCTGCATTTAAAATTAAATTTTGACTTACACCGAAGGATTTGTATGAAGAGCTAAATCTTTTTAAAAAAATGACTCCATGAGAACCATCAGCTATACAGGTACTAAAATCTATTTTGAGATAATTTACCAGAAGTTTATCCCGGAGTTGCCACAGCCCATAAAATACACAACAACTCAACTCCAGGAACAGTTCCATCAGCAGAAAAGTCCTTCTCAAAATGAAAAATTATCAAAAATTATTTATGATCTTGCATTTACCGAGACTGACTTTCAATTATACCAATTGAAAATGAAGTTGAAAAAGTATAAATTTTGATAACATAATAAATGAATTTGCAGGAAAGGGAGCCAGAAACATCTTATGATCAATCAACATATGACATTAATAAGGTATCATTATTTGTGTTTGTGAAATTATGACACCAAAAATACCTTTTTTTTCAATTTTAAGCTTGACTATTTATTTATTTAATTTATTTTTTTTGAGGAAGATTAGCCCTGGGCTAACATCTGCCGCCAATCCTCCTCTTTTTGCTGAGGAAGACTGGCCCTGAGCTAACCTCCGTGCCCATCTTCCTCTACTTTATATGTGGGACGCCTGCCACAGCATGGCTTGACAAGCAGTGCCCTCTCTGCACCGGGATCCGGACTGGCTAACCCCAGGCCGCTGAAACGGAATATGCGCACTTAACCGCTGTGCCACCGGGACAGCCCCTTAATTTTGTTTTTACTTGTGTTACATTTTATATGTTATGAGATATTTTTAAAGGAAAAAGCTTTATATTTTGGTATTTCTAATGGCACTTTTTTCCTGCCCTTTTAACAGGAAGCCCGTTAGTTTCATTTTGCACTGGGCCCTCCACATCCTGTAGCTGGGCCTGCCTGCTGGGGCCACCCCCTTTTCCTAATGGCGTTGCTTATGCTTCCACATTTACATCTTGAGATTTAAAATCCCTGGCAGGTATTTGTTGGCAGAGCCTGGGTCTGCCAACAAGGGAGCATCTGCTGCAAGGGCGGCTGGGCTGGGGAAGAGAGCATCTGATATATATATTTTTATATGTTTTGTATATATGTATGTAGATGCTTTAAGACTGAAGCGGAATAGCTGCTACACAGCACCGCATGGATTAGAAACGCTCCGAGTTAAAAACAAGTATATTTAATAGTGAAGATGTTATTGGCTGAAACTTGAATTCTGAATACAGATGTCATTTGACTCAGCAGCTCTGTGACTTTGGTTCCCTAAAGAATGCACGGCTACGAGCGAATGAAAGCGTTATTGAATAGAGACTCAGTCACAAGGTTTGACGTTCAGAAAGTACCACGTCCAGCACCCGAATGATGGTTATGGGCTCAGAAGCAGGGAGTGAAACTGGCCAAATATGTCTGCTCTACATGAGGAACCTGATGATCAGTTAAAATGCGATTCCGTGCTCAGGGAGTGGTGGACATGTAGGTGCACTGGACAGAGACTCACAAAGGGACCGGAGCCTAAAAGGATGTCACAAAAGATAAGTCAAGGGGCCAGCCTTGTGGAGTAGTGGTTAAATTCAGTGTGCTCTGCTTCCACAGCCTGGAATTGTGAGTTCAGACCTCAGGTGCAGACCTACACGACTCGTCAGCCGTGCTGTTGCAGAAACCCACATATAAAAAGTGGAGGAAGATTGGCAACAGATGTCAATCAGGGCTCATCTTCCTCAAGCAAAAAAAAAGAAGAAGAAGATTGGTAACAGATGTCAGAGCTAATCTTCCTTAAGGAAAAAAAAAGATAAGTCAAGGAAAGAAATTTTACCAAAGATTTCTCATTTAAATTAATTTTTGGTTATCATAGCTTGCTCCAATTTTAGTTAACCTACAGGATCTGGCCTTCTAACAAATAACCATGAAAGAATTAACCAGAAAATCCAAGTAAATGTATAAGCAAGACATTTGCCCTCATGTCTCCCTGATGCCGCCCATAAATTAGCCTTTGTTTTTTGCTGCGATTTGTCATCGCTGTACTGAGAAGATAAGATATTTAACATCCAAAGGAGTAAACATTCAGATTCAGTAGCTGTAGTGAGGTGAATGGTGGCCTCCCCCCAAATACGTCCCCATCCTAGCTTCCAGAACCTGTGAATGTGACCTTATTTGGAGAAAAAGTCTTTGCAGAAGTACTTGAATTAGGGTCTCAGGGTGAGATCATCCTGCCTTATTCAGGTGGGCCCTAATCTAATGACAAGTGTCCTAGGAGAGGCAGGAGAAGACACAGAAGGCCAAGAGAAGACAAGGCAGAGAGTGGAGTGATGTGGCCACAAGCTGAGGAACACCTGGACCACCAGATGCTGGAAGAGGCAAGGAGGGACCCTTCCGTGGAGCGATGGAGGGAGTGCAGCCCTGCTGACACCTTGATTTCAGACTTCTAGCCCCCAGGACTGTGAGAGAAGCCATTTCTGTTGTTCTAGGCCACCCAATCAATGGAACTTTCCAGCAGCCCTGGGAAGCCAACACAGCAGCCTCCCAGAGGGGAGTGAAGCTGAACTTCAGCGTTCGTAAGTCCTTGTTAAGAAGATTTGTTAACCTGATTATGAAAATGACATTTCAATCGCATCTTCCAGAACTCTCCTGTGGCTTCTTGATCTTGCCACCAACATTATCCAACACCCATAAGCACATCCCCATTTCCTTTTTTCATGAACCACTGGTCTGAATAGGCATGCACAGGTAATACCCAAGATATCGTATTAGTAAGACAACTACCTAATTTAGTATTCCAACATCTGAAGACGTAAATCTAATGAAGGGTGATTTTTACCCAAATAAACCTCGGGGAGGTAATTAGCACTGTGATTTGGGGGTGACGTACCGCTCGTTGTTTCCTCAAGGTATTCCTTCTCTGCATTAACGGAGCGCTGCCCAGGCTGTGGACCAGCTTGTTCAGACAGGAAAATACGCTTCCTCTAAAGCTGCAAGCCATATTTTTCTTTGTATTCTCCTTTTGACTTTTCTTAAAAAACCAGTTTAATACTTAAGCAATCAAATTCCCCACTGCTTTTTTTTAAAGAATCTTTGAGAGCTAAGTATTTTTAGAGCAAAGTATAAATTTTCCTTAATAGTATTTTTACTTCAGGAGATGCTCCAGTTTAACGAGGGTGGCGTCTCTGTTATCAGAGTCCTGAAGGCAACTGCTCAGGCCTCTTACAGGACGGTTCCCTTTCTGATCACATCTCAGTTTCCTGATGTGACCTTTATCTAACAAGGTGATCTCTCCCTGGATTGACAGGAAATAATTTTTATTTTTTTGAGGAAGATTAGCTCTGAGCTAACATCTGCCACCAACCCTCCATTTTTTTGCTGAGGACAATTGGCCCTGAGCTAACATCTGTGCCCATCTTCCTCTGCTTTATGTATGGGATACCCGCCACGCATGGCTTGATGAGTGGTGTGTAGGTCTGCACCCGGGATCCGAACGAGTGAACCCTGGGCTGCTGAAGTGGAGTGTGAAAACTTAACTGCTACACCACCAGGCCAGCCCCAAAAGGAAACAATTTTTGAGCAGTTTCAACCAACAGCCAGGAGATCTACTCTGATTGGTTTGTTAAGGAATAAAAAAATTGTACCTTTCAGCTACATTCTAAAAAACACAGCTAGAAGCATGACTACTAGATTTTAAAATACCTTGGGTTTCATATTACAATAATTTTAAAATCTACATTTATATTAAAGAACTTATCCTCCAAATTGTTAACTAGTAGGAGTATCTAAATTTATTTTCTTTTTAAGAAATATTTATTGCATTTTCTATTTAATTTATTGTCTTTTCTATTTAATTCTTAACAAAGCAGTGTGCCTTTACTGTATCATAATATAATTTAATGAAACTCTATACTGGAAATAAAAATGAGACTATATAGATGACTCTCCACATATACCTTACATATGATTGTGTTATTGAAGGAGTCATTCATATATTTAATTTGTTTATGGATAAATGCTCGCATTGGTTAAAAAGTAAGTATTTTAGTTTTAAAAACAAAGTTTAGGGGCTGGCCCAGTGGCGCAGTGGTTAAGTTTGCACGCTCTGCTTCGGTGGCCCAGGGTTTGCTGGTTCACATCTCGGCTGCGGACATGGCACCGCTTGGCACGCCATACTGTGGTAGGCATCCCACATGTAAAGTAGAGGAAGATAAGCATGGATGTTAGCTCAGGGCCAGTCTTCCTCAGCAAAAAGAGGAGGATTAGCAGCAGATGTTAGCTCAGGGCTAAGCTTCCTCAAAAAAAGCAAACAAACAAAACAAAAAAACCACCCAAACCCCACAAAGTTTAGTAAAGTTACTGTGCTGTTTATCTTCCATTTGCCCTTCCGGGGTCATGGTCCACTGTTTTGCTCACTGCCTGTATCCTGTGAGGATGCTCTGTATGGACTGCAGTAATAGGCTCCCTTCTGTCTGGCTTCCATTTGAGTTTGGCCAGTTGGGAACTCCAGTAGGATGGGTGTGAGATGAGAGTTTATTCCCCTGCCTCCCTCCCTGTGTGGTGCTATGGGTTGTCTGCATCCTCTACTGAAGGCTCAGCTGCTAGCTGATGTTTCTATCCATATTAGTTACCTATTGCTGTGTAACAATGTTGCCATAAACTTAGTGGCTTAAAACAAGACACATTTATTGTCTTACAGTTTCTGTGGCTCAGGAATCCAGGGCCACAGCTTAGCTGGGTCCTCTGAAAGCTGCAGTCAAGGTGTCGACAGGACTGCGGTCTCATCACAAGGCTTGACAGGGACGGATCCGTTGTCAAGTTCATGTGGTTGTTGGCAGCACTTGGTTCCTCGGAGGCTGTCAGACTGAGGCCTCAGTTTCTTGCTAGCTGTTGGCCAGAGACTGTCCTCATTTCTTGCCGTGTGGCTCTCTCCGTAGGGCAGTTCACAACATGGCAACGTGCTTCCTCAAGGCCAGCGTGAGAAGGAACTGGGCACTCATTTTATGTAATGTAATTACAGAATTGATGTCTTCTCACATTTGCCATGTTCTGTGGGTTAGAAGCAAGTCTTAGGTCCTGCCACACTCAAGGGGAGGGGATTACACAAGAGTGTGAGTACCAGGAGGTGGGGATATTTGGGGGCCGTGTTAGGGTCTGTCCACCACATCACCATACAGCTACCCTTTCTGGCTTCTGGAAATGGCTCCCTCTTCCTGCTCTTTGTTACCTCTCCCGCCTCCCACTTCTTGCTGCAGGATTCTGTGTTATGTTTCATTTTCCCTTAACTCTTCTCTCTGCTTTGTACATAGTCGTTTTATTTTATTTTGTTTTTTGCTGAGGAAGGTTCACCCTGAGCTAGCATCTGTTGCCAGTCTTCCTCTATTTTGTATGTGGGTCACTGCCACAGCATGGCTGCTGATGAGCAGTGTAGTGTGTGCCCAGGAACTGAACCCAGGCTGCCAAGCAGAGTGTGCTGAACTTAACCACCAGGCCACCAGGCTGGACCCATAGTCCCTTTATTAAATGCTCTTCAGTCACCCAGTAGAGTGTGATATTTCCTTTCCTCCATCAATTTTCCTTGATGGGCATTGAAAGAAATAGGTGGACACTTTGAAGAATATATGATAAATTAATTTTTTATCATTTAACTTCTAAAAATGGAAATATGCTGCAACAGATTAGAAGTAAAGAAGGGAAGTTGTTTTGATTTGCACACATCAAGTTGTTTGACATTTTAGGTCTGGTAAAACCATTAAATTAATAGATGTACTCTTTGATTTATTTGGGGACCAAGACGTGTTTGCTCTCTCCCATTAGATTAGAAACTCCTCAGGGAGCCAGGACCTTGTCTCATCCTAAAGCAGTTAAGCTTGGTATACTAACACAATATTTTAATATTTTCCTTCAAATTTCTGGACTAATTATTGCAACTATAAGACAGTCTGGATTCTAGCACAATAAGAATTTTCTTCAGTGTTCAGCTACCTGGGGAAAAAAATTCTACTGGTTCCAGGAATTTGTGAAAATAATCTTTTTACAGAGGTCCTTAAATTTTGTGTGTGTGATGACCCCCTGCTCAGAATGTTTTTAAATGCATCAAATATAATATATATAAATACATTATATGTAAATATAACATATTGATATGTTATATACTATATTATTATATCAGATATATATCAAATGAATTAGCACCACACACCCACTACAATGGCTAAAAGTAAAAAGACTAACAATGCCAAGTGCTGGCAAGGATTAGGGGTGCTCATACATGGCTGCTGGGAGTGTAAAATCCTACAATCGCTTTGGAAGACTGGCAGTTTCTAATAATGTTAAACATATACCTACTTTATGATCCAGTAATGGCATTCCTAGGTGTGTGCCCAAGTGAAGTAAGTGCCTGTGTCCACAGAAGGATTTATACCACAGTGTTTACTGCAGCTTTATTCGTAATGGTCCCAAACTGGTACCAACACAAGTGAAGAGTAAGCAAACTGTGGTATAGTCATATATTGGAAGACTACAGAGCAATAAAAAATTTAAAAACTAGTGGTAAAACAGCATGGATAATCTCAAAAACATGTTAAATAAAAAAATCAGAAGCAAAAGAGTATATGCTCTATGATTCCATTTATATGAAGCTCAGGAACAGGCAAAATTAAGCTGTGGTGATAGAAAACAGAACAGGGGTTGCTGAGGGAGTTATTGACTGGAAAGGAGCGCAGAGAAAGCTTCCGGGTGATAAAAGTGTCTGTGTCTTGAACTAAGTACTGGTTCCAGGGATGTATGCATCTGTAAAAATCCACCGAGCTAACCTCTAAGATTTGTGTATTTTGCTATAAATAAAATATATAATTTATAAGATTATAAGAGAAATGAGTTATGTTGGAATAGTTATGAAAAATATTAAAAATGATATATTGGCTTATTTATTAATACACTAGATAATAAGATTTAGCAGCAGATCTAAGTGAAGAAATTTCAGAGTATTATGCATGTTTATACTAACATATATAATTTATAAAAATTATATATCAAGATGTATGCAACAATGGTAATATGATATGAGAAACTTGTGGCTTCTCTTAGTAACGGTCTCTGGTGATGATTATATTCTTGCTGTTTGTTGACCACACTTGTCATTAGAGGAAGTGATAAATTTCCGTTAGAGATGAGTGAAACTATAGATGTATTTATTATCGTATCCAATTTCGTGGATCCTCTGATTCTATCCACGGACTATACTTGAATACCTCTGTGTTGAATGTCATTTTTTTGGTAACGCTCTGTACTTTGTAGATTTAACAATATTCTTTTGAGAAGGAGGTCCATAGACTTCACCAGGCAGGGGCTTGGTGGCCATCCAGTGCTGGGGGTGGTGACTGTTATGGTTGGTGACATGAAAGAGGCCGTTTTAAGTTTAGGTAACTCCATCCTAGAGCTCTAGTTCCCCCAAGAGAACAGAGAAAAAGTGCAGTTTGTTTTGTTTAAAGATTGGCACCTGAGCTAACAACTGCTGCCAATCTTTTTTTTTTCTGCTTTTTTTTCTCCCCAAATCCTCCCAGCACATAGTTGTGGATTTTTAGTTGTGGGTCCTCCTAGTTGTGGCATGTGGGACGCCGCCTCAACGTGGCCTGATGAGCGGTGCCATGTCCGCACCCAGGATCCGAACCAGTGAAACCCCGGGCCGTCGAAGCGGAGCGCGTGAACTTAACCCCTTGGTCACGGGGCCAGCTCCAGCGCAGCTGTTTTTTATTTCTCCTCAGCTTCTTGGAATCTAGAACAGTGAAAACATCATCCTGCACATCCTATTGGGCTGCAGTTTTTCCAGAAGAATGAAGCTCCAGTGTACATTCTTTTCGGTGAAAATTCTTAAACTAATTTTTTATTGTTGGATTAAGAAATATAATTACACAGGCCACAAAAAAATACAATTTAAAACACAACATAATAAATCATTTGGATAACCACAGAATGCAAATCGTTACAGGAGATCTTATGAACCAGCTGACCATTCTTCTGTTGGATGTGGCAACACCTTGGAAATGAATATATTTGAAAAAAAATCTGGAGAAAGATCGCATGGGGACCTGGATTCTCTTTTACATTTTATTTTCTTTTTCCAAAATAAGATACGTAGCTACTCCTCCTTATTACACCAAGAGAAAACTCACTTCACAAAGCACTTTTCAGTTAAGAGTGAATTCACACATCCCTGGATAGCTTTATGAAGCTATCACATAACGTATTTAATGACTTCTAAAGTTTGCTCCCGTTGCTGCTTGTTAAGTGAGCTATAGCTCTCTCCTCCACCCTGTCTTCTGTTCGACACACATATGCATTTCTCCTCACCCTCCCTGTGATGGAGCAGGATGATCAGAAAGGATGGCTTCAGAGCTGTTCGAAACAGTTTAAAACCTGTTTCAGAATACCCTCCCACCCTTTTAGAAGAACATCCCTCCACACACACATGCACACACAATAGAAAGCCAATTTCTTAATTTACAATGAGACATACACCTGTCACCAGCACTAGGTGCCATGTTTATGGATTATAGTACTTTCTCTCTGGTAGGCACATGTACGTGGGAAACCAGATGACAATCAGAAGGTTGTTTGGGGAGCATCTAATCAGAGAGAGGGGTGTGGATGATCTTGCTGGCTGGCGTGTCCAAGGACTTTCCGTCCTGTGGGACTCTCCTTCCTCCTGAGCTGTCTGTGGGTCACCACACTCTCTCTCTTGCTCGTTTCATTTTTGACTTTAATTTAGGAACAGTACTTTCTATTATAACTTTCAGTTGCACATGTATAAATTTCAACCCTTGTTACAAGTGTTACTGAGAAAGATATTTTTACCCCGATGTTTTTTAATGAGCAGTCAATGCTCAGACTTTGAAACAGGTCCACCTAGATTAGAAACCTTCTCTGCTGTTCCATTAGTCGTGTGATCTTCAGCAAGGCGTTTAACCTCACCGTGCCTCAGTGTCCTCATCTGTAAAATCGGGAAGATAATAATAGTATCTGGGCTGGCCCGGTGGCGTAGCCATTAAGTGTGCACGTTCCGCTTTGGTGGCCTTGGGTTCGCCAGTTCGGATCCCGGGTGTGGACATGGCACCGCTTGGCACACCATGCAGTGGTAGGCGTCCCACGTATAAAGTAGAGGAAGATGGGCACGGATGTTAGTATCTATGTAATAGAATTGTTGTGAGAATTAAATGAGACAATATACATAAAGTGCTTGGAACAGTGCTTGGCGCATATGGAGCCATGTACAAATGTCAGCCACTATTTTTCTCCCAGGTGAGGATTTTCTTGCCCTGTAATAGTATGCAATGGTGGAAAAAATTGGCAAGACGTTAAATGTACAAGAATAAGGAAATGGTTAAATAAATTATGGTGTGTCTGTGTATTAGATTCCTAAGGACGCCCTAACAAAGGGCCACAAATGGGGAGGCTTAAAACGATAAAAACTTATTCTCTCACAGTACTGGAAGCTAGAAGTCCAAGACCAAGGGGTTGGTAGGACGAGGCTCTCTCTAAGGATCTAAGGACAAAGCTGTTCCACGCCTTTCTCTTAGCTTCTGGTGTTGCCAGCAGTCCTGGGCGTGCCTTGGTTTGCAGCTGCGTACCTCCAACCTCAGCCTCTGTTGCTTCCTGACATCTTCCCTCTGTGTCAGTCTTTCTTCTCTTCTTAGAAGGACCTCAGTCATAGTACATCAAGGGCCCGTCCTGCTCCAATATGGCCTCATCTTGACTAATCACATCTGTAACGACCCTACTTCCAAATAAGGTCACATTCTGATGTACTGGGGTTAGGACTTCAATATATCTTTTTGGGGGCACATAATTCCACCTTAACAGTGTGCATGTTACTAAGCCATTTAAAATCGTACGTTCAAAGAATATTTAATTCTCCTTGGTATTATTGCCCTTAGATAAACGCTCACACGTGTGCACAAAGAGGGTGTTTATGATGGTGTTTGTAATGGTGAGATGTTGGAAAAAACCGCATATCCAACAGTAAGGGAGTGGACGACTAAACTGATATGTCCGTTCCAATGCACAACGCAGCAGTTAGAAACAGGGAAGCAGATCTACGTTCACTGGGTAAAAAACAGAGAAAGCGTATTTCAGAACAACGGACATTGAGTGCTTGGACTTATTCTCTTCTAGTCTCATAGCTCTGAGAATTACCTTATGTGAACAAATCTTTTTTATTTTTTTTTAGGAAGATTAGCCCTGAGCTAACTGCTGCCAATCCTCCTCTTTTTTTTGCTGAGGAAAACTGGCCCTGAGCTAACCATGCCCATCTTCCTCTGCTTTACATATGGGATGTCTGCCACAGCATGGCTTTTGCCAAGTGGTGCCATGTCCGCATCCGGGATCCTAACCAGTGAACCGCGGGCCGCCGAGAAGCGGAACGTGCGAACTTAACCACTGTGCCACTGGTCCGGCCCCCAAGCAAATCCTATATTTGTATCTTCAGCTTGGACCTCCTCTCCGACCGTAGACGCCCCCCCCACCAACATCTCCACTGGGAGATCCAATAGACATCTCCATCTTAACTGGTGCAAAAGCAGGCTCATGGTCTTCCTGCCTAGCCCACTCCAGCCGAGACCTATCTCGGTTCATGCCACTCCAGTCTTCAATAGCTTAGACAAAAACAAGCCAACAGGCAGACAGAAACGAAAAGCTTGGTGTCCTCCTTCACCCTGTCTCTTATCCTTCATTGAATTTGTCAGCTGATCCTGGGGTCTCTGCCTCACACAAATGTCTGGTCAGAGCAGTCCTCGCCACCTCCGTTGCTCTCTGCCCGGGTCCTGTCTGTTCTCAACACAACAGTGACACTGATCTTTTTTAAACCTAAGGCAGATCATGTATGTCACTCTTCTGTTCAAACCCTTCTGTGAAACAAATGAAGACGAAGCAAGCGAGAAAAGCTGTGTCTGTTAATTCAGAGCTTGCTGTACAGGGGCGTCAGCCACCATCATTGTATGCGGCAGAGAGTCAAAAGCAGGCAGAGGAGTGGGAAGTCTTCATTGTGAAAAAAGGGAAGGCTGCAGGTGTGTCCTGATCAGAGCTTGTCGGCCTGGGGAAGCTGGGGGCAGACCGTTAGAACTGGGACCCTATGTGAGTGGTTAGGGGAGCATATTGGCCTTCTCTGGTTGGTCCTAAGTTGGAAATGGACAAAAGTCAGGGAAGCTGGTAGTTGTTAATCAAGTCCTGACCACTTTGGGCCAATTGTTACAGAAGTTATTATTTAGCTCCTGGCTTGTTACTGGAGATAGCAATCCAGCTTCCTACAAATCTGGGTTATCTTGGGCTGGCTTCCTGGCCCGGTTACTGTAGAGGAGGGGTTGGTCTCCTGGGCACATTGCTGCAGGTTGTGGGGCAGAGTTCCGTTTTCATATGGGCTCTGGCCGGTGTCTGCATAGTCAGGCCTTCACGTCCAACTGCTCCTCAGTTCCCAGGAGAATCGGAAGTCCCCCCAATAGCCTGCAAGGCCTTATAGGATTTAGCCCCTTAGTGCCCCTCCGTCTCTCTTCCCAATATTTCTACTTCAGCCATTGGGCTCCAGTCACCTGCCAGGCATGCTCCTCTCTTGGAGCCTTTGCGCAGAGTGCCCCCCAAGTGACCTGCAGGTCCCACTCCCTCGCTTTCTTCAAGTGTTTGCCCAATTGTCGTGTTGTCAGTGTGGCCCATTCTGATCCTCATTATTGGCACAGCCTTTTGCCCATAGCACCTATCATCTTCAATACCGTTATAAAACCTATTTATGGTTATTGTCATCCCTTCCTATCACAGTGTAAACTCCCCAAGAGTCTGGCACATAGTAGGGACTTCAATGTATATTTGTGGAATAGACAAATGAGTGACAAATAATACTCTCTCATTTTTCATTATTATTTCAGATGGATTATGTCATAAAATGGCTTTTTAACGACTTTCCAGTGTAATACCAATTATTACAGCTTTTCCCACTATCCATATATAAATCATTCTTTGTTTTGCTATTTTTCCAAAACCTGCACCATCTGCCCTGTGCCCTCTGATGCACCCCCTCCCCCCCAAACTTTCTCCCTTGCTCACTCTGTTCAGGGCTCAGTGGCTCCTTGCTGTTCCTTAACCATGCTGCTCTTCCCTCCACCTGAATGTGCTTCCCCCAGGCAGCCTCACGAACCTTTTGTATAAAAATAAAATAATTAGGCTTTTAGAGCTCCTTCTTAGAACATCCTTCAACATAGGCTGATGGCATAACGCCAGCAAACGGGTACAAGATCACGTGGTCTACATTCACCATTCTCTGAAGCTCTGGCTGATGAGCAAAATGTGGACTATCAGAGCAGAATTGAAGGTCTCCACACATTTCAGAACGTCCTCTACATGAACCCCATTTCTCTGGACGGCCTTTGGCAAAGCGTTGAACTGCATTGAGTCGGAGGTCGGGTCCCTAACAAGTGCCAGGAGAGCACACCTCACAGTGTGTTGCCTGGGCAGCAGACTCATTCATTGGGCTTAACGGCCATTCAAGCAGGAGAGAGGACTCCCACCCTGACGTTCGTCGTTTGATGCAGATGCAGACACACGGGCCTGAAGGGCAGATTGCCCTCCCATGAGAGGATGCAGAGAAACCCCACAGGCGAGGCTGCCTTTTTATCTTGGAAAAAATTCTGGATCTGCTGCAGCAAATGGAAGGTAAAGCACCATAGTTCTACGACATAAAGAAAGCCCAAGCATTTTAGCCTGGCAAATTTTAAGCTGGATGTTTAAACACATCTTGTGCCTACTACAAAAATGTGGAAACAGTACCCAGGTAACACGTGACTCAGGCAGTGTCCTTACCGAGAGCAGAGCCCTCCTGGATTAACTGACATCAAAGTGTAACTCTAGGTTAGTGGTTTCCAATTTTTTGAATTATACACACTTAACAGTAAAATCTTTTTGATAAACACCATCAATATGTTTATATTTTTACATTAGAAATTATGTACAGTTAGTCCATAGTAATTTCTTATGTACATTATAAAGCATATACAAAAATAGAAATTTTTAAAGGGTTAAATAAACACAAATATGAATTAAGTATCTTCAATTAAGTATCATCTGCACCCCAAGAGATCACCTTGTTCATGGACCCTGTGGTCCATGCATTGCACTTCGGAGGACACTGACCCTTCTTTAAATGATGAGGTAGGGGGCCAGCCCCGTGGCCGGGTGGTTAAGTTCACACGCTCCACTGCAGGCAGCCCAGTGTTTCGTCGGTTTGAATCTTGGACGGGGACATGGCACTGCTCATCGAGCCACACTGAGGCGGTGTCCCACATGCCACAACTAGAAGGACCCACAACGAAGAATATACAACTATGTACCGGGGGTCTTTGGGGAGAAAAAGGAAAAAAATAAAATCTAAAAAAAAATAAAATAAAAAATAAATGATGAGGTAGGGCCAGCCAGCGGCATAGTGGTTAAGTTCATGCACTCTGCTGTGGCAGCCCGGGGTTCACAGGTTCAGATGGAGGTGCAGACCCAGCACCATTCGTCAAGCCATGCTGTGATGGCCTCCCACATAAAATAGAGGAGGATTCGCACAGATGTTGGTTCAGGGCCAATCTTTCTCAAACAAAAAGATGAGATGACAGTCACACCATGTACAATTAACCATTTGAAGGTGTACAGTTCAGTGACATTTAGCACATTCACACTGCTGTGCCACCACCATTTCTAGAGGGTTCCAGAATGTTTTCATCACTGCAAAAGAAAATCTCATACCCACTAAGCAGTCACTCTCTGTTGCCCTCTCCCTCTGACTCTGGCAATCACCTATCTGGTTTCTGTCTCTAGATTTAAGCTATTTTGGATATTTCATACAAATGGAATCATAGGCTATTGGATCTTTTTTTCTGGCTTCTTTCACTCAGCATAATTTTTCTTTTGAGGAAGATTAGCCCTGAGCTAACTGCTGCCAATCCTCCTCTTTTATCCGCACGGGGGATTTGAACCGGTGAACCCCAGGCTGCTGAAGCAGAATGTGTGAACTTAACCACTGTGTCACCAGGCTGGCCCCAGCATAATGGTTTGTGTGTGTGTGTGTGTTTGTGTGTAAAATATTTTTTTTGAGTTATAACTGAAATATAACTTTATATTAGTTTCAGGTGTACAGCATAATGATTCAATATCAGTATGTATTGTGAAATGATCACCACAATTAGTCTAATAAACATCCATCATCACACATAGCTACAAATTTTTTTTCTTGTGATAAGAACTTTTAAGATCTACTCTCTTAGCAACTCGCCAGTATACAATACAGTATTATTAACTGTACAGTCACAATGCTCTACATTAGACCCCCAGGATCAGCATAATGTTTTGAGGTTCATGGACATGGTAGCATGTACCAATTCTTCATTCCTTTTTGTGGCCGAGTAACAGCCCATTGTATGGATATACCGCATTTTGTTTATCCATTCATTCACTGATGGATATTTGGGTTATTTCGACATTTTGCCTATTGTGAATAGTGCTGCTATGAACATTCTCGTGTAAGTGTTTGTTTGAATCTCTGCTTTCAATTCTTTTGAGTATATTCTTTTGAGTGAAATTTATGGATCTTATAGTAATCCTATGTGTAGCTTTCTGAGCAAAAGCCAAACTGTTTTCCACAGCAGTTACACCGTTTTACATCCCCACCAGCAACGTAAGAGGGGTCCAATCTCTCCACATCCTTGCTAACACTTGTTATTTTCCTTTTTAAAAATATTATAGCCATTCCAGTGGGTGTAAAGTGATAACTTCACTGTGGTTTTGCTTTGTGTTTCCTTAATGACTGATGACGCTGAGCATCTTTTCATGTGCATGTTGGCCATTTGTATTTGTTCTTTGGAAAAATATCTATTTAAGTCCTCTGCTCATTTTTTAATTGCGTTGTTTGTCTTATTTTTTAACCTCAGCACCTTTTCATCTCTGTCACACAATGATGGTATTTTTAATGAAGACCCAGAAGCACACAGAGAAAGAATACATTATATTCACTATAGTTTGGGTATTATGAGATTATAATCCTATTTCAATTGTTTGAATATTGATAGTCCCAATATGATGAACATATTAACCATAATGAGGTTATTTGATCAGAACACCTCATTCTTCAACTATTTCACTGAGTAATAGAATTTACTATGTAAATATCTTGATTTTCAGGTAATACATAGTATGGATTTGCAGATGATAGTTTTATGTAGCTTTTTTTTTGAAGAAGAATATTAGCCCTGAGCTAACATCCGCTGTCAATCTTCCTCTTTTTTTTGCTGAGGAAGACTGGCCCTGAGCTAACATCCGTGCCCATCTTTCTCTACTTTATATGTGGGATGCCTACCACAGCATGGCTTGCCAAGTGGTGCCATGTCCACAACTGGGATCCGAACCGGCGAACCCCAGGCTGCGGAAGTGGAATGTGTGCACTTAACCACTGTGCCACCGGGCTGGCCCCTGTAGCTTTCCTTTTGGTCACCGTATGACACAACTAATGCAATTTCAGCTTCTTGGAAAGGTTTTTAATTGATGCAAGCTTGATGTTTTCCACCCTACATTTTAAGTGTATATTACAATAACTGGAAAAATAATTGCAGATCAATTGGCTTTTACCTAGATACTAGAAGATGTCCCTTCTAATTGTGGGTTATTAATATGTGCTTGGCCCAAAATACTGACTTCAATGGCCAACTTGTCAAAGTTGTGCTCTTGTTCATAGTTATATATTCTATTCCCAGTTGACATATTAACAGACCAAGTGAAGGATGATATCAGCCTTTAGGAGAGGGGTAAAGAATAATGGGATTGAGCCCAAAGGAGAAAGCACAACAAGGTAAAAAATTCTTTTTGTTCTGAATCATGTAGTGTACTCTTAAATTTGTACAATACTTAACACCCCTCAACTCTGGTTGTCATCTACTCTATAGTCAATTAAAGACGTGAACAATGAGTTTTATTGGGCAAGAAACAACAACTATCACAGCCTTCATTTCCAACTCTAAATTTAGACAAATGACCAGATGGGAAATGACTGCATTTTAAACTAAGATTCTAGTCTTTTGTTTTAGCTAAATCTTTAGAGGTGAAGTAAAGATGGATATTGGAAGGAAGCCATATGGTGTTTTTAGATCTGTCCACGACCTTATGCATTTTGGGCCCTGGAGTGCTTTTTTTTAATCCTTCATGCCCTTTTTACTTGGCTGACCACATTTGTGGTTTTCTAGAGCTCTTGATCTGTACAATAGGAAAATTATTTTGTGCTGTATTTTTAACTCCTGAAAGTTCTGTTTAGATCTGTATGCATAAATTGTATAGAATGAGAATATGGCATTTTTAAAAAACTTTTTACTGAGATTATGATAGTTTACAAGCTTGTGAAATTTCACTTGTACATTATTGTTTGTCAGTCGTGTTGTAGGTGCACCACTGCACCCTTTGTGCTCACCCCCACCCCTTCTTTCCCCTGGTAGCCACTAATCTGTTCTCTTTGTCTACATGTTTACCTTCCACATATGAGTGGAGTCATACAGAGATTGTCTTCCTCTATCTGGCTTATTTCACTTAACATAATACCCTCAAGGTCCATCCATGTTGTTGTGAATGGGACAATTTTATCCGTTTTTATGGCTGAGTAGTATTCCATTGTATGTATATATACCATATCTTCTTTATCCAACCACCAGTTGATGGGCACTTAGGCTGCTGCCACGTCTTGGTTATTGTAAATAATGCTTCAATGAACATAGGGGTGCATGGGACTTTTGGAATTGCTGATTTCAAGTTCTTTGGATAGATAACCAGTAGTGGGATGGCTGCAACATATGGTATTTCTATTTTTAATTTTTTGAGAAATCTCCATACTGTTTTCCATAGTGGCTACACCAGTTTGCATTCCTACCAGCAGTGCATGAAAGTTCCTTTTTCTCCACCACCTCTCCAACATTTGTTACTTTTCGTTTTAGTTATTTTTGTCATTCTAATGGGTGTAAGGTGATATCTTAGTGTAGTTTTGATTTGCATTTCCCTGATGATCAGCGATGATGAACATCTTTTCATGTGCCTATTGGCCATCCATATATCTTCTTTGGAGAAATGTCTGTTCATGTCCCCTGCCCATGTTTTGATTGGGTGGTTTGATTTTTTGTTGTTGAGTTGTGTGAGTTCTTTATATATTATGGAGATTAACCCTTTCTCAGATATATGACTTGCAAATATTTTTTCCCAATTAGTGGGTTGTTTTTTTGTTTAAATCCTGTTTTCCCTTACCTTGAAGAAGCTCTTTAGTCTGATGAAGTCCCATTTGTTTATCCTTTCTATTGTTTCCCTTGTCTGAGAAGACATGGTATCCAAAAATGTCCTTTTAATAATGATGTCAAAGAGTGTACTGCCTATATTTTCTCCTAGAAGCCTTATGGTTTTAGGTCTTACCTTTAGGTCTTCGATCCATTTTGAGTTTATTTTTGTGAATGGTGAAAAACAATGGTCAATTTTCACTCTTTTACATGTGGCTGTCCAGTTTCCCCAGCCATTTGTTGAAGATACTTTCCCTTCTCCACTGTGTGTTCTCAGCTCCTTTGTCAAAGGTTAGCTGTCCATAGATGTGTGGTTTCATTTCTGGGCTTTCAATTCTGTTCCATTGATCTGTGCACCTGTTTTTGTACCAATACCATGCTGTGTTGATTACTGTGGCTTTGTAGTATGTTTTGAAGTAGGGATTGTGATGCCTCCAGCTTTGTTCTTTTCTCTCAGGATTGCTTTAGCAATTAGGGGTCTCTTGTTGCCCCATATGATTTTTAGGCTTCTTTGTTCTAATTCTGTAAAGAATGTCATTGGGATTCTGATTGGGATAGCATTGAATCTGTAGTTTGCTTTAGGTAGTATGGGCATCTTAACTATGTTTATTCTTCCAATCCATGTGCATGGAATGTCTTTCCATCTCTTTACGTCGTCGTCAATTTCTTTCAGGAAAGCCTTGTAGTTTTCATTGTATAGATCTTTCACTTCCTTAGTTAGAGTCACCCCAAGATATTTTATTCTTTTTGTTGAGATTGTGAATGGAATTGTGTTCTTGAGTTCTTTTTCTGTTAGTTCATTATTAGAGTATAGAAATGCTACTGATTTATGTAAGTTGATTTTATACCCTGCATCTTTGCTCTGGTTATTGATTATTTCTAATAGTTTTCCAATGGATTTTTTTGGGTTTTCTATATATAAGATCATGTCATCTGCAAACAGCGAGAGTTTCACTTCTTCACTCCCTATTTGGATTCCTTTTATTCCTTTCTCTTGTTTAATTGTTCTGGCCAAAACCTCCAGTACCATGTTGAATAAGAATGGTGATAGAGGGCATCCTTGTCTCATTCCTGTTTTCAGTTTTTGCCCATTGAGTATGATGTTAGCTGTGGGTTTGTCATAGATGGCCTTGTTGATGGTTTGTTGATGTGGTGTATCACGTCGATTGATTTGCGGCTGTTGAACCATCCCTGTGTCCCTGGTATGAATCCCACTTGATCGTGATGTATGATCCTTTTGATGTATTTCTGAATTCGGGTTGCCAAAATTTTGTTGAGAATTTTTGCATCTATGTTCATCAGCAATATTGGCCTGTAGTTCTCCTTTTTCATGCTGTCCTTGTCAGGCTTTGGTATCAGAGTGATGTTGGCCTCATAGAATGTGTTAGGAAGTATTCCATCTTCCCTAAGTTTTTGGAATAGCTTGAAAAGTATAGGCATTAAATCCTCTCTGAAAGTTTGGTGGAATTCCCCAGGAAAGCTGTCTGGTCCTGGGGTTTTATTTTTTGGGATGCTTTTGATTGCTGTTTCAATCTCTTTCCTTATGATTGGTCTGTTCAGATTGTCTGTTTCTTCTTGACTTAGCTTTGGGAGGTTATAAGAGTCTTAGAATTTATCCATTTCCTCTAGGTTATCCATTTTGTTGGCGTATAGCTTTTTGTAGTATTCTCTTATAATCCGTTGTATTTCTGTGGAGTCTGTTGTTATTTCTCTTCTTTCATTTCTGATTTTGTTCATTTGAGCTTTCTCTCTTTTTTTCTTTGTAAGTCTGGCTAGGGATTTGTCAATTTTATTTATCTTCTCAATGAACCAGTTCTTTGTTTCATTGATCCTTTCTACGGGAGATTATGGCATTTTTTGATTTAAGAAAACTTACATTCTGTATCCTACTCTTCAGAAGAGAATAGCAAATGGTTCTTTCCTTCTTTTTTTTGAAGATGGTATCCAGTTTTTTGTTTTCTTATTTTTATTCTTAAAGATTGGTACCTGAGCTAACAATTGTCGCCAATTTTCTTTTTTTTCCCCTTATCCTTCTCCCCAAAGCTCCCCAGTACATAGTTGTAGGTTCTAGTTGTGAGTGCCTCTGGGTGTGCTGTTTTCTTTTTAAAGGTATGCTTTTTGGTGAGGAAGATTGGCCCTGAGCTAACATCTGTTGCCAATCTTCCTCTTTTTTTTTTCCCCAAAGCCCCAGTACATAGTTGTATATCCTAGCTGTAAATCACTCTAGTTCTTCTATGTGGGATGCCACCCCAGCATGGCCTGATAAGCAGTATATAGGTCTGTGCCCAGGATCCAAACCGGCAAAGCCTGGGTCACCAAAACAGATCATGTGAACTTAACCACTATGCCACTGGGCCGGCCCCATTAATGGGTATTTCTCATCAACATCTTTTTTCCCTGTGATGACAGGGAGACATGGGGAAGGAGCAGAAAATCGTTCTGTAGCCAGCTTGGTGAAGAGGAATTGACTATATATAAATATATATACTCAAAGCATCTGTGTCTAAACGCTCTTTCTCAGTCCATTTCAGCGATGGAGTGTTATGGCTGAGGACAGATGAGGGATGCTCAGGATGAATGTTTCACAATCATGCTTTTGTGACAAAGTCAGATTTAAAAATTCACACACTGACACACTAACTTATATTACACTGGTTTATTGTGTGGAATATAAATTAGAATAAATCTAACTGTTAAAGCAGCTGCCAATCCAGGGCTGGCTATCTGTCACAGACGGGACGAAAAAGCTCACCTTCCTCTCCCAAGTGACTCCATTAACACTAAGCAGATAGGTTCTTGAATTCATCAAGATTATACTTTTTTGATTTAGAAAAAATTTTTTAAGCGAAAAAAATACCAGCAGGTACATCAGTGAGAGACATTTCTGTAGAGTCTCCTTCCAAAGAGAGATTCATTACCCACTGGGATTGAGGCTTATTAACCTTGGCCTAATTGTGGTCTTGAGCTGTCACTCATTTATTATTTATCCTCATACCCTCTAACCTGGTTCTCTATCCATTTTTAAACAAACAAGACAGCCCTCAGGGCTTTCTTAAGCCACCAAAAATGTAGGCTGCTTCTACTCAGATATAGCCTGTAGGTCTTCTTTCCCAAAGTGGCTGACCTATGCAGGACCAGCAATCGAATTCTTGAGATAAATAAGACTTAATTCTTGCCTTCTTAAAGGAGATCCAAGACTAAAAAGCTTTGAAAGAAATCTGAGGGGTGTAATTTCAGGCATGGGTCAGCAGAGGCCTGGAGTCCTACAGGGTTTGCTCCTCTGCCGGCGCATGGGGGGCCCTACTCATTGGCACTGTTTCCAGAATCAATGTGGAAAGTAAGCTAATGTAGAGTGCCAGAGCTATATGCACGCTGGAAATCACAATGCTGCGTGCACCCAATTCCCTAAATTATGGACACTGACTTAAGAATATTCCGCCAGGGTAAGTAGTCAATTTTCCTTATCTCATTCTGTCTGGAAGACATTTCAGTTAGTAACCAAAGTCTAACAAAAGTCTATTTTCCATCTTTCCTTTATCTCCACACACAGGGACATTGGCCTGCGTCCCCCTTCTTCCCTTCCTCTTTCGCTGGCCGTTTCTTTACACTAGAAACACAGTCTCTCGACCTGCCTCAGCCTGCTTCTGTCCTTCACTTCTACCCCGAAGTGGAGGAGGAATCTTTTTAATCCTGACCCTTTTCATCTCACCCTCACTTTTGTTCTCTTTCTCTATTTCAAAATGCTGTTCTACTCAAGCAACAAAGGCAGGCCAGACCTAGAAAGTAGTCTTGGAGAGAGAACTCAGGCCACGGCTTCCCGAATTTGCCCGAGGAGGGGAAGCATCCTGCCTGCAGGTTTCAGTACAGACTCTCAGGCCCTGGAGTGGCTCGGCTGAAGGAATCTCCAGGGGGAGTTCTGGAAATCTTTAGTTCTAATCAGGGCCCCGGGTTATTTTTTATCTCCAGGATAGTTTGGGAAACAGTTAGTCCAGTGCTTCTCGAACTTCAGCCTGCCTCAGAATCCCTTGGAGGGCTGGTTACAACACAGATTGCTGGGCCCCACCCTCAGAGTTCCAGTTTCGGTAAATCCGGGCGAGGCCCGAGAATTTGCATTTCTAACCAGATCCCAGATGCTGCTGCCGGCCTGGGAACCCCTCCCTGAGAACTGCTGATTCTAGCGCAGTGGCTTCATCTGAAACTGAGTTAACTACCATGAAGGTACCTTCTCATCCTGACTGATATGCTAATAGTGCCGCCGCTGTGTCCGAGAAAAGGGGAGCCATACTTCTCAATCAAACGTCCTAACGAGAACACTTACTAGAGAGCAATGCTCGCCTCTAAACCTCCTGAACAAGTCTGCCTACATCTCTAATTCTACTTTTCTCAAGCGCTAGAATTACCGATAAATAAAGCGATTTCTTATCCTTTGTTTTCAAGTTTTGTTTAGTTTCATTTTTGCTTTCAATTCTTTTTTTAGTGTAAATTATCAGAATGACTTAGGAAGTTCTTGCCCCCGCCAGAGAACCTCATATGATTGTATCATAGTGTCTATGGACAAAGGTATTCCAATTCTAAATAAATGAGCGTTGGGGACAGGTCTCGCTGAATCCTGTACAGCGTGGTGCGTGTTTCCATAGGTTCATTACAGGTTGTGGAAACGGTGGGAGAACGCAGCTAGTGACTGGAAGCAGAATGCATCAGCCGGCATTGTGCTGATCAATTAGGCATTGATGCGCTTGCTCCTGTAAGCAGGTCTTCGGGGAGTGACTAAAAAGGGATCCGATACTTTGATGCTGCGCTACTTTGCAGACATTATGAGAGTTAATAAAACTCATTACCTCTTAGCTTCTTAGCTTCCTTCTGGCAAGACAAACACGCCAATTTACTCTAGCCTAGTCCTCTGTGTGCGTGCAATTAAAGTAACTTTCATAGAGAGCAATTCAGAATGAACACTGGTTACCTACATTTGTCGGAGATTTATTTGTGGAATCCTACAGTTTCAGTGTATTACTGGATTCTCCTTTCTATGTCTGGCTTCTTGGAATATACATGTCAGCAAGAGAACTTATGCATTTATGAATAAACATTTCTATTCATTGTCACAGACATATAAGAAAGGTTAGAACGTGCAACTCAGGTTGGTGCATAAGAGGAGAGGAGAATTTGTGAAAATGTTAATTATTGTTTCATGGTGTAAAGCGTGCAAATGTAACACGAAGAAAACAATTTATCAAAAGGAAAAGGACAAATGGTCTTTTCAGGATCTTATCTTTAGGCAGAAAAGGTCAAATTCATTACAGATGGAGAAAAATAAGTATTGGAGATTCATCTTAATTGACGGCACAAATTGAGCTATGTTTTCAATACTTTCTAAAGTATTTGTGTAAATATAATGAGTAGTCAAGTGGTATATTAGATGTAAATTAAACTTACAAGTAACTAGGCGAAGGCAATCAGAATTCAACAAGAATGTAAGAAAATCAAAATTCTGTTTTCAGAACTGCTTCTTTCAAGATTTATAGACTTAGTTTTTATCCATTGAGGTGAATCGAGACTCTAAGATTCAGCTTTGTACATTGTGCGGAAAAATAACTCAGACAATATGTTTCTGTCTAGCACAACATTTTGGAGGGTGAGCTGTGGGGCAATGAAATGAAAAGTCAGATATCTGGGAAGGTGTAATTCAGAGAAATTTTCTAAGGGGTGAGCAGTGACTACAAATTTCTTAGGCTAGAGGCATTGAAAGATAGCCTGCATCCTGCATATATTCCTTTTTCTTTCTTGAAAAAAAGGGTGAAGGGCAACATTTTGTCAATTTTTTCTAATTTAATAAATTCTTGCTTTGTATGATTACAAAAGTACGATGTGCTCATCCTATAAAACTCAAATATTACAGAAGTATGTGTGAAATAACTTACCCCTGGCCCCAATGTTTTTTGAATGGAGTTAGCACAGCATTCCCATTTTAATCAGAAAACTAGGGTCGATTATGAATAAATGACTAAGCTTAGTAAATTTCCTGGAGAATTAATTGAGAATCATAACCACCGACTCTTGACTTCATGACATGCTTTCCCAGGCTTTCTCCCTGTGGACTTTTAAAAATGTTTATTTTATAACGACTTTCCTAAGCTGCGTCAGTTTAAGAATAAAATTTGATGTTGGATTTTGGCATTCAATAGAATCTGTCAGTTAACCATTCTTTTTAGAGGATAAATTATTGCACACAAATGCTTCACTTTCCCTTTGTGGTCCTATTAATCCATTCATTGATGAATGTCTCATGAAAAAATAAAAAGGTCAGAAGGGGCTTTATGGCATATAGACCCACTTGGTTAATAATCTCCAGATTGGACTTGTCTGTTGCTTTAGGAAAAGTCCTGGCCCAAACACCATGACCTAATAAATCTAATTAGTATGTGGTAAAAATAATTGCAGTTGCTGCAATGCGGTTAGCCATGAGTGACACTGATGATTTGTTTTTTTGGCAAGTTTTTAAAACCTTTAGGGGTTTTCAGAGTTTCTTGTCTCATTGTAATCGTGTAGAGATATTGCAGGGGTCCGTGACGGACTTTGGTTCTTTATGCTAGTGGGGTCTCTATTTAGGTTAAAACGAAGCACTTAGCTCGTCTTTTAAACAATGAAAGGTAGTCACGCTCTAATACTTTAACCCCACGGAGCTATTGTCCCCTTGCAAGTATATTCTATAGGCTTTGCATTCAAGATTGATCTATGCAAATGAGAAGATCTTTTGTTAAGTAAATTTAGGAATGCAAATAAATATGCAAGAAAAAGAAGCAATTAAAAAATCTTTAACTTACATTACTAGTCATTCAGCAATGAGGAAAAAAATAGAAGTTATGTGGGATTGTGAATGTTTATTAAGAGTTGAGATATGTTCGTTAGTTAAAATGGCCCTGTGGAACACAGAACTGTGCCGTTTGTAAATTTGATTGGGAGCAGATAAACTGGGTTAAGTGAAACAGTTAGATAATTTACTCTTGTTATAATGCTAACACATAGCAATCGTTTTTCTATCTCCTGAATATAATTACTGTGTGCCAGATATAGTCTAATCATTCACAAGTTATCTTTTTGTTACTTTGTGTAAAGAGGCAAGATAAACATCAAATAATATCATAAATTTACAAGAGAAAATTTCAGGAAATCTACTTCCTGCTTATGTCACCTTTGGCAATCATTTGTCCTCATGGTTGGGACCATGGGGCTATGATTTTACCTAGAGTTAATCTCAGTGACATTTTACACGTAGAGAAGTTTTCTAACGGGCCCGAGGGGGAGATGGGGAGCACAGAGAGCAAACTTTGTTATTTCTTTCGTAGCTTCGTGCTGGCCAAGGCCTTCTGCCTTCATCCCATCCCCCTTTGTGCTTGCCATGAATGTATGACCTTGAGCAAGTAAATTAACCTCTCAATGCTTCAGCTTTTTCATCCGTAAAATGGGAATAATAAACATGATACTGTAGAAGAGAAATGCTACGCGAATTGAAGAGACTAATGCAAGATGCCCAGCACTGTTTGAAATCTAGCAAGTGCTTAATAGAAAGAAGCATATTGTTATTTAGTGTGTATATTATTAGATATGAAAGTTACACTTACACATTCACGAACCTGTGAAAAGTTTGGGGTGTCTTCCAGTCGAGATAATACCAACCGACCTTTACTGAGTGTTTGCTGGGGGACAGGCCGGTGTTCTCATTTGAGTCTCACAGTTCCCTTTGGTGGCAGAGCTGGGATAGCGCTCCCGTGTCTCAGGCTTCACACATACTCACCGTGTGAGATGACTCCTGGATTGGCCCTCAGCCTTTTCATCTCTTTCTAGGCCTTTCCCGAGTAAGCTCATCCTTCGGTGCTTTCTACTACCACTGGTGATTCTATAGTTTCAGCCAGATCTTTCTCCTAAGATCCAAACCTACTACTTCCAAATGCATACTCTTTATATCTCAAACTGAACTCCTTTGTCAACCAACCGTCCCTCCTGAATTGTCTACTGTCGCTTAATGGCATCACTAGAAACCTGGGAGTTACTCAGGACCCTGGACTCCTCTTTCCTTGGTCCTCCCCATCCAGTTGGTCACCAGGTCCTGCTCCATTCCAGCTTCAGATTCTCTCTCAAATCTCCCCTCTTCCATCTAGTGGGCAACGCCTTAATCAAGAGCCTCATGAATGACTTTCTCAAACACCTCCTCAAGTCTGTCTTTTGCTTTCAGTTTTCCTTCCTGTTCCCCCACTGCATACAGAAGACATTTCGAACTCCTTACTGAAGCTTACAGCATACTTTACCGTCTGGCCCTGTCCACTGGCCTCCTTCAGTGCTAAGTATCCGTTACTCCAGATGAATCCACTAACTTGAGGTTTCCTGCATGATCTGGGCTGCTCCAGGCCTCTGTGTACATGCTCATGTCATTTTCGCAGGTGGGAATATTATAAACTCCTTGATCTCGGTGGTCACAATGACTTGGATAAGTCCTTTTCCCTGAAGACTGAGTTCCTGTGTCCTGCGTAGCTTCTCTCCACTATCACCTTCCCCAGTGTAATGATTTGACTCTTCTATGTAACACCTAAACACTGTGCTACGTACTTACTTATCCCACTCTATTTTTAAACATGGTTTTCTTTTTTTTTGCTGAGGAAGATGTGCCCCAGCACATTTGTGCCAATCTTCCTCTATTTTTTAGTGTGTGGGCTGCCAGCACAGCAAGGTGTACAGATGAACAGAGCATGTAGAAAGTTCTCAACAAGTGTCACATAAATTAATAAATTTATTAATACTTATATTCTGTCTTTCCTCCTGGTGACCAGTAGGGTGTAATTATAAGACAAAGACATCCAAGCATGGTTATGGGCATCCTTATGACTTGTTGGTTCTAGAACAAACAGTACATTGTTCTACAAGAAAGTTTGTTTAATCTTAGGTTGATGCTATTTAATGGACCATACAGAAAATGATTCTAAAACTGCGGGTTTTAAAAAAATACTATTTTGAAATTTGGAGAGGGGGATGGCTCCGTGGCCAAGTGGTTAAGTTTGCTCGCTCTGCTCCTGTGGCCCAGGGTTTTGCTGATTCGAATCCTGGGTGCGGACATGGCACTGCTCATCAAGCCATGCTGAAGTGGCATCCCACATGCCGCAACTAGAGGGACCCACAACTAAAACTACACAACTATGTACCGAGGGGCTTTGGGGAGAAAAAGGAAAAATAACATCCTAAAAAAAAATTTTGGAGAAACGTGAATTTAGAATTAGAAAATTGGCCACGATTTGGAGAAAAATTCTTACATGGAACTATCGTACTTCCCAAACACGGTCTGATACTGGTTCATTTTACTCCAGGTGATAGAGAGAGAAACAAGAGCTTGGGGAGTTAGCTTCCGTCAGGGGCTGAGAGGAGGCACAACTATTACTCTGTGCAGCCAAACAGTCGGGGGAGGTCGGTGCATATGAATGACATTGATCAGATTCCTTCTACCAGGAAGCTATTACCAAGACCAGCCCCAGATTGGAACATTGGATTTTCCATACTCACGTGTTGTTTAAAAAAAGTAATTGAAGGAGATTTTCTGTCTATTTCTCTCTCTCTATCTACACACACACAACATCTAGCATATGTGATAGTAAATAATATATAATGCATATTTTATATGTTATGATTTTTTAAGCCTTTAAAATGCCTTTCTTTCAAGTGGGTGAGATTGTTTTGTTGGAATTCTCCTGTTTTATTGCCAAATATCAATGATATCGTTAGTTTTTAATCACATTACAGAGGTTTTGTACATGTAGATACTCAATAAATATTTCCCAAATAAGCTTCTTGAATTATAAAAGGTGTGAATCATAGGAAGAGAAGAAACAAAAAACAGAACCATTTCTATGGCTTTTGGCTCTATTAGCTGTCTTTAAGAATTTACGCAGAGGGGCCAGCCCGGTGGCACAGCGGTTAAGTGCACACGTTCCGCTTCCACGGCCCGGGGTTCGTCAGTTTGGATCCCTGGTGTGGACATGGCACCGCTAGGCAAACCATGCTGTGGTAGCCGTCCCACATATAAAGTAGAGGAAGATGGGCACGGATGTTAGCTCAGGGCCAGTCTTCCTCAGCACAAAGAGGAGGATTGGCAGCAGTTAGCTCAGGGCTAATCTTCCTCAAAAAAAAAAAGTTTTTCTTTCAGTTTTATTGAGATATAATAGACACAGTGCACCGTATAAATTTAAAGTGTACAGCATAATGACTTGATGTGCATATATTGTGAAATGGTTACCAAAACAAGTTTAGTTAACATCTATCATCTCATATAGATACAAAAAAAGAGAAAAAAAGGTTCTTTTCTTTGTGACGAGAACTTTTAGGATTTACTCTCTTAGCAACTTTCAAACGTACTATGCAGCAGTGTTCTACTGATCATGTTGTGTATTACATTCCCAGGACTTATTTGTCTTATAACTGGAAGTTTGTGCCTTTTGACCATCTTTCTCCAATTTCCCCATCCACTCCCTCCTGGTAACCACAAATATGATCTCTTTTTCTATGAGTTTCCTTTTTTAAATTTTAGATGCCACATGCAAGTGAGACCACACAGTATGTGTCTTTCCCTGTCTGACATTTTATTTAGCACAATGCCCTCAAGGTCCATCCATGTTGTTGCAAATGGCAGGATTTCCTTCTTTTCTTATGGCTGACTAGTATTCCATTGTATATATATACACCACATTTTCTTTATCCATTCTTCTGTTGATGGACACTTGTTTCCATGACTTGGCTATGGCAAATGATGCTGCAAAGAACATGGGGGCGCAGATACCTCTTTGAGTCAGATATATACCAGAAGTCGAATTGCTGGTTCATGTGAGTAGTTCTAATTTTAACTTCTTGAGGAAACCTCATACTGTTTCCCACAGTAGCTGCACAAATTTACAATACCACCAAGAGTGCACAAGTTTCCCAAGGAGGCAAGGATTCCAGTTGTCACAATTTGAGCCGGGTTCCCAATGGGACTAATCAGCCATGGCCAGGTCAAAGTTACGTCCCTCTATAAACCTGGAAGGAGTCGTTCCTATAACCAAGAGTTTGAACAGAGGGCACCCCCCACCCCCCGCCACCTCCTTAAAAAAAGTGAGTCACTTGGCAGACAGGGTGAGAAGGGTTAATTTTATAGCATTTTTATCAAGAGTGCTTAAAAGTTATTGTCCAAGATCTAAACTGTCTGTCTTGTCTGAACTTCTCAAATTTTTCCCCAGTAGTCATCCAAAAAGAAATATTTTAGTTGGGGGCTGGCCTGGTGGCTAAGTGGTTAAGTTCATGTGCTCTGCTTCGGCAGCCCAGGGTCTCGCCGGTTTGAATCCTGGGCGACATGGCACCCTTCATCAGGCCACGCTGAGGCGTCATCCCACATGCCACAACTAGAAGGACTCACAACTAAAAATATACAACTATGTACTGGGGGGCTTTGGGAGAAAAAGGAAGAAATAAAATCTTTAAAACAAAATGAAAGAAATACTTTAGTTGGACAGCACTTAATAATTCACAATGTTCTTGGAATATTTATGCTCTGTACCCTTCCTTTCATGATACCCACTAAAAGGAGGAAATGTTTTTTCCATGATAGTCTTTTTGAAAGAATTTTACTTTTGTAAAAGAAGTTATTTTGGGGGCTGGCCCGGTGGCACAGCGGTTAAATGCTTACGTTCTGCCTCTCGGCAGGACCGGGTTCGCTGGTTTGGATCCCAGGTGAGGACATGGCACCCCTTGGCAAGCCATGCTGTGGTAGGCATCCCACATATAAAGTAGAGGAAGATGGGCATGGATGTTAGCTCAGGGCCAGTCTTCCTCAGTGAAAGGAGGGGGATTGGCAGCAGTTAACTCAGGGCTAATCTTTCTCAAAAAGAAAATAAAGTAGTTATTTTAAACGTATATAAATATATATATATACTTAATTTAAATTTAAAAACAGAAGAAGATATATCAAAACATAGAACTTGAGAGGTCTTTTTCTCTTCCCTATTCCCATCTAGCCTGTTCCCCACTCCACATATCTTTATACAGGTAACCACTTTTATTAATCCTTGGGTACCCTTGCAGTGTTTCTTTATTGCAAAACCAAGAAACATAAAAATATATAAATAAATATATATAAATATAAATATAAATATAAAATTTTCAACTTTATTACGCAAAAAATAGCTTGCTATAAACACTGTTGCATTAGTTTGCTACCGCTGCATAAAACATTACCCCCCGCCCCCCAAACTTGGCATCTTAAAACAACAAACGTGTGTTATCTCACACAGTTTCTGAGAGTCCTGACTCCAAGACTGTCTTGGCTGGGTGATTTTTCTTTTCTTTTTTAAAGATTGGCACCTGAGCTAACATCTGCTGCCAATCTTTTTTTTTCTTCTTCTTCTCCCCAAAGCCCCCCAGTACAAAGTTGTATATTCTAATTGTAGGTCCTTCTGGTTGTGCTATGTGGGATGCTGCTTCAGCATGGCCTGATGAGTGGTGCTATGTCCATGCCCAAGATCTGAACCGGTGAAACCCTGGGTCACTAAAGCAGAGTTCAAGAGCTTAACCACTTGGCCATGGGGCCAGCCCCTTGGCTGGGTGATTTTCGCTCAAAGTCTCACATAAGGTCTGTCAAACTGTTGGCCAGGGCTGCAGTCATCTGAAAGCTTGACTGTGGTTAGAGGGTCCACATCCAAGAAGATGGCTCACTCATGTGGCTATTGGCAGGAGGCCTCAGTTCCTTGCCAAATGGGACTGTCAGCGTGTCCTCATGACACTGAGGGAGCAATTCAAGAGAAAGGGCAAGGAGGAAGGGGTAGTGCCTTTTATAACGTAGTCTCTGCAGTCACACACCATCGCTCCTGCTTTTAGTCTCTTCACGAGAAACCCGTGACCAAGCCCAGCCCACACTCAAGGGGAGGGGCATTGGCTCTGCCTACCGAAGTATCAAAGAATTTGAGCACATATTTTAATATCACCATATTTTAATTGTTTTGCACCTTTTTTTAAAAAAAAGTAACAATACATGCATGGAGATTTTTCTACACCTGTACATGTAAAGCTTCCCCATTCTTTTCTCCGTTGCATGGATGAGCCATAGTTAATTTAACAAGTTTTCCATAGATGAACACTTAGATTGTTTTTGCCCTTTGCTATTATAAATAATACAGATACAAATAATCTTGTATATTTAGAATGTGTGTAGGCGTATCTTAGGGTAGATCCCCCAAAGTAGGATTGCCAGGTCGAAGGGTATGTTGTCATAATTTTGAATTTTTGCCCATCTGATAGATGAGAAATTGCATTTCCACTCATAGTTTAACACACATATTCTTGTCATATGATAAGTGTAACTAATCATCTTTTCACATATTTTAGGTCTTTTATGCTTCCTTTTCTGTGAACTGTCTATTCATGACCATTTTTTGTTGACATCACAGTTAAACATGGCACCTTTTCCTCTTCATGTTGTGTATGTGTGTCGTGCAAGTATGTAAAGGATAATGAATTTTTCTGGTGTTGTACTACTTCTCTCTTCCATCTTCTCCACTCTGATTTTGTTTGATTTTCTACTCCCATCCTATTTTCCTTCTCACCAACCACGTGGCATACAAAGAGTATCGGTCAATTAATTTCAGTTACTCCTAGCAATGAACTCATCAGATCGCTCATTAGGTAGATGCTTCATGCCTTTTGCCCTCACTGCATTAAAGGGGCAGATGACACACAAGAGATGATAGCCAATAACACCTGTGAAGCTCTTTTCACGTGTGGGAGCTGCAGAGCCCCACCATTTCAGAGAGCTGATAAGGCCACAGTGGTGGACAGGGTCTCAGACCCTCCCTGACTACTGGAGAAAATGGCTGGAAAATTTTAATGACCTTTCAGGAAGCATGGGGGAATTCTGGAAAGTCTAATGAGCTTCTGAAACCACCTGTATAACATCCCCCAGCAAAGTTGTATCTTCAAAGAGAAATAGAGAGAATGTGGAGTCCATTCACTTTCCTTTTATCATGCTAAATCACTCCTGACTTTAATTCGTTTGTACAACTCTGGCTCAGGCACATCTGAACAAAATCGGGCTTATAATTTTTGTATGAAAGTGAATCAAGGGCAGGGATTAGAAATGTACATGTATTACAAAGAAAACCTTCCAGCCAGAGACAATTTCCTTAACTAAGATTATGATTTCAAGGGCCCATAAACACTTAGGGAAATCTGAAATGATGACAAGTGATCATTTCCTCAAGAAAACCTCCGTAGCTCAACAATTCTCATTATAAACATGGAAACAGTAGTGATGTGAACGCGTGTCGCTGGGTGTGCTGTCTAGGGTTGGGCTCTGCGTTCATTTACTAAGGCTACTGCAAAAACGTCCCCCACACTGGACGGCTGCCAACAGCAGAAATTTGTTCTCTCACAGTTCTGAAGGCTACAAGTTAGAAATCAAGATGTTGGCAGGGTCATGCGCTCTCCGAAACCTCTAGAGGAGGGGCCTTCCTTGTCTCTTCCCGCTTCCGGTAGCCCCAGGCGTTCCTTGGTGTAACCTCTGTCTCCTGTCTTCGCATGGCCGTCTCCCCTCACATTGGATTAACAGCCACTCTAATGACCTCATCTTAACCTGATTACATTTGCAAAACTATTTCCAAATAAGGCCACATTCACAGGTGACGGAGGGTGAGTACCTTACTTTATCTTTTTGGAGAACACAATTCAACCCCTAACAGGCTCCAAGCCTCTCCCTTCTCTAATGGGTTGGCTGCATCCTTCAGTCTCCACCACTGGGTTTCAGATTCCTAAGAGAAGAGACAGATCAGTTGAAGCAAACGTAAATTCTTAAAATCTGGCTGTGGTTTTGCCCTGGGTATCACACCTCCAAGACCTGCCTTTAATCCTCAGTCTTTGAGCACAGACAGGAACTCCCCCCAGGACCCCGCCCTGGCTCTGCCGAGAAGCGCTCACCTCCCTGGTGGGAAGGGCAGTCTCAGGTGTGCTGGCTCAGGTCTCTGCGCCATCTCAACCCCTCTTCCAGGAAAGCTCTCCACCCTCCTCTTCCTTCTTGGGAACTCCGTTCATGACTTTGCATCAGAGCTTCTGCCTCCATCTTGAGCATGGAGTGGGATGGGGAGAACGTGTGCCCAACAGGCTTCAGGTGCAACCTGGAGGATTTCTCTTCCTTCTTTTGAGCTTGTGTAACACTAGATCAAAATCTTCTCTTTACCCAGACCACCAATGTGCTGATTGCTGACCACCCCCTGAGAGGAACATTTCATGAAGTCCATTTGCAGGGCCATACTTGTCTCTGTGTCCTCGTTCTCTGACGTGATGGACAACAAGGCAGAATTGAAAAATGGCCATATTTTAAGCCAAAGACATTGGTAATACATTGATGAATAGGCATCAAGAGGATGTGGTGTTGCTGGTGAGAGTGTAAAATAGCAGAGCCACTGTGGAAAACAGTATGGTAGCTTCCCAAAAATGAAACATAGAATTACTGTGTGATCCAGCAATGCCACTTCTGGGCATACACCCAAAAGAAGTGAAAGCAGGACTCAAACAGATATGTGCACGCCCATGTTCATAGCAGTGTTATTCACAACAGCCAAAGGTAGAAACAACCCAAATGTCCATTGATGAATGAATAGACAAAATGTGGTAGACACACCAAATTGAATATTATTCAGCCTTAAAAAGGAAGGAAATTCTGATACATGAGACAACATGGATGGACGTTGAAGACATTACGGTAAGTGAAATAAGCGAGTCAAAAGGAAAAATATTGTATGATTTCTCTTATATGAGGTTTCTAGAGTAAACAAATTCTTAGAGACAAAGTGGAATGGTGGATGCTGGGGGCTTAGGGGAAGGGAGAATGGGGAGTGACTTTAATAGGCACAGCGTTTTAGTTTGAGATAATGAAAAACTTCTGGAGATGGATGGTGTTGATGGTTGCACAGCAACATGAATGCTATTGAACTCTATACTTAAAATATTAAAATGTGGGGCCGTCCCGGTGGTGCAGTAGTTAAATTCTCACCTTCTGCTTCTCGGTGGCCCAGGGTTCGCCGGATTGGATCCCGGGTGCGGACATGGCACTGCTTGTCAAGCGCCATGCTGTGGCAGGCGACCCACATATAAAGTAGAGGAAGATGGGCACAGATGTTAGCTCAAGGCCAGTCTTCCTCAGCAAAAAGAGGAGGATTGGCAGTAGATAGCTCAGGGCTAATCTTCCTCAAAAAAAATAAATAAATAAAATGATAAACTTTATGTTGTGCATAGTTTCCCACAAGAAAAAATGATTAAAATAGTAAATTTTATGTTCTGTATCTTTTAGTATTCTTTAAAAAAAGGATATGCTAGCTCCCCTGTGATGGAAGAAACTGACCGTGCCAGTGGCGGTGGCAGCCCCTCTGCTCGTGGCAGGTCCTTTGCTACAGTGAAGCGTGGCCTCATCAGACAATCAGGCGATCCCAGTCGGTAAAGGAAGAGTGCGGAAGGGTGATTTGGTATGGAGCTGTATTTTATTCCAAGGGCTCAGCATTCTGACTGTCTGACATCTTTTCAAATGAGAGTCCCTTTTTCTCTGCTGATTCTAGTGATCTAGCCATTTGCAGAGTTGTTTTCTGAGACCCAGGTACACCTCTGATCCTGGTTAGCAAAGCAGTGAAAAGCCCTGATATCTTTACTAAAAGACATGGAGGGCTGGCCCGATGGCATAGTGGTTAAATTTGTGTGCTCTGCTTCGGCGGCCGGAGGTTCGCAGGTTTGGATCAGGCAGGGACCTAGCACTGCTCATCAAGCCATGCTCTGGCCGCACCCCACAGAGAACAGAGGAAGATTGGCACAAATGTTAGCTCAGCGACAATCTTCCTCAAGGGAAAAGAGAAAGATTGGCAATAGATGTTAGCTCAGGGCCAAACTTCCTCATGAAGAAAAAAGAAACAAGGAGACACTCAAGGGCACAAGGGATGGGCATTTGGGATGAAATTTTTGGTGTTTTGTCTAGCTATTTCTTGAATGTCAAAGAGCAAAATAGATCCTCAGATTTTCTAAAATGAAACTATCATACCAGCAGACGTTTTGATATTCAGAATTTCCAATTCAAGACTCGTTATAGTGAAAAATTGGTAGTCATCTCATTTTTGTCATGTGTAAATGCAGAATAAGAGACTAAAACGCGTGGCTTTCTAATTCCAGCCAGGTCCGGGCTCTTCATAAAAGCTCGGTGTCACCTCTCTCCGCATTGCTCTCTTGTGACCACGGGTGGTTGTTGAGTTGAAAATGGTAAATGACCCTTCAGCCTTTGCTGGGAAACATTATCTATTCAATTAATGGCCCATAAAATGATTTAGGTAAAAGACAAGGCTGCCATTTCTTCTTCCAAAGGAGAAAGACGATATTGTCTAATTTACCAAACTTCAAGCTTTTAAAAGGTTTTAGAAAATGTAAAATATCCCTCGCCTAGGATCGTAGAAGCCACAAGAGGAAACCAGAGCTAGGAGGCAATGGGAGACTATAGGCACGTTTTGAAGAGGAAAAATTCCACGAGCTCCTTCCTGTACGTGTGAACATTTATGCCGCACGAGTGTCTTTCTGCAGGCGGGTTGCCCACTTGATTAGAGCACACGCTAATACAGAATGAGGCGAGCCATCACTGTGCACTGAAAAATTAAATGTAGAAAGCGAGTGAGTCTGACCTCTTATGGAAGATACACAGAGCCTTTGCTCTCTGTCACATATCCTGTGATTGCCTAAAGCTGCTTAATAAAAATCACCTGACACAGAAGGGCAAGTGTGTGGACCACGGTGGCATCCCAGGTGGTACTGAGGTGCCATTCTGTTGGGGGTGCTATTCTCTGGACCTTGGAATCTTGACAGAAATTTTCAGCAGTCTCCACCCCAGGAGACTGTTAACTTTATCCACACCCAAAGAGGTTCTTTAATTCAGGACCTTATAATAACATCAAAAAGGTTAATTGAGAGCTGGCCTGGTGGCTCAGCAGTTAAGTGTGCACGTTCTGCTTCAGCGGCCCGGGGTTCACCGGTTCGGAGCCTGGGTGTGGACATGGCACGCTTGGCAAAAGCCATGCTGTGGCAGGTGTCCCACGTATAAAGTAGAGGAAGATGGGCACGGATGTTAGCTCAGGGCCAGTCTTCCTCAGCAAAAAAAGAGGAGGATTGGCAGCAAATGTTAGCTCTGGGCTAATCTTCCTCAAAAAAAAAAAAAGGTTAATTGAGAATGGTTGGACCATGCGACAGAGTGAGACCTCTGTTTTCCGAAACCACTGGTTAGCGTGAGTTTCTCTACTAGAAATACCTTACAGCACAGCTCCAGCATTAACCTCCAATTCCTCCTGCAGAAGCTGGGGGGACCTTCAGCTGGCTATGTCTCTAGACATCTCCCCACTGATCGTGCCCAGACCCCCTCGGCTGCCCTGTTCTTTTCTGGCTCCGTCTCTGCAGCTTCCCATGACCTGCTCCAGACTCCAACCACAGAAACAGCCTCTGTGCCGGTGCAGAGGTTTGCTACTTTTGGAAGTCCCCTGCCTCTTCTGGGAGGGTCTCCCCGCTGCCCTGCACTGCAGCCCTCTCCTCTGCTCTCTCCCAGGGCCTCGCCGAGCCCTGGGGTCCGGGTGGGACGCAGTGAGGGCACCGCTCTGCTTTCTGACTGTAGCAGGGCAGCTTCCCGTTTGAGGTGGACCTCAAAACTCCTCCCCCAGAACGCGGGAGTTGTGAGTGCTAGGGTTTACTCAATCGTCCATTCGTTCAGCCAGTCTTGGTCTTTCTCTTCTACAGTAGCTAAAGCGATCCAGAAAATAAATTTGATCATGTCACTTTCCTGCTCAAATCCTCCTCAAAGTCCCATTGCCCTTAGAACAAACCCTGAGTCTTTATTTCGGCCTTCAGGTCAGGGCTTCATTCGTCAAGCCTTTATTGCATGTTCTATGCTCTGTGCAGGGCCAGTTTAGGTGCTTGGGATGGATCAGCGAGGCCAAGAGATGAGATCCCTGTGCGGCGGGAGCTTGCATTCTAGCAGGGAGAGTTAGTGAAAAATAAATAGCTACATAGCTGAACTATAAAGTTTGTTAGAAGGTGACAAGCACTATGAAAAAAGGAGTAAACACAGTGCAGGTGGGAGTTGCCTTTTTAATGAAGCCCCTAGCTGCCTCTCTCCAGCCCACGGGCCTCCCCAGGCACTGAATACCAAGTGCTCTGAGCCCCAGGACCTTTGCACTTGTTGCTGCCTGGAGCTCCTCCCCCAAATATCCAGTTTGCAACTCATTTCAGTCAGTTTTCTGCCCAAATGCCTTCTCCTCGGAGAAGACCTTCCAGCCCATTTAAAGTCCCGCCTCCCGCACCCTCTGTCCCCTTACCTTGTTCTGTTTTCCTCTGTGATACTCACACCATTATATAATATTTGTTTTGGTTTATTTATTTGTTTTCTCTCTCCCCGCAGTAGAACGTAAGTACCACGAGGTGAGGGATTTTGTATGATTTTCCCACTTTCCTATCATCAGCATCTAGCATTTACTGGTTCCAGGTTCTGAGCTGCTGCTGAGGGTGGAGGTGGAAGTCGACGTGACTCGTAATAAGACCTCGCCCAGAAGCTTCCTCAATTATTACATATTCTCTCTGTGGGTCGCCCCAGGGTGTCCGGCTCGTGCTCACCTGTCCAGGAGGCTCCATGTGGGTCTTTATAATATGAATTAAGGGCCCTGATCATGCTGACATCGAATTAGTGTGTTCTGTCCTCGGCTTGAAAAGCTTCGTTATAATCACAATGGCTAATACTCAGGGAGCGCTCACTGTGCCCTCACTTCTCCGTAATCTCTTTATGTGCTTCCCACCTTTCATCCCCACCCCTCTGAGGTGGGTGCCAGCATTATCCCCATTATATAGATGACGGAGCCGAGGCTCAAGGTCACACTGTTGGTGCAAGGCTGAGCCAAGATGGAAGACCAGGCCCCCTGCCTCCACGATTCCATCTTCACTATATTATAATGCTGCCTGGTTCCAGAACGCCCGCCATTTCGGAAGACAGGTTTCCACATCCCCACAGCCCGTCTCCTCGCAGCCCCCACCCAGGACCATGCGGGCAGATACTCCTTTTTCATTCCTGCTATTAGGTTGCCCCAAATCCCTCCTGGCTCTCCTGTTGACAAGCTGAGGAGGACAGTATGGGAACCTCAGAGTTTGTCTTCCTCACATCCTAAGGCCAGGGAAGAGCAAGCTGGAGTCTACTCTCTCTGGGCTTGCTTCCTTTCACCTCGGCCCCACAGGGGTCCTGCTGGGCCTGTTGAGGGGAGAGGACCCCACAAGCTGGAGTCCTTCTTCCCTCCACTTGTTGGTGGGTGCAGGGCCTTTGGAACTCTGGGTCTCCTCCCAGAGTTCTAATCGCTAGCAATGTTTTAAAATTTTGCATCTCTCTCTTTTTTTTTTTTTTTTTGAGGAAGATTAGCCCTGAGCTAACTACTACCAATCCTCCTCTTTTTGCTGAGGAAGACTGGCCCTGAGCTCACATCCATGCCCATCTTCCTCTACTTTATACCTGGGACGCCTACCACAGCTTGGCTTTTACCAAGCGGTGCCATGTCCACACCTGGGATCTGAACCAGCGAATCCTGGGCCACTGAGAAGCTGAACGTGCGAACTTAACTGCTGCGCCACCGGGCCAGCCCTAAAATTTTGCATCTTATAGACACTATTTTCTCCTTCATCAGAGCCCCTTCTAGGGGTGGGAGTGAGGCTGGGAAGGGGGCCTTGACCTCTCCCCCTAAAGGTTAGAGGGTCTGACCCAACACAAAGCAACATGCATTTGGACTTAGTTTTCATTTCAACAAAGAGGTGATGATTTTCCAGAGTGACACATAATCGTTAGCCTCCTGGTTGGATTGGAAAATGGATCTCTCTTTGCAGCTTCTCTGCTCAAACCACTTCATCACACTGTTGTCTTCGGGTAATTTCAATTAGAGCATAGACTGCCCAGCAGAGCATCACGTCCCCAGTAATGCGGTGGCTGGAAAAAGGACAGGGAGAGGTGAAGGAGCCATGGGAACCGTATTCTGTTTCCTAGAATACCCAATTTGCATGTCTGTGGGAAGTGAGACTGGCTTTCGACTCAGCATCCGTCTAATGTGTCCTGACCTTCTCGGATACAGAGTTCTGTGATAGTGGGAGTAAGCTGGGTGTAGAAAAATCCGAATTCTTAGCCGTGAGGACACCACTTGACTGCAGCACTGCCTCAGGGACCAAAGACCTGCCCCTTGCCAGTGAACTAAAATACATCTTTCTGAAAGACCTGGTTTGCCCTCAAGAGGAGCCTCATATTACGGAACATCGAACCTCGATTGTAATCTTGTCGGAACCAGAGAACAAAACGTTATGATTCTTTGTCCACCTCGGCTGAGAGTGTGTGTTGCACACAGTGCAAAAGCTCAAAACCAGAACATTCCATTTCCACACTCTTCCAGCTGCATAGTCCTGTGGGATACCCGGCAGAGGAAAACAAAAGCTTGGTACCAGCTTATGCTCTTAAAGGATTCCAGCCTTCTGCCCGGACCCTAATGGTTTCTTTGACAATGAAAATGAAAGAGGAAAATGCTAGTTGGTGATCATGGAGACTACCGATCTTGGTAAAATATTTTGGGGATGAATTGAGGATCAGGCCAGTTTAAGAGAAGGGAGAGGTGCCTTCCTGCTGACGTTCCCAGAGGGTATTGCGAGCATGGCACATTATCTGCATCATATTTGTGGCTGCTTGTACCCCGGAGATTCCCAGTAAAAGTTTATAATTGAAATGGACATAAAAAGTCATGCCACATAAGTAAAAAAAAAAGCAGTTAATTTAATATAAAATGGAAATACTTTTAAACTAAAGAGAGAACATAAAACTCCACTCAATAAATACATCAGCAAATAAAATAGATAATTTCCAGTAAACATTAGGGAGCCATAATAAAAGAAAAACAGGATGGGGGAACCATTCGGATGCAGTCATAGATATTCTGTTAAGCACTATGTTATGCAGATGATGAAAATGGACTTGATGGGCCAAATCTAACATCAATAAATTCAATCAAGGATAAATGTGAAGGCCTTTGATTGGTTACATAAAAGTCAGCTGCAGAGGTCCAGGCGGGGGGCGGTTTAACTTGGCCCTTAGGTATCAAATACACTGCATCTGTGTGTCACCTGTCAGCGGCTGACAGGAGATTGTGTTGAGAAGGAATCTGAGGACATGTCTGGATTCCACGGAACAATATGTCCCATTACTTAGTGTTGTCTGACATAGACGCATGGGGGTGCACATGCAATGAATAGCACTGCATCAAATCATCTGTGCATTTTAGTAGACTGCAAGTTCTGAATGTGTGAAGAGTATAATGTGACTCCCTCAAATCATTAGACTATGTTAGAGGAAGTCTAATGTCAAGAGGAAGGGAGGTGACACATTGCCGAAGTACCATGCTCAGTACTGGGTATTGCACTTATGAGGGAAGTGGACAGGCTACTAGAGTGTGTTGGAGAAGGGCACCTGAGGTGGTAAAGAGATTCGAAACCACGTCAAATAAAGAATGACTGAAAGTACTAGGATTGTCTGGATATGAACAGAATTAAGAAGCTCACTGTGAAGGGTGACACGAGTGGAGCCATATTAAAAGAGAGCCAGAGCAGCCATTTCAGAGGAATTGCCTTGCACGTCTTGTTTTCTTTATCTTCCAAACTGGCCCAAACCACCAACATTCCAAGAAGTCAGTAAGGACGAGAATATCCTGTTTGTAAGGACTGATGATACTGGACTTTGCTGAAGACTGAATCGCTAACGAATCAATGAAGTACGAGTCTAGCCTTTTGCCTGATGGACTCTCAAGCCAGTCTGTGCAGTACAAACCTAGCCCTACCTCAACCAGCGCCAGTGAACTCTTCTTTAATACAACTCACCTCATCCTTCCTTTTTCCCGTAAAAACCCTGAGCCCCTCTCCTGTAATCGGGACACTATTTGGGTTTCTACCTGAATCTGTGCTTCCTGCATTGCCATTCTTTGATCCCGAATAAACACTTTTCCTCTTAAACTGGTTTCTGGTTTTGCAGGCTGACACTCACTTACTGCCTTGATTTATATCTGTTATGATGAAGAGTTAGGTTTATTCAGAAGGCAGAAATAAGACCAGCGAGTTGAAGTCGTAAGGAGGCCGATTTCCACTTGATTTAAGGAAGGATTCCTTAGCAATTCAAGTTTTTTGCGAGTGAAACTCTTCCCAGTGAAATAGTGAGCCCCCTGCTGGTGGAGGCATGTTAGCCCTAGATGGCCTGAACTGCCAATTTTGCGAGGATGTTGTAGAACAGACTAGAAGTTTGAAGGAAAAGATGTCTAAGATTCCTCTGACTTTAAGATGCTCTGCCCCAAAGACAAGGAGACAAAGGGAATTGGAGTTAAAGGGAGAGGCTGACCTGCCCTGGACTTCACCCAGGTGCGCCTGCTTCCCACCTGGTGAGCTCTCTTGCAGGTCTCAATCCTATCATTTAGGCCTGGGGGCCTCTGAACTTGTCACCCTGCTATCTGGAAGCCCAGCCCACTTTGGGACTGTCTGCTTTTTTAAGCTGCAGTGTTGCTTATCTCGGTCACTGCCCGGTTTTAGTCTATTTAGATGCCTCCACTCCAGCCCCAGGCCTAACCTGACCCTGACCTCAAGCTTCACTGATTGCCCCCAGCTTTCCGCTCATCACCTCTTTGCCAGGAGATGGGCCGATGGGGACAATGCAGTAGAAGATGGAAAATGATGGATTGCACGCTATTACAATTAGGTGAATTATTATTTAGCTCAAAAAGAAAGTACATCCTTGGGCCAGCCTGGTGGCGCAGCGGTTAAGTTCACACGTTCCGCTTCCATGGCCCAGGGTTTGCCTGTTTGGATCCCAGGTGTGGACCTATACACTGCTTGTCAAGCTATGCTGTGGCAGGTGTCCCACATGTAAAATAGAAGAAGATAGGCATGGATGTTAGCTCAGGGCCAGTCTTCCTCAGCAAAAAGAGGAGGATTGGCAGCAGATGTTAGCTTAGGGCTAATCTTCCTCGAAAAAAAAAAAAAAGCACATCCAAGATAATGCTTAATTAATGGGCCATTTCTAACATGAAAAGTGATTTCTAATACTGTCTTCAGCCTTGACTTTGTCAATATTTTAATCAAAGATTTGGATTAATATAAATAAAGTTTCCTTATCAGATTTGTGGATAACATTAAGTTGAAGGGGATTATCAACATATGGGATCAAAATTCCAGAAGATCACACTGCCTAGCTAGAATAATAAATCAGATCTGAGACACAGAAATGTAGAGGGGATTGATATAAGTTCTACACTGGAATCTGAAAGCCCAACAGGACAAATTTGACAGGAGAGATTCATAGATTGGCAGCCAATTTGAACAACTTGGAGCAGTATGGTCTAACAATAATACAAGCGACATGTGTAATTTTACATTTTCAGGCAGGTCTATTAATTGAAATAAAATCTATGCATTAGAAGGGACTTTCGAGGCTGCCTAGATTCCCCTTGTCATTTTCCAGGTGAGGAACAGGGACCCCCTGGAGGTTAGGGGCTGCCCGGGGTCCTGTGGCTGTTGGGCTGGGAGGCGGCTGGAAGAGCCCGGGTTTGATCCTGTCCAGGTGAACACAGCCTTGTTGAAAGGAAGAAGTTCTAGGTGACGGTACAGAGAGCCGAGCTATACTTGCTGCTCTTCTCCCACTTAGAATAAAGGAGTTGCACGTTTGATGTGTGCCGATTGCCAACCGTGACTCCTGAAACCAGGGCGTGGGCGCCACCTGCAGGATTTCTGGAAAAGCGACCCGGCGTTTTCCCGTTAGGACGCGGCTTTCAGCACAAGGGCCGATCCGTTTAAGGCCATCTGAAAACCACTATTATTAATACTCAAAAGAGGCTGCTAACTCGTGGCTTTGCTGAGGGAGAAAGTATAGTGTGTAAATCAGAGGTGTGGGAGTAACCGAGAGAGCTGTGTGCCTCTGCGATGCGTCGTCGGGACCATCTCAAAAATCCTTCTCTTCTCCCTAAAAGGCCCATGGCTTCCCAGGGCTTTGCTCCTTTGACGCTTAAATGCTTTCCCCTTCCTGCTTTCCCCTTCAAAGCACTGTCTCTTACTAAAGCACAATTACTGGAGAGTGCCACACTTGGGAGAAGCAGAAGAGAGTACTGAGAACAAGACTTTGACTTCCACTGACTTATGTCCAGCTCCCGGCTGTGGTGACATTTGACAGGTGACCACTGCACTCAGCTTCTTCATCTGCCAGAACAACAATGTCTACCTTGTCTGGTTGTCACGAAGATTAAAGACACGCAAGGTCCTAGTACCAAGTCTGGAAGTTCTACAAGACTAACTGTAATGATTTTTTAATCAGTTCTCACCTCAGGGGGCATCTTGATATCTATGACAATAGGTCCTTTGTAGGTCTGTTGACTGGGTATGCCCCTAGCCACAAATGGTGTCGTCACTATTCTCCTCAGCTCCGTGTGAACTTTCCTTTTCTACCATTCCCTATTTGTGCATTTCTGATGGTGTTGGCCATGTTCTGACTCTCAGAGTATGGTAGTCTGTGTATTTGTCTAGACTCCACTTTTAGATTATAAACTCATCATGGACAGAGATTGAATTTACACATTTCACATTTCCACAGCATCTGGCATCTTGCTTGCCCGTAAAAGGCACTTAAAATGAGATTGTTAAGTGAATGTATGAAGCACAGGAAGACCCTTTGATAGGACATATTGAGGGAAATTATTGTCTTATGTTATTTTTTTAAAGTAATTTTATTGGGCTCATAATGGTTTATAACATTGTGTGATTTTACGTGTACACTATTGTTTGTCAATTCCTGAATACACGTTGTCGTGCTCACCCCCAGTAGTCTAATTTTTATCCATCACCATACATATGTGCCCCTTTGTCCCTTTCGCCCACCCCCCACCCCCCTTCCCCTCTGGTAATCGCTAAACTGATCTCCTTGTCTGTGTATTTGTTTCTCTTCCACGTATGAGTGAAATCAAGCAGTATTTGTCTTCCTCTGTTTGGCTTATTTCACTTATCATACCCTCAAGGTCCATCTATGTTGTTGTGAATGGGATGACTTTATCTTTTTTATGGCTGAGTAGTATTCCATTGTGTGTATATACCACATCTTCTTTATCCAGTCATCAGTTGACTAGCACTTAGGTTTCTTCTATGTCTTGGCTATTGTGAATAATGCTGCAGTGAACATAGGGGTGCATAAATCTCTTTGTATCAGTGATTTCAAGTTCTTTGGATAAATGCCCAGTAGTTGGATAGCTGGATCATATGGTAGTTCTATTTTTAATTTTTTTGAGAAATCTCCATACTGTTTTCCATAGCAGCTGCACCAGTTTGCATTCCCACTAGCAGTGTATGAGCATTCTGAGGGAAATTATTATTATTTTTTTTTTTTGAGGAAGATTAGCCCTGAGCTAACTACTGCCAGTCCTCCTCTTTTTGCTGAGGAAGCCTGGCCCTGAGCTAACATCTGTGCCCATCTTCCTCTACTTTATATGTGGGACGCCTGCCACAGCATGGCGTGCCAAGTGGTGCCATGTCCACACCCGGGATCCGAACTGGGGAACCCCGGGCCGCCAAGAAGCGGAAAGTGCGTACGTAACTGCTGCACCACCGGGCAGGCCCCTGAGGGAAATTATTAATAAAATAGGTCTTAATTGCTGGAAATATTTTACCTATTTTGATGACTTGTTGGGAAGGGCTGCTAAAGCCCCAGGGATTTCTATGGGTGATTCCAATCCATCCCGGCCTTCTATGTAAACACACCTTCGAATGTCTCCCAGCTTCCACCCAGAATGTTACCCCAAGTGCCTGCTGTATAGAAATTTTGGAGCTGGGTAGGCAACCAACGTGTGCCTTCTCGGGATTTCTCCCTAGGAAAAAGTGGACCGCTTTGCTGTTCTCTCTACCTATCCCAGAGCGCCCTCTGCTGGAAATACCCAGAAGTAATTCGCAAAACAACTTCTGGAACTGACGCTTTGCTCCTGATTTGCTGGGTAAGATGACACTTTCTTTGCTCAGTGTGGGGAAAAGGTGAGTATTTCCACTTCCTCTTTACTTTTCCTCATCCCTCTCCTCAGCCAGGACTGAACTCTTTCCCGGAAGCAAGCATTTCCGACTGTGGAGTGGCCCTGAGCCACGGAGAGCTGCTCTGTTCTGCCCAGTTCTGTCCTTTTGGGAGCTCAGCTCAGGTTCCCACAGGGCTGAGCTCTCTGACCTTGTTCAGGGGGAAATGACACCGTGCAGCCCACTGAGCTCATTGAAAGGGCACCTGGAAACTCTAAACTCACTTGCGTTAAGATGGTGAATTAATTAAGATGAAGAATGGGGTTAGAACCCAGAATGGATGCGGTGAATTCTAATTCACTTTAGAAGGGGGCATACAATTGGCTCTGAGTTTTCCAGCAGCCAGCGTGAGGAGGCAAGCACTTCAGCCAGGAAGGGCAGTGTGGTGAAGAGCAATGAGGGTCCCTCCGCATACCTCAGGCAACAGCAAAGCTGTACTAACACATGCACACTGGGTGTCAGACCCACTCATTAGCAAGAATTTCCTCCTTACCCCAGCTTGGCGGTGGTTGTGAGTTAAACCTGAGGCGCATCTGACTTGAACTGTTGAAAATGCAAAGATCATATCTGCAAACGCAGATTTGCTGTTCATGGTTTATATCTAATAATAAACTGGCTGCCCAGGAGAAGGACGACTGTTCCTCGGGCTGAAACCAAAGATAAATTTCTACTGACTTGTAAAGAACATTGTATTACGTGGCGAACAATATCCTCAACAACATTCTTACAATAAATATGAACGTCGTATGGTTATTTCTGTTAATATTGCCTCATTGGAGGCCGAGGGCATGCTACCAAAGCACAATTCACTCGAAATAGTTTGAGGGTGGAGTGGGGCTGTGTTTGGTATATAAGAGAATTCGGTCCAAAACACACACCAGGAAGAATATTCTGGCAAAGTGGCAAGTCACTGGCGTTTGCCTGAGTACATTTTCTTCCATAGTAAACCCTCCAAGCTGGTTGAGGATACTATTTTCAGCAATGGTTACCCTCCGTCCTAGTTGTTAAATGATCATTTTTCTTTCTTAATACTTAGCAAAAACCCCATCTCACCACAATTAATGAACACATGGTCTTTTTGACCTTGAGCAGAACATTAGATCATTTAAGTCGAAATGTAGGAGACCGAGAGAATTCCTCATCTTGCAGTGCAATGCAATGTAACACAGAAGTCTCGTTAGCCAAGAATGTAATAGCTCCAAACTACTGTGTAGCATCACTTCTCTGCCAGTTTTCATGGTTAGACCAATTATATGTCATACAACGGTGGGCCAAACACGTGGAAAGTTGTATTGATTTAGCCCAGACAAGATAATTTGCCCAGGCTCATCTTTTCAAAAATTATCAGTGAGAATTTTTTCCCCTTTAAAAGTGGTAGAAAAAAATAGATGATCAATATTTTTGCCCTAATTTGCATATTTGTTTTTATGAAGCTTCTAAATGTCAGAAGTGGGGCCAGGTTTGGAGTGGGCTGTCCTGCATCTGCTGTGGTTTGCGTGGCAATATTGCTCAAAGGAACCACGTTAGGATGTGAGTGTGGAAGGTTACGCAGGACGTGCCCGTCAGAGGCTTCTGTGGTTAACACAGACCAGGCATTCCTGGGAGCGAGGCTTGGGAGGGTCATGGGGCTGAATCACACCCGAAGGGGTGATAATTGACTCTTGAGGGAGGATGCAGGGACCAAAATATTTTAGCTATTTCAATAGATAGTACATTGGTTTGTGGCCCTCTGAAGGGACACAGTGGGTAAACAGCATATCCGTAGTATTAAAATTTCATGATGGGGCACGATTAGGAAAAAACGTCTATTGGTGTAGAAAGGTATATTTATATGCTGGCGAGGCTCTCTTGGTGTGACAGGTCACATGGTGATGATGAGGATGATGACAGATGCTTTTTATTTAACTTTAAAGGTTACTCCTTGTTTATCTATTCTAATTTTATTTTATGGTGGTGAGAACAATAATAAACTCAGCTTTCTCATCTGCAAAATGGATATAATAATTATCTGCCCCACAAGTTATAATGATTAAATGCAATGACGTGCATTTGATTACTCTGGAATGCTCATATAAGTGGAACCATGCAGTATTTGTTTTTCTGTCACTGGCTTATTTCACTCAGCATAAAGTCTCCAAGGTTCGTCCACGTTGTACCATATGACAGGATTCCCTTCTTTTTTGAGGCTGAATACTATTCCATAGTATGTATAGACACATTTTCTTTATCCTTTCATCCGTCAATGGACCTTGGGCTGTTTCGCCTCTTGGCTGTTGTGAATAGTGTTGCAGTGAACATGGGAGCATTAATATCTCTTTGAGATCCTGATTTCACTTCTTTTAGATAAATAGCCAGAAGTGGGATTGCTGGCTCTTATGGTAATTCTATTTTTAATTTTGTGAGGATCCTCTGCAGTTTTCTGTAGCGGCTGCACCATTTTGCCTTTCCACCAACAGTGCACAGGGGTTCCAGTCTCTCCACATCCTCGCCAACACTTCTCTTTTATGACGGACCTTTTATTGAGGGCGTATCATGTGCGAGGCACTGTGCTAGGAATCATATGTACGAGGTGTCATTTAATCTTCAGAAGACCACTTGTGGAAGCTGAGGCTTGGAGAGGTTAGGCAAGATGTCCAGGGCAGGCAATAAAGTTTAGTTTTGGAGAACTCAAGCTGGACATCAAAGTATAGCAACTACTAGTCATTTGACTCCTGCTAAGCCTTGTTTCCTCAATTATAAGTTGGAAATATTAATAATACCTCTCTAAAAGTTTACTGAGAATTATATGAGAAAATGCATATAAAGTGCTAAACAAAGTGAGTAAGTGTTGGATATTGTTATAATAATAATAATAATAATAATTTAATAATGATGATAATAAGTCCCGTGCCCTTAGCCACTACATGTCTCTCTTTTTTTTTTTTTGAGGATGATTAGCCCTGAGCTAACTGCTGCCAATCCTCCTCTTTTTGCTGAGGAACGCTGGCCCTGAGCTAACATCGGTGCCTGTCTTCCTCTCCTTTTTACATGTGGGACGCCTACCACAGCATGGCTTGCCAAGCAGTGCCGTGTCTGCACCCAGGATCTGAACCGGTGAACCCCGGGCCGCCAAAGCGGAACGTGTGCACTTAACCGCTGTGCCACCGGGCTGGCCCCCCCACTACATTTTTATTTCAACTAGAGGGCTGTGCTTGCTTTCAGTGTGTGTGTACTTTTGCTCGTTTCCACTTCTTGTGTTTAGTTTCTTCCCCTGAACTTGATAAACATCAATAAATATACCTCTAGGGATAATCAGCTGACATTTCAGAGGATAGCTAAGCACGTAACAATATTCAATTTCATTGATGCTATTTTATCTTTCAAATATATTTGGTATTTGAAATGCATACCCACTAAAAGACAAATGACTAATTAGAACAATTTTTGTACATATGTGACAGAGGATTAATATAATTAATAGCCAAAGAATTTTTATAAATCACTAAGAGACAACTAATATTCCAATAGAAAAATGGGCAAAGGACATGAGGCAATTCATGCCAAAAAGCAAATACAAATGGCTAATAAACATGAAAAAGTGTTCACTGGGTATTATTATAACAATAAATTATCATTTTTGTTCATAAAGTTGGCAAAATTTTAAATGATCGGAATCTCCATTGCTGGTGAGAGTGGGAAAAAGTGAGCAATCATACACTGTTGTTGGCGACATAAAATGATTTAACGCATGAATAAAAAAAATACTGTTTCTGGAGGAAACTTTTTATGTATCAAAAACCTTAAAAAATATGCAAGCCTTGGGGCCGGCCTGGTGGTGTAGTGGTTAAGGTCATGCCCTCCACTTTGGCGGCCCAGGGTTCCCAGGTTTGGATCTTGGGAGTGGACCTATGCACCACTTACCAAGCCATGCTGCGGCAGGTGTCCCACGTATAAAACAGAGGAAGATGCACACTGATGTTAGCTCAGGGCCAATCTTCCTCAACAAAAAGAGGAGGATTGGTGGTGGATGTTAGCTCAGGGCTAGTCTTCCTCAAAATAAATAAATAATAAATACATAAAATACGATTCATTTAAAAAATAGGAAGATTGGCAACAGATGTTAGCTCAGGGCCAATCTTCCTCACAAAAAGAAAAGGAAAAAAAAAAAGAAAAAATATGCAAGCCCTTGACCTAACAATTCTACTTCCACGAATTCATCTTAAGGTAAAAAAAGATAAGCAGAAAGATGTATGTATAGAGATGTTCGGTGTTTGTGAATTTATAATAATAAAAAATTGGAAACAACCTAAGTGTTTGGTAATAGCCATTTCAGTTGTTACTGTCAAAGACTAAATTGTTCGGTGAGATGGAAAGAATTTTTTCTAGTAGGACTGTTGACGGCAAAAATCAGACCTGTGCTATGACACCGTGTCTGTTTAACAGGGGAAAGTGCACATAGAGCTGGAGGAAAGTATTGGAAGCACATACCTCAAAACTTTGAAAGCACTTGCCTTTGCATGTTGAATTACAGGTGGTTATTGTCTCTCTTTTGATTTTTCTGCAATGAGCATGTATTACGTTTTAGTTACTATTGCTGCGTAACAGACCGTTGTGAACTCAGTGGCATAAAGCAACTGGTTACTTGGCTGCGTTGACAAGTTCTATGGGTCAAGAATTGGGAAAGGTTGGAGCAGGGACGGCTCGTCTCTGCTTCATTGTGTCTGAGACAGCACGACATGTCTGCTTCACGTGTTGTCACTTCAGTCTCCTGCTGGGAAGGCTTGGAGACTAGGGGTGACCCAACAGCCAGGAGCTGGAACCATCTGAAGTCTCCTTCACTCACATGTCTGATCCATGGGCCAGAAGGATCTGAAGACTGGATCCACCTGCTGGAGCGCCAACCTGTGGCCTCTCCACGTGGCGTGGCTCCCCCCCAGCATGGCGGCCTCCATATAGTTGGACTTCTTACCCGGCAGCTCAGGGCTCCAAGAGTGACTGGTACAGTGAGCGAGGCAGATGCTGCATGGCCTTTTCTGGTTTGGCCTTGGAATTTACATGATGTCACTTCTGCTACTTCTATTGGGTACACGTCATCAGCCTGTCCATATTCAAGGCAGAAGGGACATAGATGCCATCTCTTGGTTGCATTGTAGAAAGGTGAGATGGGAGACATTGTCGCAGCCATCTTTGGAAAGCACACACAGACTACTTTTGTAATTAGGAAAAACATTCTGTAAATATCATTGCATTTTTTAAAGCTTATTATAAAATATCTAAGAGCCTAATTCTCTGAGATTTGGATTGGAGAACCGTTTTGCATAACTGAGTGGAGAACAACCTTCCCCAGCATCTGTGTGTTGTTCTCTGTGTCCTGGGTGAGCTCCCTGCCCTTGATGCATTCCTGTATGTGGGCACAAGGGTAGAAGTGGGGATGAGTCGGGGTAAGGTTGCCAGATGCACTACTGGATGCCCAGTTAAGTCTGAATGTCAGATAAATAATAAGTAAATGTTTAGTGTAAGGATGTCCCAAATATTGCATGGGCCATCCTTACACTACACAGTTCTTCATTGTTTACCTGAAATTCAAATTTAACTGGGTGTCTTGCCCTATTGTTTTGCTAAATCTGGCAGCTGTAATTGGGGGGACATCTGGAGATAAGCCTGAATGGGCCGCTGCCATCTTCTCGTGACCCTCCCTTTGCTGAGCAATGAAGGGAAGAGCTTTTGGCAGTAGTAGGAGATTCTATTTTGAGCGTGGGCATCAATACTGTCTGAGAATAGAACAGGGCAAGAGATGGGGTGAGAGAAAGAATGTTTTCCAACATGTGAGGGGAATCAGCCAGCAGAGGCTGGAAACTTAGAATTGATTCCCGGACTTGTGGAAAACCCATTATGACCTTGGACAAGTCACTACATCCCCCATGGCCAGGTTTCTTGTGTGAATCATGCTAACCCAACATAGGATGTTGGGAAGATGAATATGAGATGAGTAGAACTTCTCCGGAAACCTTAAGAAGAATTGGTAGGAAGGAAGACTTGAAGTGTTGGTGCTGGTTGCCTCTCATCCTGAGCCTGTCAGCCCGGGTCTGTGGGAGGCGCCCCCGAGGGCGCCTTTTTGTACGACCTTTTCAGCCATGAGCTCACATCACTGTTTTTAAACAGGACATCCCACCAAAGCGTTGTTGCTTTTTAAGGTCTGTCATCTCCTTTCCCACCATGAGCCACGTGAACCAGGGCAATAGCAGACATTTCTGTGAAGTGGGGAGTTAAATGTGTCATTAAGTCCTTCTTTTTCTTCTTCGTTTATCCACTGTGACTCCCTCTTCAGTGGAGTTCACGTAAGTTAGAGGCTAACATGCTCCAGAAAGTTACATTCTTTTCCTTCTCGCTCTGCTAAGATGCAATTCCAGTAGCTAAAATTAAGACTAGTGAATTTATGCGTGTTTCCAAATAGAGATTTGGCCAATGGCAGAGGTTTTTTTTTGTTTATCAGTTGCTAGGTAGAAGGGGATCTTGCATAGCTGCAAACTGAAATCGTTCTGCAAAGCCAGAGAAAGGGAGGCTGCCAGCTCTCCCACTGAGAGGAAGCAAGTTTGACATCATTCTCGTAAAGATGGAGGGCACAATCGGCTTTTTAAAAAAATCATTTATTTATTTTTAAAGATTTTATCTTTTTCCTTTTTCTCCCCAAAGCCCCCCCAGTACGTAGTTGTATATTCTTGTTGTGGGTCCTTCGAGTTGTGGCATGTAGGACGCTGCCTCAGCGTGGTTTGATGAGCGGTGCCATGTCCGAGCCCAGGATTCGAACCAACGAAACACTGGGCCGCCTGCAGCGGAGCGCGCGAACTTAACCGCTCGGCCACGGGGCCAGCCCCGTCACTAGAAATTTAATTTAAACAATTGCATTCACAAAATGTTCTCTGTAATCATAATTTTACCACATGCTAGATAACATGGTCACAAAAATGTTCTGGAAAACTGTCCACTAAAGTCGTTTCTCATTGGAATTGTTTACTGGTTATTTTACGAGTTAGACTATGCTTAGACTGTATGTAGATTTCACTAATCCTGTTTGTATGTTAGATTCTTGTCAAGGTGAGATCTTGTTCATCTTGCTTTCCAGGGTCTGGCAGAAAAATGACTCTTAGTAAACACTCGATGAACAAAGTGAATGAACTGATGGGTAGTAGTTTTCAAATGTGGGTATTATTTTTTTTTAAGATTTTCTTTTTCCTTCTTCTCCCCAAAGCCTCCCAGTACATATTTGTATATTTTAGTTGTGGGTCCTTCTAGTTGTGGCATGTGGCACACCGCCTCAGCATGGCCTGATGAGCAGTGCCATGTCCACGCCCAGGATCTGAACCGGCAAAACCCTGGACTGCCAAAGCAGAGCACATGAACTTAACCACTCAGCCATGGCTATTATAACCATGGATTAGGGAGGTTCAGTAAATTCCTTAAGGTCACACAGCAAGAGACGGCATGGGAATTCCAACCCCAGGACCCCAGGCTTGTGCCCTTAACTGTTAGGTTCAATTGCCTGTATGGTTAATTGTTATATTTAATTGCCTTTTAAGATGATATCACACATATGCATGCCTATGTATATGTGTGTGCATATTTATATTTCATATAAAATATTAAATGTCTCAGAATTCAGAGATATCTCATGAGACTTTGGTGCTCAGAGGAGGTTTGGGGAGGGAACTCTCATTTGAAATGGGCCTTGAAGGATGGGAAGCACTTGAACAGGTGGACTGGAAATGGAGTATCTTATGAGCAGGAGCAGGCTAAGCCAGGGTGAGGAGGTGGGAAAATGCAGAGTTCCCGCAGGGGGAGTGAGAGAGAAGACTGGGAAGGTAGTTGGAGGCAGGCCTTGTAGCCAATTTATTTTTTTATTCCCACTTGTATCAACCAGTATCTCACGTGTCAACAAAAAGTAATGGAAATAGATTTAACAGCAGTGAATTATCAATCATTATAGTATGCTAATCTCTCATAAGGGTTCTGGAGAATTCAAATTCTTTTCTCAGATAGTTTCTCTCTTTGGATCTGAACCACGTTAAGTGTTTTCAAGGACAGCGTTCCTTCCCACCTCTAATGCCTGCTCGGCTAGCCTGCGGCACACGGGGAGATGCAGGGGACACTGGCCTGCCTGGCAGCGGTCACTGTGCCCAGCCCCTCTCGGTGGATCTGCGTGGGTCTCCCTTGCTTTCCTTGGAGAGGACACAGAGGTCTGGGCTCCAGTTTTAGGTCACTTTAGTTAGGGTGTCAGGCTGGTGTCAGGAAACACTATCTTGTAAACGATAAAGAGAAACCAATATCCTTTATGGCCAAATTGGGAGGGTTGTTAGCTCCTAGCCACACTGCCTGTCTATGCAGATAAGTTCTGATTATTGGCAACTGCACATGTCTGGGATCAGAATGAAGTTTGTGCCCATTTATGTTGGGGTGACAGCTCTGGGTTCCCCGACTGGAGAGCCTGAGAGTCATGTTCTAAACCTGCTTGTGCACCACCTCCATCTGAAAATACCTTTTCAAGTTTTCATTTCCTGAATATGGATTGTTATTGTTTGGTCCTCCTGCTCCAAAGATTTTCTAAAACCTTGGAGTACTTGAGATAACTGACAAAAGAAGAGTTTAATTCTACTCATTTGTCTTTGCTATTAAAAAATTCTTTTTTTGTGACTCCTCCTAATGAAACTGAGTTTTCATTGCTTTTATCCTATATTTTGGGGGGTAGGGGCATCATGTTTCAGTTTCTTTTCTAAAAATGTCAATTCAACTGTTTAAATCTGGAGCTAATTAATCAGTGTTGGTAGGTAAGACATTTATATTGATTACCTTTTCCCTTAAATAATTCTTTTTTGGTCTAGGTAATAATCATGGTAGAAAAATTCAAAAGATCCTAAGGTTTTATGCTAAAAGGAAGCTTTCCTCTTATTTCTCTAGCTATTCATTTCCTGTTCACAGAAGCAACTGTTGTTTCTTGTGAATCATTTCAGAGAAGTCTCCAGCACGTTTAAATTACACATATTGAACATGTAACATATAGAACTACCTAATTCGTCTCAATAGCCACATATATTCCATTTATCTAAGCAGTTCTTTAGCCAGACATTTTGTTATTTCTGATAAAAATTCATGTACAAAAGCATTTGTTGTAAGTGTGAGCATAACTGTAGGATCGATTTTTAAATAGAGAATTGCTAGAGGATATGCATTAAACATATTTGACATATGTTTTAAAATAGTTCCTCCAAACACATTGTATACATTCATATTTCCACCAACAATATATGAAAGTGCTGGTTTGCCAATTTTCTCACCCACACGGTATCATCAGATTTTTTTGTATTTACTAATGTGAAAGTGATAATGGTATCTAATTGTAGTTTTAATCATCATTTTTCTTATGACAAGTAAAATTGAGCATGTTTTTATATATACAAAAGACCTTTGTATTTCTTTTGTATGAACTGTTTACCCTTTTACTTATTTTTGGTGATTGATCTTTTTCTTACCCATTTTAGGAATTCTTTATATATTGATGAACTATTAGTTTATTATCTGTGATGTTTGAAAATACATTCTTCATATTTTGGCATTTCTTTTTTTTAAATTAAGATTATGATAGTTTACAACCTTGTGAAATTTCAGTTGTACATTATTGTTAGTCATGTTGTGGGTACACCACTTCACCCCTTGTGCCCTCTCCCCATCCCCCCCCCCTTCCCCTGGTAACCACCGATCAGTTCTCCTTTGGCATTTCTTTTGATTTCATTAATATTTTATTTAATGGTTTTTGAATGTTGTATTCTTCTGTGTTTTCTTCCCATACTTTTGTGTGTATGTGCTTTTACACTTAAATTTTTGATTCATTTAGAATTTGTTTTGTTGTATAAATAAGGTAGGGATCTCATGTTTAATTTTTATTTTTCAGATAAGTATTCAATTGTGACAATATTATTTATTGGTTAATCTATCTTTTCTTTACTTATTTGAAAGTCCATCTTCATTGTATACTAAATTCTTGAATGAATTTGGGCTTATTTCTAGATTATGTTCTATTCCATCGAGGATGCCAAGCAAATCTGACAACTTTTTAAGGGGTTTTTGTGAAATGATTCAGAATTTAATTCAAACACAGAATTTCTTATCATTTTAGACAAAATAATCAGTATTTTAAGGAATTTGATTTCCAATTTGTTAAAATTCCCCAAAGACTTTTAGATCTATGCAATATTCTGAACCCAACCTTCAGTAAAAAAATGTCTCTACTTTGTGCTAGTGAAAAACTGTGGGTTTCCATGTGAATAGTATGCTGAAAACAGAATATTTCAAATTTGTTTTTTTAATTCTCTTCCCTTTTGCTCTTTTGTCATTTAATATTGAAATATATTTATGTAAAATTACTATTGTCAGCATTTCTATGTCTCCTTACTCTAACATTAAAAATGAAACTTTCAGATATGTCTCCATTTACTTTTTCTTTCAGGTAAAAAATTTAAAAATTTTGGTAAAATATACCTAACATGAAATTGACCATGTTAATAATTTCTAAGTATATTTAGTTCAATGGCATTAAGTACATTCACATTGTCGTGCAACCATCACTAGTAACCATTTACTTTTGGAAAAAAATGTACAGCTTGTATTTAAAAGGACGGAGATCAGCTTAAAAATGGTGTGTTGAATCCTTGAAGCAAAAGCCAGTCAGTAATTTGAAGCTGATGTACATGGCGTCTTTCTGGAACACAAATGCGTTCTATAAAAGGAATGTGTTTCTTGGCTCTAAATGCCAATACATTAAAGCTGGCCATTTAGAAATTGATCTGAAAACTGATTCTTAAACTCTCAGATTCAGCCTGAGCTCAGCGACCAAGCCATGGCCTCCTCTCCTTGTTATTGTTAAGACAATAGGACGAGTCAGCACCCCCTACTCGGCATCTGTGGCCTTCTTCGTGGAATTGTCCAAGGCCCAGAGTGTTTTGTTTTTTGGATGAGTTCTCCTAATATTATTTAGGTAAATGGAGAAATACCTCTTTCACACCTCCTGAATACTTGTCCCCTGCCCCATTCTCATCTTGCTTCAGGTGTCACTTTCACCAAATGAGCCAGTTAATCTGGGAATATCTTTTTTTTTCTTTTGTGTATAGACATATGTCAGTGGCGCTCTGAAGGAAAAGGTGCTAGCCCACCATATTGCTGCCCACTGTCACATACAAAGTGTTACCCAGGCGCGAGTCTAAGGGCCATCCTTCTGAGTGGAGAGGCACATTTCCAAGCGGAGTGTTTTCCTTTTCTGTCTTGTGGCGGGTCATATGTTAATGAATGTGAGTGGAGAGAGTCAATTACAGGAAGCTCGTGGCCTCGAGCAGCAGTGTCAGCTCTTGGAGCCGGATCGGGAGCAGCTGTGGAGCTCTTCCTGACAAAATCCTGACCCTCTGCACGGTCAAGAGGCTGCTCTTCAGCAGACCTCGGCCATAATAGAAAATGTGAGGGGCATCGTTGTTCCGTTTTCCTGTTGCTCTTGCATCCCATTTTGTGCATTCTTTTTGGCTACGCTTATTTGCATAACTTGTCTCACAAAAGTTAAAAATTGTCATCCCATTATGGAAAATTATAGGACATGACAGATGATACGTGTTACTGGAATTAATCTTTGCATGAGAAGGGAATAAAGACCTCTCCGGTCTCCACTTTCTAAACCATGCTGAGAGAAGCTGCAAAGAGGGGGGAAAACATTTGAGCAAGCATTGAACCCACTGATGAAAGTTAGTAAAGTGTGAGAAGAAATGTCAGAGCCCTGGTTATTTTTTTCTGTAGGTGACTTGAAGCTAAACTGGTCAGTTTTTCTCATCTCTAAAACGAAAATAATAGTAGTATCTTCCTCGTAGGGTTGTGATGAAGATTAAGCAAGTTGACAGGCCGTGCTCAGAAGAGTGTCTGGTACTGAATAATTGAAGTGCTCACTATTGTTATGGGCATTATAATTACCACTATCATTTCTCAGTCCATCTCTGAGGATATTCTGAGACATCAGCATTTTTGAGAACCTCTCTTTTATGTTCCCTACTGTTTGAGCATTGATGCCGCTCGTTCTCAAGAGGCAAAAACTACCATGATCCCTATTTCACTGTGAAACCAAAAAAACAGCAACAACATTGCTACAAATTATAGTTCGATTTGGATCAGAGCTAGAGATTAGATTGCTTTTTTTTCTTTAATAAATAATGCTTTCGTTAAGTGTATTTGTTCATAGAGAGATGTTTTGGAAGAGAATATGGCTCCCGGAATCTTAGAGTTGGAAGATTTTCATTCAACCGCCAGGTGCTGTTCGCTTAGCTGGGAATACAGAAGTGAGCCAGCAGATACATTCCTGCCCTCAGGGAGATTGCCCTCTAGAAGGGAAGACAGGTATCAAATATGTGCTCAAACAGACAAGACAATTTTCACTATAAATACGTGTCATAAGAAAACAAAACGAGCACATTGATAAAGAGGGACCGGGTTGGGAGGGGGTTGCTCTAGATATGGTGGTCTTGGAAGGTTTTTTTAAGAAGGTGACATTTGAAGCCCGAATGGTGAGCAGGATGAATGAGCCCTGGAAGATCTGGCAGAAGAGTGTTCAAACCAGAGGGAACAATAAGTGCCAAGTTCTACGGCAGAAGCTAGGTCGGTCTGTTCAAAGAACTGAAAGGTCACACGGACAAAAGGTTAAATCGAGGCTGGAGAGGGAGGCAGGGCGAGACCTTGTAGGGGCATCTCTCATGGTAGGGAATTTGGATTTTATTCTAGGGGGAATGTGAAGCCATTTGAAGTCTTTATGGGGGAGGTGTTGACCTAATTTATGTTTTCAACTGCTCTGGTTGCCAAGCAGAGAATGAATTGAAGTGAAGAGCAACGATCGGAACCAAGGGGTCTGCTAAGGGACCTGCCACAGTGGTCCTGGCCAGAGATGGTGAGGGCTTGAGCTAGGGTCATCTTGCAGGAGAGAAGAGTCACTTTGGGGACATGCTGTGGACATATAGTCAATATGGCATGCTGATGGTTGGATGTGGGGGTTGAAGGAAGGAGAGGACACGAAGTTTTGAGATGACTCCATCCCAAGGTTTTGGTGTGAACAACTGGGTGACCTTCGAGTTTATCTATCCCAGTAATTCCTCGACTTTAAATTCTAGGAACCATTAATATAAAAGAAATATTGGGGTAGTCAGCATAGTGATGCTATTTTTACTTTCTCCATGTAAGTCAAATAACCAAAAGCAACAACTATCATCATCTCCTCCACCTGCTATTTCACAGAAGAGGGGAGACTAACAGTGAAAAAGTAGGAAGGATTTAATTCTGTGTAATCTCAAAATTAAGAGCAATGTCTTAAATTCAAATTTGGAAGTGAACTCCAGGAAACATTCACGACATTGTTCTTTTTCTTTATCGTTTTGTTTTGGATCAGTAGAAGTTTTGTCATAGCTGGACAGGTATTTGGGAACCCCTGGTCCGGTTCATCTTGCCAATTTAGGGAGAAATCCTAGTTATGGCGTCCCTGACAGATGTTCTTCCAGCGTCTGTGTGAATACTTCCCATGGAGGGATGTGCTTCGTTCCACCGGGTGGACCATCCCATCATGGAGGAGTTCTAATTGCTAGATGGCTTCCCCACCCCCTCCACGTCCCAGCCCTGCCCTCTGGATGTGCGCAGAGTAAAGCTAATCTCTCTTCAGCATCTCAGTCTTTCAGATGTCTGAAGATGTCAGTCATCTCTATCTCTTTCAGAGGGCAAACATGTCTGGCTCGTTTAATTCTCCCTGGATACAAGTGCAGAACGAAGAACGTGGACAATGAAGGATCCTGAGCCTCTTGCTTTTTAACTCCCACTCTAAGCATTCTGTGGGTGCTTGGTGCCTGTTCTACTGTTCAGTCTCACACACACAGAAAGAAAAAGTCGGAGAAAAAACATCTCCCTTTAAGCAGATTTAAAGGCTAGATACTTGGACATTTATTTTGGAATTGAGACAGGATGAGGAATTGAAATGCCCACACAGAGCTTAATCTCATAACCCCCTTGGGCATTAACATCATTTGTTTAAGAGACACCTGGATTTAGAGGACACATTAATTCATGTTCAAAGCTTTAGGGCTTAAAAAAAATCTGGCCCTGCTTGTGATTAACGTCAGGGAGACTATTTCTGACTTAACAGGCACATAATTTAGAACTAATGTTTGTGAAAGCACCCAGCACAGTACTGGCAACTTGGTAAAAAGGTTTGTTTCTTTTCTTTCCTTCTTCCCTTTTGGGCTGCTTTTCCTCCTTCCCTCCTTCTTTCCTCTTCTTATTTGAATCTGTTAAGAGAGTACTGCTAGAGTTCATTGTATCTCCGTCATGTCAAAGCACAAGGAGAGTTGTTAAATGTCTGGTTCCAACTTGATGGTCCTTTGACCCTTATCTATTTAACAACAAAAACACGCTGCATTAAGACAGTCTTCGAAGAATGCTGTTTCCTAAGTTTCGCACATATTGGACATCCCCTCCCTGGGGAATTTGCTATTATTTTGGGCTTCCGGGCCACCTGGAGATGCTAATTCTATAAATCAAATGCAGTATCAGGAGCATGTTAACTATGAAAAATTCTGTTGTAGAGAATTGGTGGTCCAGTTAATTACCAATAGGGTAACATTTACCATTATTTTTATATTTCTTGTTAAAGTTGTTAGGAATCTGCTAAGTGTTCTTTTCCTCAACATTTTCTCGTGAATATTTTTGAATATGTAGGAAAGTTGAAAGAGTTTTACAGTAAACACTGGTGTAGCTAACTAGGTTTAGGTGCTGGCCAGTAGAGTGCCTACGTTTTGCTGCCAGCAGACGTCAAATGTTCCTAGGTGTTTACAGGAAATTGTTACGGATGTGACAAACACTTAGCTACAAGATGTTTATTGGTGTCCAAGCATAAAATTGGAAAAATTCCAAATGTTTAATTAATTACTTGCTTTTCAATCCTGCCTTTATATTAGAATCATTTGGGGGAGCTTCAAAAAAATACTGTTGCCTGGACCCCTCTCCCAGATTCTTAACTAATTATTCTGAGGTGAGACCTTAGCAAGTAGTTATAATACGCTGGTAGAGTTGAGAACCTCTGGCATAAAATATATTTATGAGTTATTATATAAAGGAATACATTGGAGCCATTAAAATGATGCTACGGAAGAATATTTATTGACATAGGAAAATGTTCAAGATATATTGACTTGTGGAAAAAAAAACAGGTTACACCATAGTATATTTAACATGATTCTAGTTTTATAAGAATAAAATTTTTTATCTGCCTACAATTACTTAGTTACATTCCAAAAAATTAGCAGTGGTCATCTCTGATTATTTTTTCCTTCTTATTGTTTATCTGTACTTTCCATATTTTTCATTAGGAGCACGCATTTCATTGGTAATAAAAATAAGAATTGGGACCAGCCCCATGGCTGGGTGGTTAAGTTCTCGCAGACCTAGCACCACTCAGCAAGCCATGCTGAGGCAGCGTCGCACATAGCACAACTAGAAGGACCCACAACTAGAATATATAACTATGTACTGGGGGGGCTTTGGGGACAGAAGAAAAAAAAATAGATTTGCAACAGATTGGCTCAGGGCCAATCTTTAAAAAAAAAGAAAAGTTAAATCTTTAAAAACATTTTCCAGCTGTTTATGAAGCTCTGCCAGAACACATCAGTTCATTAGTGATTTGTGTGAACTAGAAACATAGAGCTTACATAAATCCTGGAAGACATTCCTAAATTGTCTAAATAGAAATTAAACTATTCAGAAACCGGGCCCATTATTAGATCAGCCACTCTCTATCTCTGGGAACTCTGGACCTGCTTCTGATTTGGAATGTCATGGATGGGATCAGGAAGCCAAGACGATTCTTGTCACAGACCATTCCTTCAAAACACAGCAGTATGTATGTAATCAACTATTATCAGAAATGCACACCTAAGAGAGGAAATCACAAAATCGCTCTCAAATAATGTTTAATAGTGACATTAAAAAAGATTGGCAACAGATGTTAGCTTAGGTGCCAATCTTAAAAAAAAAAAAAGAAAACAACAGTACTGCAAAAAGGTATTAATTACCTCCATTGGAAAAAAGAATAATGACATTATCTTCTATTTAAAATGAATTTCACAAAAATATACTTCTTATACCTCCTGAAACCTCCCAGCTAGAGTCATTCATTTAACACATACTTCTGGCTGTGTACCACGTGTTGGGCGCTGTCCTACCCACTGGAACGCAGCAGTGAACAGAGCAGGCGTGGTACCTGCCCATGGAGCTTGGAACGCTGTCACCCACCTCTGACTCTCTGCCGCTCCTCCTGTCACTCCTCTGATGGCTTCTGGCAAGTTCCAGTCAGGATTGCTCATCACCACTCTGCTCTTCCTTCACTGAGTAAAGGGAGTGTTGACTTTGTTTGTTGAAAGGGATCCCTTTGATTTGAAATCAGCCTCCATCTCAGAGTGATCCATTCTGTAAATACGTGTGATTTTCTTCTTATATTCCTTCAGAAAGTCACGTCTTAGTCAACTCAGGCGGCCATAACAAAATATGGCAGCTTAACCAACAGACATTTATTTTTTCATGGTTCTGGAAACTGGAAAGTCCAAGATCAAGATCCAGTAGGGGTTGGTTTCTGGTGAGGGCTCTCTTGCTGGCTTGCAGACAGCTGCCTTCTCACCATGTCCTCACATGGCAGAGCAGGGGGTGCAGGGTTAGACAGCAAGCTCTCTAGTGCCCTTCCTCTTCTTTTTTTTTTTTAATTTACTTTTTTGAGGAAGATTAGCCCTGAGCTAACATCTGCCGCCAATCCTCCTCTTTTTTGCTGAGGAAGACTGGCCCTGAACTAACACCCGTGCCCAGCTTCCTCTACTTTATATGTGGGATGCCTGCCACAGCATGGCTTGCTGAGCGATGTGTAGGTCCACAGCCGGGATCCAAACTGACGAACCCCCGGCCACCAAAGCAGAATGTGTGAAATTAACTGCTTCACCACCGGGCCAGCCCCTGCTTCCTTTTCTTATAATGGCAGTAATCCATCATAGAGGCCCCACCCTCACAACCTCATCTAAACATAATTACCTCTCAAAGGCTCCCCCATCAAATAGATTGGGGATTAAGGCTTCAACAGATGAATTTTGGGGGAGACATAACACTCAGTCTGTAACAGTCAACTCTTGATAACCACGCTGAAGAGTAAAAACTTCTAAAACTGCCTAAGAAGTCCTGTACCTCTTTATGTAGGGCAATTCGCATGTGCAGTGTGACATCTTAGGAATAATACCAACACATACACTGTAAAATAAAACATATGCCCCATAAAGTTGACTTCTCATTCCAGAGCAAAGTCATAGGACAGAGATTCCCAAACCTTCTCAGTTCACAGGGCCCTTAGTGTCCCAGTTCCATTTACTAAGTACTTAGGTCCAAACAATAGTATTTAGCAGTCATTTGAAAAAAATACACACATAAATTGAAAGAAAAATTTACATTTTTATTTTATTCTCAAAAAACCCAAAATTACTAATAAAATGTGTGTGCCTGTGGGGCCCTGCAGGACTTCTTAAATCCTGATGTCAGATGGGATGCTGCAATTTTCACTTCCTGTTCCACACTCACTTTTATCTGATACTTGCTTTTTATCAAGGCAACTGCCAACAACCTAGCTTTGCGAAGAAATGACATCATTGTAAGGAATGCAGCTATCTAATGTTGAAACTGTGAATTGCCTCAAGTTAGCAGTTTGCGTGGTGTCAGACAGATGGCAAGTGTCTCTCGGAAATTTAAAAGGTCCTGTGAGTTCACTGTGGTGCCCCAGGGTGTCGGGGTGCACAGTTTAAGAGCATTATTCATTGTTTAGGGATTCTTGTTCATGTAGGATCACTAATGCCACAAATGAGCACAAACTGGCATTACCCTTAGATTTGGTCATTTAGGATACTTGAAAGATAAATCACTGAACTGGCTTTTTAAAGATGCTGAATGATTCCTAAAATGCAGGATGTTACTAGGTTTCACGGAGAAATTTGTTTTCTTTTATCAGAGGTCTTAATGTGTTTGCAGACATAAAACCTGGAATATTGAAGACTGTTTTTGAACTTGAGAGTTTGGTGGACATATACTATTAAAAGTGCATAATATTAGAAAGCTAACATTGACATCTTTGTCTTCAGGGTCTTAACTGCCCTTGTTCCAGAAAAGGAACCTTAGTCATCGAGAACCACGTTATGCAGAATCGACCAAACATAAAAATGTGCAGCCACTGGCTTTACATTGTAGCTCAAGCCGCTATTCCCTGCCAGGGAGTGGCTTCCCCCAGACTGGGCAAGCCAAGTGCACCCTCTGAGTGGGTCTGAGAAGGAGTGGGATTTGCAGGCATTCATGGCCAGGCCACGTGCACTGAAATGGGGCTCACTGATAACTCAGCCAAAGAAGGATTCCGGCTACTCTTGGGAATGGTAAGTAGGGCAAAGTTGGGAGTGGCCTGAGGATCTGGTCCTTCCAGTGGGAGATGGCTGGCACAGATGCTGCTTCTTGATTTTGGGTGATGGTATAATGTCAGGCTGTACAAGATGGGGCTGGTTTGGCCCTGGGGAGAGAGCCCCTCTTTGTGTCCTGCGAGGGGCCCAGGGGGTGATCTGTGGGATAGGACCTCATTACACTGCAGGTCTTGTTCTCGTGGCCTTTCGGGTGGATTGAGCCTCGCCTCGCCTTTCTTCGCTTTCCCTCTTCCTCACTATGTTCTATGCCCTACTGGTCTTGTTTTCGTTCTGCTAACAAGCCAAGCTTGTTCCTACCTTTGGCTCTTTGCACTTGCTTTTGCCGTACCTTCTGCTCCTTGTTAGATATTCATATGTCTGGGTCCATCGTTTCACTTATATCTTACCTCAAATGTCACTTTCTCAGAGAACCTACTTTGATCTCTCTCATCATCTCCTTTAAAGGCACAACGTCCTGTTTTCTTTTCTTCATAGCACTTATCTGTTCATGTGCTTGCTTACTTCTCTCTTCCTCTGCTAAAATACAGATGCCAGAAGAGCAGAGACCACATCTGCCTTGTTCAGTTCTGTATCCTCAGTGCCTGGGACATAAAAGATCCTCAACGAATTTTGTTGGATGGAAGGGTGAATGGATGGATCTCTCAGGAGCTGAGTATCTCTAGAATAGTTTCCAATCCTATTGTGGGAAGAGAGGCAAGAGAGAATCTAGCTTTAGCCACTTCTCAGTGTCTACAGAACTTCTCCATGATGTGGAGGAAAACAAGCCTCCTTTCTCCTTAGTTCTGATATTTTGGGGGAGCCGGTTGCCAGTTGAGAGAACCACCCAGCTGATCTGCTTGGTTTGTAAATCTTCATTTGGGATAACCACCCAGAGCCCAGTGGCATGTGTATATGTGTGTGTCTAGCACCCCAACTTTATTGTAATCTTCTCCATGAGCAAAGAAAGGAGGTGGTGTGTGGCTAGAGTGGGGAATCTTATGAGAAAGTCATCCCAGAGTCTGCTAAGAAGGGAGGAGAACCAGTGTGGAAATACAAAATAGGCTGGTGTACAATACGTGTGTACAAGATCTCTAATCTCCCCTTTTGTGGTGCAGGCCTGGTCTAATCGCTTTCCTCTCACATTTCTCAGAAGCCCAAGAAAAACCAATCATAAGGAAGAAAAATATATTAGGAAAGGGAGAAAAAAGTGAAATAGGGAGAGGTAAAAGGCTAAAAGAATTAAAATTAAGAATCAGCTAAGAAAAAATTAAGAAAAGAATACAACTGAACGCTAAAAGTTTGAAACAGATAAACAAGTAAGACGTTTTGAAAATGAGAAGTGAAATAAAAGATTTTAAAATAAAAGACGTGAAAGCGACAACAACTGAAATAAAAACGTAAGTACGAAAGTGTGAAGGGTATAAAATACTATGTTAAAAATAAAGTTAGGAAGTTGAGACTGAAAATAGTTTTTTTAAAAAAGCTTTGAAATGAAAAAAAGAAACTTTAGGGGCTGGCCCAGTGGCACAGTGCTTAAGTTCGCACATTCTGCTTCAGCAGCCTGGGGTTCACGGGTTTGGATCCTGGGTGAGGACCTACACACGGCTCATCAAGCCATGCTGTGGTAGGCGTCCCAAATATAAAGTAGAGGAAGATGGGCATGGATGTTAGCTCTGGGCCAGTCTTCCTCAAAAAAGAAAAAGCTTTAAAAAGTCCTCCAAAGAGAAAAATTTAAAGTAAAAGAAATGAAAGACAAGTTAGGAGCAAGAAGTCTGAAAGGTGAAGAAACTTAAGAGGGAAACAAAGCATTAAGAGCGGCTGAAACGTGAGGGAGGCTGAGCTTCTGCTTCCAGGGCAAAGTGCCTACAGCGCTGCACCCCGGAAACAGCCCCTGCAGGGCAGCCAGCTGTGCCAAGGCCATGTCCAGCAGTGGCATTTGGGTAATGTGCTACACGTGCTGCTCAGCAGAGCATGAGTCGGCCTGAAATGAAGTTGGGCTTGTTAACCAAGTTCTCGAAAAATCTAACGTAAGGCTTTGAAAACAAGGTGAAGAATTTAGCCAACATTCACTGTACAAAATTAGGAACCTTCAAATGTTTGCTACAGGAGGCCGTTGAACTCGCGAAATTTTTTTTTAAGATTGGCCCCTGAGCTAATAACTGCTGCCAATCTTCTCTTATTTTTATTTATTTTTACTTTTTATTGCTTTTTCTCCCCAAATCCCCCCAGTACATAGTTGTATATTTTAGATATTTTAGTTGTGGGTTCTTCTAGTTGTGGCATATGGGATGCTGCCCCAGCATGGCCTGATGAGCGGTGCCATGTTGGTGCCCAGGATCCAAACCAGTGAAATCCTGGGCCGCCCAAGCAGAGCGCATGAACTTACCACTGGGCCACGGGGCTGGCCCCTCGAGAAATATTAAACCAATGGGATTGCAGGCTGGGGATGAGCTGAGAGGTTACATTAGTGACTTATCCAGAAGTGAAGTGTTCTGTGAATCTGGACTGGAAGTGAGATGTGAGGGGAAGGGATAGATGGGCAAGAGAATTTAAAAAGAAGACTTGACAATACATAGTGACAGATTAGATTATAGGGGTCTCTTGTGACTCTCTGGTTTTGGGTTGGGTGTGTCTTTTGGGATATGAACAAGAAATCCTGCCACAACAGACTTAAACAGAAGAAAAATGTATCCCCTCAAATAAAGATAAGTCTAGTGTGATTCTGGGGTTGGTTAATTCAATGGCTCAAAGTCAAAAGCAACATTAAGGATTCATTCTCCTCCACACTCAGTGAGTTGGCTGGTCTAAGTACACTTTGGTTGGTTTTCTTCATGGTCCAGGTAGGCTGCTCTAGTTTTGTATTCTCATCCTAACATGCGGATAATAACTCTAACTGGATGAAGAGAGGCTGTCTCTTTTTACCAGTGCAAAGCTTTTCCCAGAAACCCGCTGTCTCCTTCACCACACTTCCTTTCATGTCTCATTGGTCAGAATCACATAACATGCTCGTGTCTAAACTAATTATTGGTGAGAGAAATAAGAGTATGAATAAACCCGTCATGACTGGGGAAGGGTCCAGACTCCTCTGAAGCAAATGACCATGTGGTACCTGAATAAAATCAAGATTCTGTTAGCATGGAAGAAGGCGGAGCATGACCGTGAACACAGGCAACCAGCAGAGTGTCTGCCTGGGGGTCTGACAGTCGCACGTTTTAAAATCTACTCGGAGGTCTGGTTCTAGAAAATGCTTGCTCCAAGGTTCAGAGTTATAAGTGTGGCCATTTTGGGAGAACAGCTTGTCAGAAGCAGCAGGGAAAGAACACTTCATGTTGTTGGAAATGGCTTTATTTGTTTCTACTTCAGTCTGAATAATCTTAGTCCTTTTAACTGTCCCTCAAATCTTTTTGTTCAACCTTTTCAATTATCATTGGAGCTAAGCTTAGGGTTTTTCCAAGTTTCAAACAGGCAGGGAAGAATCTAGGAAATAATACGTTCTGTGTATTTTGAAATCTAAGAAAAGAACTAAATATGATTTCAAATTGCTGACGTCATATGATGTATCTATAAATCAGAAAGTAGCAAAAATAAAGAGACGTTAGCCAAAGGAATTTCAGGTTCACTGTCACAGGCAGCAGAGTGTGTGCTGCCATCATCCTAGGGGCAAATGGTCCCATAAAAGAGGGCCCTGGTCTTTTTGCCTTAGCATTGAAATTTTATGTAAAAACCTTCATGCCAACAGCAGGAACACAGCAAATTTAATTAAACCGGAGCTAGGAAATTAAACTGAAAGAGACTTCCTTCCTGTGTTGTCATTCATATAGTTTATTTGAAACATTTTTGTTTCTAGCTATGTTTTGTCTCCAAGTATACTTATATGAATAAAATGGATGTTTATTTTTGTGAGACTCATGGATTTGTTTGTCTAAGGAGAAGCCTATGGAAGTGTGTGTGGAATATTGTGCACATTTGTTCCAACATTAGTGCAATGGAGAAATTCCAGGACTGGAACGTGTCTCAATTCAGCCACATGTGGCCAGTACTTACTCGGTCAGATGAGTGAGTGCTCCAAGGACATTAGCACTGTGCCTGTCATGCAAATACTCACTGCTAACGAGTATTAAATCTCACACATCGTGAGGTAGGTGGTAGGATTATAGCCAGCCCTGGGGGTCTAGTGGTTGAGATGCGCTGCTCTCACTGCCGTGGCCCGGGTTCGTTTTCTGGCCAGGGAACCACACCACCCATCTGTCGGTTGTTGTACTGTGACGACTGCATGTTCCTGAGATGCTGAAAGCTCTGCCACCGGTATTTCAAATACCAGCAGGGTCACCCCTGGTGGACAGGTTTCAGCGGAGGTGACAGACTAGAAAGAAGGACCTGTCCACCTACATTTGAGAACATTGGCCATGAACACCCTATGAATAGCAGCGGAGCATTGCCTGATCCAGTGCCGGAAGGGGAGAGGATGTCGCAGGAAGACCAGGCAGGTTCGCTCTGCTGTCCACAGGGCGCTAGGAGTCAGATGGACTCCACAGCACTAACAACAAAGCAGGATTATCCCAACTTTACATATAAGGGGTTAGTAAATGGCAGAGCTGGGATTTGAGCTTTTTATTAAACTGTGACGCTGGGAGGATGTCCCTTTGACCCTTTTTTCTTAGCTGCATAAAGAAAATATTATGGAAGCCCTTATTTCCTCAGGTTACACCATCCTTGGGACTTGTTAAATCTTGGGGAACAGCTGCAATGATGTTTAGAGCCCCAAGCCCCCTCCTGGTGTTGTTGAGAGACTCTCAGACCCTCCAGCCCCTCCCCTTCCCCCTTTGGGTGTTTACTCCCAGTTTGGGAATTTACAGCTTCAGGCATGGCGGTCACAGCTCTTCTCCTTGTATTTCCACCAGGGGCCCTTTCTTTTCTGCTTTTGTGTTTTTACTGCTTGTCTTGCAGTTGGCGGGTGTGAAGGGAGTCTTCATCCTATTATCGGTAATTCTATCATTTTTCCAGGCCTTTAGAAGATAGCCGCCTATTTTGGGTGTAAAGCTCCTTGGGGCCGGGACTGTGGTTTGTGAGGGACACCGCTTGGACCACAGCCTAGGGTGCTTCCTGCTGGCTATTTTACTCAGTTACCAACAGTCGAGATGTGCACGCGTGTCCACCAGCTTCTCTGCTCTCCTTTCCTTCTTGTAGCTCACGCTCTCTCTGGTATCCCATCCTTTATGCTCGGGGAGTACACCTATGAGACTTTCCTTTAGTGAAGGTTTGCTGGTGGCAAATTCTCTTTCTGTTTGTCTGAAAAGTCTTTTTTTTTAAAGATTGGCACCTGAGCTAAAACTGTTGCCAATCTTCTTTTTATTTTATTTTATTTATTTATTTTTTATTGCTTTTTCTCCCCAAATCCCCCCAGGACATAGTTGTACATTTTAGTTGTGGGTCCTTCTAGTTGTGGCATGTGGGATGCTGCCTCAGCGTGGCCTGATGAGCGGTGCCATGTCCGTGCCCAGGATTCGAACCAGTGAAACCCTGGGCCGCCAAAGCAGAGTGTGAACTTAACCACTCAGCTGAGGGGCCGGCCGCTGAAAAGTCTTTATCTGTCCTCTTTCTTAAGTCTACTTCTGGTGTGTGTAGAACTCTAGATTGGCAGTGACTTTTTTCTGGAATGTTGGAGATATCATTCCACAGCTTTCTGGTTTCCCCTATTGCTATAGAGAAGATGGCAGTCAGGCTAACTCTTTCAAAGTTAATTTGTCTTTACTCTTGGATACTCTTTTTTTTTTTTTAAGATTTTATTTTTTTCCTTTTTCTCCCCGAAGCCCCCTGGTACATAGTTGTATATTCTTAGTTGTGGGTCCTTCTAGTTGTGGCATGTGGGACGCTGCCTCAGCGTGGTTTGATGAGCAGTGCCATGTCCGCGCCCAGGATTCGAACCAACGAAACACTGGGCCGCCTGCAGTGCCGGAGGGCGCGAACTTAACCACTCAGCCACGGGGCCAGCCCCCATCTTGGATACTTTTAAGATTTTTTTGTCTTTGGTCTATTGATGTATTTAGTTGTGTATTTATTGTTTTTGTTTATCCTTCTTGGAGTACACTGGGTTTTTTGAATCTCAGTATTGGTGTGTTTCATTATTTGGGAAAATTATCAGCCTTTCTCTTGTCGTGTATCACCTCAGCTCCATTTCTCTCCTTCTCTCCTTGTGGAACTCTGATGAAATATAGGTTAGACCTTCTCACTCTGTCTTCCATGTTTCTTCCCTTCTCTTTAATATTATACATCTTTTGTTTCTCTTAGCTGCATTCTGGCTTCTGATCCACCTTATGGTTCATTATTTCTCTCTTTAATTTGCTTTTAAACATGTCCAGTGAGTCTTAAACACTGTTATTGTGGGGGTTTTTTTGTGTGTGTGTGTGTGAGGAAGATTGGCCCTGAGCTAACATCTGTAGCCAATCTTCCTCTTTTGTTTTGACTTGAGGAAGATGGTACCTGAGCTAACATTCATGTCCATCTTCCTCTGTTTTGTGTGTGGGACACTGCCACAACATGGCTTGATGAGCAGTGCTAGGCCTATGCCTGGGATCCAAACCTGCAAACCCTAAGCCACCAAAGCAGAGTGCACAAACCTAACCACCATGCCACTGGGCTGACCCCTGTTATTGGTTTTTTTAATTCTAGAAGTTTAATTTTTTTCTCTGCTTTGTTTTGTTTGTTTGTTTTAAATCTGTAGCAAGCTTATCCCTAACAACAACAAAAAATAGATGCTTGGCATTTCTCAGAAACTATGCCACATTTTGCAAGGAATTTTTGCATTTACGTTATCTGAGAGGAAGGTTTTGAGAAGTTTTCTTTACTCTGACCTCAGCACATTTCTGTTCCTGAAATCCACTCCCTACTCTGAAGCAGTGTCTGCCTCTGATGGTGGCAGAGGCAGAACACAGAAGGCTTCACACCTTTCAGAAGTGGTTGACTTTTGGCAAGAAAAAGCAAGAGATACAGAGGTGTTTTTTTCTGGGATCTGAAGGGTGTTAGTTCTAAGAATGGAGAGTGCGTGATCCTGAGTGACAGTGGTGCTCATGTATTCTTTAATATATTTATTTTTATGTGTGTTTGTGATATGAGGGACCCTCTAAAGCGTGTGGCCAAGATTGGGGGCCCTGTTTGGTTTCTCACCTGGATCTTACAGCATTACTTTCTGCCACATCTCTTTTTGTAGTTTCCTATTTTGTTCACATATTCCAAGATTTTCTTTCATTTCTTTGAAAACCATGAGGGAGATGGTTTGCAAAACTGCCACCATAATTACCAAACTCTTAGGTATCAATATCCATGTTGTCTTTGGGCTTGGCCACATGACTCACTTTGGCTAACGGGAAAACAGCAACCAACATAAGAAAAGGCATAAAAAGTGCTAGTGCATTAGGCTTGCCTTCTGGTTCTGTTGGGAGCGCTTTGCCACTATGTGAACAAACCTGTGCTAACCTCCTTGAAGATGAAAGGCCATGTGGAGGGACTGCTTGCCAATTCCAACCACCCCCGCCATCCCAGAAGTCCCATTTGGGACCCTGGATGCTGTATATGGGTGAGGCCATGCTAGACCATCTGGTCCGTGAGTCTGCCCAGGTCAGAAATCCTCCCATTTAAGCCACAGACTCATGAGCAATAATAAACGTTTGTTGTTTTAAACCATCAAGTTTTAGGTAGTTTGTCACTTAGAAGAAGCTAAGTGACACACACAGTATGCATAGTTTAAAAAAAACACTTGCCAATAAACCCTAGGTTGTTCAATTTGTTGGCATATAGTTTTTCATAGTATTCTCTTATGATCCTTTGTATTTCTTCTGTATCTGTTGTGATTTCTCCTCTCTCATTTCTAATTTTATTTATTTGAGACTTGTCTCTCTTTTTTTTTAGTGAGTCTGGCTAAGGGTTTGTCGATTTTGTTAATTTTTTTGAAGAACCAACTCTTTGTTTCATTGATCCTTTCTACTGTCTTTTTTGTTTCAATATCATTTATTTCTGCTCTAATTTTTACTACTTCCCTCCTTCTACTGACTTTGGGCTTTGTTTGTTCTTCTTTTTCTAATTCTGTTAGGTGTCGTTTGAGGTTGTTTATGTAAGATTTTTCTTGCTTATTGAGGTGAGCCTGTATTGCAATGAATTTCCCTCTTAGGACTGCCTTTGCTGCATCCCAAATCATTTGGTACAGTGTGTTTTCATTTTCATTTGTCTCCAGATAATGTTTGATTTCTTCTTTAATTTCTTCAATAATCCATTGTTTGTTCAGTAGCATGTTGTTTAGTCTCCACATTTTTGGCCCTTTCCCAGCTTTATTCTTGTAGTTGATTTCTAGTTTCATAGCATTATGATCAGAAAAGATGCTTGGTATTATTTCAACCCTCTTGAACTTATTGATGCTTGCTTTGTTTCCCAAGATATGGTCTATCCTTGAGAATGTTCCATGTGCGCTTGAGAAGAATGTGTAACCTGCTGTTTTTGGATGAAGTGTCCTACATATATCTATTAGGTCCATCTGATCTAATTTTTCATTTAATTCTATAATTTCCTTGTTGATTTTCTGTCTGGATGATCTGTCCATTGGTGTTAACGGGGTGTTGAGGTCCCCTACTATTATTGTATTGTTGTTGATGTCTCCTTTTAGTTTTGTTGATAGTTTCTTTACAAATTTTGGTGCTCCTGTGTTAGGTGCGTATATATTTATAAGCGTTATGTCATCTTGGTGGAGCGTCCCTTTTATCATTATATACTGCCCCTCTTTGTCTTTCTTTATCTGTTTTGCTTTGAAGTCTACTTTGTCTGATAGAAGTATGGCAACACCTGCTTTCTTTTGTTCATTATTAGCTTGGAGTATTGTCTTCCATCCCTTCACTTTGAGTCTGTGTTTGTCTTTGGGGCTGAGGTGTGTTTCCTGGAGGCAGCATATTGTTGGATCTTGTTCTTTGATCCATCCTGCCACTCTGTGCCTTTTGATTGGAGAGTTAAATACATTCACGTTTAGAGTGATTATTGAAACGTGGGGGCCTACTGTTGCCATTTTATCACTTGTTTTCCAGTTCTTTTGCATTTTGTCCTGATGGAAAGCTGTTACTTTGTGTTATTGTCCTTCTGCTTATCTCCTTTGTTCTGGATTTTGTAACCCCTTTCCTTCTTTTGATTTTTCAGGAAGGAGGTTCTTCCTGAGTATTTCTTGAAGAGGAGGTTTTGTGGCAATGATCTCCCTTAACTTTTGTTTATCTGAGAAAATTTTTATTTCTCCATCGTATTTGAAGGATATTTTCGTTGGGTAGAGTATTCTTGGCTGCAGGTTTTCGTCCTTCAGAGTTTTGAATATTTCATTCCAATCTCTTCTAGCCTGTAAGGTCTCTCCTGAGAAATCTGCTGACAGCCTTATGGGGTTTCCTTTGTAAGTTATTTTCTTCTGCCTGGCTGCCCTTAGTATTTTCTCTTTGTTGTTGACTTTTGCTAGTTTCACTACTATATGCCTTGGGGTTGGTCTTCTTGCGTTAATAAAGTTTGGAGATCTATTGGCTTCTGTCACATGAAGTTCCATCTCTCTTCCCAAGTTTGGAAAGTTCTCAGCTATTATTTCTTTGAACAGACTTTCTGGCCCCTTCTCCTTCTCTTCTCCTTCTTGTATATCTATAATCCCTATGTTGCATCTCCTAATTGAGTCGGCTAATTCTCGGAGAGTTTCTTCATTTCTTTTTAGTCTTAGTTCTCTCTCCTCCTCTGTCTGCAGCGTTTCTATATTCCTATCCTCCAAATTGCTAATTCTGTCCTCCATATTATCGACCCTACTGTTCAGAGAGTCCAGATTTTTCTTAATCTCCTCCATTGTGTTCTTCATCTCCAGTATTTCTAATTGGTTCTTCTTTATAGTGTCAAGCTCTTTTGTGACATAGCTCTTGAACTCATTGAGTTGTCTATCTGAATTCTCTTTTAACTCATTGAGTTTTTTAATAATGGCAGTTTTGAAATCATCGTCATTTAGGTTATAGATTTCATTGTTTTGGGGATTGTTTTCTGGGTGCTTATCATTTTCCTTCTGTTCTGGAGATTTAATATATTTTTTCATACTGCTTGATGGCATGGATTTGTGCCTCCACATAGGGATAGAGTTTAGTAGCTGCTTCCACTTGTTGCAACTGGTGTGTGTGTGGGGCAGCTGTTTAGATTGCACCAACCTGGAACCTTGTCAGCTGTTACGGACTGGACCTGGACCACTCCTCGTAGTCACAGTGGTCCTGTGGGGTCCCTTGTCGGTTGTGGGGGCAATCGCAAGGGGGCCTCAGGCTGCTGGTGCCTACTGTTGCAGCCCACTTAGATGCGCTCCCTCCTTGTGGTCTGCAGCTGTGTTGTGGGCTTTCCCAGCAGCCAGGAGCAGGATCACCTATAATCGCAGCTTTGTCCCTAACAGAGCCCACAAGATCACACTTGTCCACTATAGGTCCCAGCCGAGCTATGGGTATCTTCTGCAGTCTGTCGTTAGCTCACCTAGCTGTGCTACTTTTGCACCAGGGCCTTCCCATCTTGCGATTGCCAGCTGGGACCTCTCCACTAGTGCTGTGCAGAGGCTTTTGCTGAGGCTGCTGTAGGAACCTGGAGTTCCCCCCTGGGCTATGTAGCCATTTCACTGGAGCTCCACTCTGCCCCACTCCACTCTCACGGGATTTCTGGGAGCCCCTTGCCTTGTCTGGGACATGGCCAGAGTCCGTGGGCCTGGCAGTGGTTTGTAAGCTGCTGCCTTGTGGGGAATTATGCTCTAGGGAGCTTCCTGGTGTTCCAAATGCTGGGCGGGCCCTCCCTGCCAATGGCGAGCAGAGGCTCTCCCTGCTGGGGGTGTGCGGGACCCTGGAGCGTCCCCCCGGGCTGCAGAGCTGGGTGTTGGAGCTCCACCCAGTCCCCAAGCACATCCATGGGAAGTCCGGGCACCCCCTGCACCGACCCGTGCGCCAGAGACCATCGACCCAGCAGCAGCTGGCGGTCTGGTGCAGTGCCAGGGAATCTGCCCACCGGGAGCTTCCCTTTTTCCTGGATTCTGGGTGGGGTCTCCCTGCTAATGGCAAGCAGAGGCTTTCTCTGCCGGGGAGGTGCAGGACCCCGGAGCCTCTCCCCGGGCTGCAGAGCTGGGCGCTGGAGCTCCCACCGTGTCCCCAAGCACGTCCACAGCAAAGGGAATGATTCTTCAACAAATGAGATTTGGCTATTGATTGATTTGGAGGGGAAAAGTTTGATTCATATCTTATATCTGCTTCTTGGACCAAAATGGACATCAGAGAGTCAAAGCCCAAAGGATGGTTTACGTTGCAAGTCTGAGCTCAGTAAGTGTACACAGAACCAGTAATTGTTGGTTTTGGTGTGTGAAGTGGAGGAAGTATTTCTAGATATCTGTTTTGGGTGCAGGAGCATGTGTAACTCTGTGTGTGTGAGTGTGTGTGCATGTATTGTGTGTGTGTGTATATACATTTGTTCATTTACAGCCTAATTCAAAATAGTGAAAAAATCAGAACTACCTGCCGTGATCAACATGGAAATGGTCAAACTAATTTGGGTACATTCATATAATATTGTACCAAACTATCAAATATTGTACCAGCTACTAAAAAGAATGTATAAGATTAATATGTATTCATTTGAAAAGATGTTGCAGAGCAATACATAAAAACTATGATTCCTTTTTTTGTGAAAAAATAAATTAAATAGAATTCACGTGTATGTAACTTAAGTGGTACCCGCTCAGATGCCCGCACATGCTCTAGCGCTTTGGGGCTGTGCTTCCCTTTAATATTAAAATGACTATGCCACTCCCCAACATCCTTCAAGAACATCTCCAGGAAATCATAGAAAGCCCGTGCTTCAATTTCTTGCTCCCAGTAAATGCTTGTTGTCTGCTTTGCATCTTGCCACCTTAAGTGTTTTCTTTCTCATTTCTATACTTTTCAAATTATATCAAAAGAGATGTAATGCATCTCCTTTTCCTTATATTTCCCTTACTCTGTCATTAATATAGGCCTTATGAGTAACTCACTTTGTCAAAAGTTGAGAGTATTAAAGAGGGACTACATATCAACATAGGTCAGTAAATCAAAAGTTTAGAATAGATTTCTCTGTTCCTAAGAATTCCAGTCACTGGAAATTTCTTACTAGCTGTATTTTATCCTGGGCTTAGCTTCCCCCATGCCTTTTTTGCGTCCTTTTTTAGGAAGAGCCACCAACATCCTTCAAATTCATGTTCATTTCTCACTCTGAACAGTCACGGGTCTCCAGCACTCCCTCAAACCACCTCCATTGTTCCAGAACTCACGAAGATGTTCTGTTGAGTAAAGTCATCTCTGGGTCTTTACCTTTAGCAGTTTGAAGCATGGCTGAAGCTTAAAAGTGAAGCCTGTAATCTCTTCTTTAACATAATGATAGCTGTAAGGAGGCCTTCTCCCCCTTGCCAATCTTCATAAACAAAGGGGAGCAGTATAAAATTTACCTCCCCTCTGAGATGAATGGTGGTATCTCACTTTCTGTTATAGGGAGAATTATCGACCATTAGGTTTTGTCTTGAAAATAGCATATTTCCCCCTCCTGATAAAAATAAACACATACACACATATGTGTGGATGAGTATATGTATATTTGTTTACCTACCACCGTGCACACACAACCTACACTCTGAAGGATGACCCTACTGATATAATTGAGATTTTTCTCAAAAAACAGGTCTGGATTTACTATAACACTTGAACAAATAGCTGATAGAGGTGGCAAAGTTCTAAGTCACAGACCGGTGGTTTCAAACTGCATCCTAAGGAGCTTTGTGGATTGGGGAAGGCTTGTTGGGGGAGGACTGGGATGTGGGGATCAAAGATGAGGAGAAAGAGGAGAAAAGGAAACAGCTTAACTGGCAGGGTTCTAGCACTCATGTCACCTCCGACAACCAGACCCAGTCTTGCTCTCTTTTACGTATTTGGATACCAGTAAGATTTTGCCTGGATAGTGAGTTATGAGGCTAGCAAAAAGTTTGAAAGCTGTTACCATAAAACATGAGTCTGCAAACTGGTCTACAGGCCAAGTCTGGCCTGTGTATGGTTTGTTTTTGTACAGTTTATGAGCTAGGAAAGGTTTTTACACTTTTAAGGAGGTGTAAAAAAACAAAACAAAAAAAAAAACAAGAGGAAGAAGAAGAATATGTGAGAGACACCATATGTGACCTGCAAAGCCTCAAATATTTACTATCTGGCCTTCTAGAAGGAAAGTTTGTTGGCTCCTGCCATGGAACATGGCTGTAGCACTATTTGCAGAGGTTAAAAAAGAAAAGCTAGCTAAACACACAATAGAGATGCAATTAAGTAAAGCATGTGTATTACTTAGGATTAGATTCAGCTGCCAATAATGGAAATGCCCCAAATACAGTAACTTAAAAAAAATATAAGTTTATTTTACATTCCAGAATATCAAAGGACATCTGTCCTGGAGTGCCATGAAATTCCATAGGTCAGAGACCCAGGCTCTGTTCCTTTTATATCTCCACCCTGTGTTACTTTCATTCCCAGGGTCACCTCTTGGAACACAAGATGATTCTCGGAGCTCTAGGCCTTCTGCTTGCATCCCAGCTCCCAGGAAGGAGGAAGCAGAGAAGAAAATGGAGCCTTCTACTTCTGCTTATATCTCTTTGGTCAGAACTTCATGACATGGTCACATTTAGATGCAAGGGAGCCTGGGAAATGTAGTCTTGATTCTGGGCATTCCTATATGCAGCTGAAAATTTGGTATGCTATTACTATGGCAGAAATAGAGACTGGATATTAGAGCCTCTATCACAGCATGTGGTGCTGGGCTCCTTGTTAAACATTGGGAATATAAATTGGATAGAATTCAAAGTCTAGGATCTTCTTATATTTGTGATGGCTCCTAATGGCTTTACTAGCCTCATGGTCTTTGGCTCATTGCAATTTACTGTTAGCTTTTTTTTTTTTTTAATTGTAGTCATAGGAGCTTACGACATAGTGAGATTTCAGTTGTACATTGTTGTTTGTCATACACCATATAAGTATGCCTCTTCACCCCTTGCGCCCACCCTCCACCCTCTTTCCCCCAGTAACCACTAATTTATTCTCTTTGTCCGTAAGTTTGTTTATATTCCATATATAAGTGAAATCATATGGTGTTTGTCTTTCTCTGTCTGGCTTATTTCGCTTAACATTATGCCCTCAAGCTTCACCCATGTGGTTGTGAATGGGACAATTTTGTCTTTTTTATGGCTGAGTAGTATTCCATTGCATATATGTACCTCATCTTCTGTATCCAATCATCTGTCAGCGGACGCTTAGGTTGCTTCCACATCTTGGCTATTGTGAATAATGCTGCAATGAACATGGGGTGCATGAGTCTCTTTGAATTGTTGATGTCAGGTTCTTTGGGTAAACACCCAGTAGTGGGATAGCTGGGTCATATAGTATTTCTATTTTTAATTTTTTGAGAAATCTCCATACTGTTTCCACAGTGGCTGCACCAGTTTGCATTCCCACCAGCAGTGGATGAAAGTTCCCCTTTCTCCACAACCTCTCCAACGTTTGCTGTTGTACTGTTAGCTTTTTTGTTGTTGTTGTCTTGCTTAGAGCCACAAGTTTTTGACCACTGTCAATTGTGCATGCAAACTGCATCTTTCACTTCTTCCTTTTTTTTTTTAACCTTTAGAGTTTTAATGAATAGGATCTGAGCAAAGCGCATGGAGTTCTTTGTCCTCTGCTATTATCATTAGTATGTTTAAATTACTCTGTAGGAATCTGTCATCCTGGAAATAACATTGGCGTATCCATAGCAGTCCTGTACTGAGAAGCAAAATAAAAAGTCCTGAGTAGGATTAAATGGAGACTTTTATTTTTAACTACATACAGATTTGCATCAGACCAGTATTCATTAAATGAATAAAAACCCAGCGTACTCAGTGACTGCTGGATGCATTTATAAATGGATTAATCTCTGGGGCAGCCGGATAATTTTCTGAGAATCTTTTGCCAAAGTGCCAGGTTCAAACGTATGGTGAGTGGGTTGGGGCTCTTGTCCTTTTCTAGGTAAGTCATATAATTCTAAACTCTGATAACAGTTAAGAGGTGTCCAAGGGCACGGGGTTGTTGAAAGTGAACAAGAATTTTTGTCTAACGTATAGTGTATTCATAGGTTTAATCAAACTAGGGTGTTTTCTCTCATTAAAAATCCTTTAAGCCAGTGAACCATTTTGGGTTATTATTCATTGTTTATGAGATTTGCTTTGCTTAAATGCATATAATACTTTCAGGCACTTCATATTCTCGAATCCCTTTCTGGCTCCTGCTGTGGTTTTATCAGTATTGCAGGTTTTTAGGGATTTTTCCACTGCTTTTTTCCTCTGCCTTTTGTTTTACATTGCTCTCTGAAACATTTCTACCGTAAATCAGGTCAGCTCCCAGATTAAAGACGTGGGAGTTGAGAAGAGAAAATGTCATCAACTCCTATAAAGCCATGCTGAGTCAGCGTCACTTTTACAGCTGATAAATTTAATCCCCAAAGGATCATGTGTTCTTTGAAATGGCTAATGCTTTTTGGAAGCGAGCATATGAGGACGTTTAAAAAAAAAATTAAGACATGGTTCGTCTAGAGTTGTAATTTTAAACATTAGTGGTGATATGAAGAACATCAATTATTTATTAAACACAGCTCTTTAGAAATACTTTTATTTTCTTTTAAAAAATAGGAATAAAAGCAAAATGAAATCATAGCAAATGTTTCCATATAAAATTCTTTTTATTATGATTAAGCACCAAGTGGCTTTGTTAACTAAAACAAGACTGTATCATATTCTAAGTCAAGCTTTAACTGTTTGGGAACTGAGTATTTGCTCATTTCTTTTTCTCTTAATGTCAACCTGATTTACAGGGTGCCTGTGAACTCATAGATTCTGTCTTTTGGGAAATTGTAATAATAAATGTGTAAATCCTCAGTGTCTACTGTGTGGTACCCTTGCGCAGGGCAAAACCTGCACAGCCTTCTGCCCTGGTTCTGCATGGAGATGCTCTTGGATGTTTGTGCAGCTTCCTCAAGTGTAGCTGAAGGGCATCTGCTGTCCAGTGTGCAGAAGGGGATCTACGCAGCAGGCATCTTCGTCTTGTAATGATTAGTGTCACAAACACAAGGAATTTTCTTCTTTTTCTTCTCTTTCTCTCTGTCCTTCTCTTTGTTGCTTTAATTCTTTCTCCTTCTCTCTTTTTCCCTCATAGGCCATATTTTTGTTTTTCTTAAAAATTCAAAACTTATTTATTATGGGGATTTTCTAATATGAAAAAGGTTGAAAGAGTGTAATAAGTACTCGTATATTCACCAACTATCTTCAATAATTGTTACGATTTTGTCATCCTTGCTTTATATCCATCTACTCATTTCAATTAAAAAATTATTTGTGGTAAAATATACATAACATAAAATTTATGGTTTTCAGCTTTTTTATCCTTAATTATTCCTTTAAAAATTTTTTAATTTTTACAAACAAACACATAGAGACAGAGATTGGATCGGTGGTTACCAGAGGGGAAGGGGGGAGGGGGGAGGACAAATGGGGTGATTAGGCACATGTGTGGGGATGGATTGAAATTAGTCTTTGGGTGATGAACATGATGTAATCTACACAGAAATCGAAATACAATGATGTACTCTTGAAATTTATATAATGTTCTAAATTAACGTTACTGCAATAAAAAAAATTTTTGATTTTGATAAAAAAAAGACTATCTTTCCCCACTGAATTACTTTTATGTCTTTGTTGAAAATCACTTGTTCGTATGAGTGTGAGCGTATTTCCAGACCCTCTATCCTATTCCATTGATCTCCTTCTTTGTCGTTGTGCCAAAGCCACACTGTCTTAAGTAGTCTTGAAATCAGGTAGCGCATCACAGTATATAGTGTATGTTCTTTTTCAAAGTTGCTTGGCTACTCCATGTCCTTCGCATTTCTATATGAATTTGAGACTCAGTTTGTCAATTTCTACACAAAACCCTGCTAGGATTTTGATTGGGATTACGTTGCATCTAGAGATTAATTTTGGGGAGAATCAACATCTTTGGTGTCTTTGGACCCATGATATATCTTTCCATTTATTTAGATCTTCTTGAATTTCTCTCTGCAATGTTTGTAATTATCAGTGTAGAGATAAACTGTTTGTCAGATTTATCCCTAGAAATCTAATATTTTTTGATGCTACTGTTAAATATTATTATTATTTTTGAGGAAGATTAGCCCTGAGCTAACTTCTGCTGCCAATCCTCCTCTTTTTGCTGAGGAAGACTGGCCCTGAGCTAACATCCGTGCCCATCTTCCTCCACTTTACATGTGGGACGCCTACCACAGCACGGCTTACCAAGTGGTGCGTAGGTCTGCACCCGGGATCTGAACCAGCAAACCCCAGGCCGCTGAAGTGGAAGGTGCCAACTTAACCACTGTGTCACTGGGCTGGCCCCTAAATGTTATTATTTTTAAATTTCAATTTCCAATTACTCATTGCTACTGTAAATATTGTTGATTCTTGTAAATTGATCTTGTATTCTGCAACCTTGCTAAACTCATTTTAGTAGTTCTCATAGCTTTTTTGTAGATTTCATTGGATTTTCTACAGGAACAATGATTTTTGCCTAAATATAAGACAGTTATACTTCTACCTTTCCAATCTGGAAGCATTTTTATTTTAATTTTCTTGCCCTGTTTCATAGGCTGGAATCTCCAGTACGATGTTGAATGGACATGGTGAGAGCAGACATCCTTGCAGTGTTCCTCATCCACTACTCACTATTTCACTGAATGGTGAAAGATTTAGTCTTTAATATTAAGTATAGTGTTAACTGTAGGTTTTTGGTAGATACACTTGCCTGTCCTTCAGGAGCCTGGTATTGGGGAAGCTGCACATGCTTCAGGGGCCTGCTCAGTAGCACACCCAGCCAGGAAGCAAAACCCCTTCCTCCTGCAATATCTTTCCTGCACCCCTTACTAACAACACTTAACGTTGTGCCAGCTGTCAAAGGGAAAATGTTTAAAGGGTCTGTCTCTGTTTTTGTGGGTTAGGCAATGCAGGGTGAATTTGGAGCCAAGAGGCAATAAAGCCACAATTGGCATACTGTCTTTTGGGCATTACTGTCTTTCATTGCCCCATGTCCAGTATCTTGAAAACTATTATTTTATATATTTTGTCCATTGTTGTGGTGGTGTTTTTTTTCGGGTAGAAGGGCAAATCGGTCTCTGTTATTCCATCTTGGCCAGAAGCAAAAGTACCTTCCTCTACTATATTTTGAACTGTAATTTGAGCATACCCTCTGTTACCTTCTAGAACCCTGACTGATGCACTTGTATTTTCTATAAACTGGTAGTTAGGTTGAATGGCTTATTCAGATTCGGGTTAAAAATTGTTTGCAAGAATTTCTTCATAGGTCATGCTGCGTATTTCATGCTGCATCATAGCACGTTGTTTTGCTTTTGGCAATGCTAACTTTGATTACTTGGAAGATTAATCTGCTCAGTCTTCTATAACAAAATACCACAGACTGGAGGCTTAAACAGCAGAAATTTATTTTCTCACAGCTCTGGAGGCTGGAAATCTATGATCAAGATCTGGCAGGGTTGGTTCTTGGTGAGGGCTCTCTTTCTGGCTTGTAGATGGCTGCCTTCTCACTATGTCTTCACATGGCCTTTCCTTAGTGTGTGTGTGTAGAGGACAGCAAGCTCTTTTGTGTCTCTTCTTATAAGGACACTAATCCTAGTGGATCAGGACCCCACTCTTATGATGCCATTTAATCTTAATTACTTCCCTAGAGGACCCCCTTCTCCAAATACAGCCTCACTAGGGGTTATGGCTTCAGTATATGAATTTCCAGGGGACACAAACATTCAGTCCATAAGACTTGGTTAAGGTGATGATCGCCAGCTCTCACCATTGTAAAGGTATTTTCCCCATTACCTTAACAAGGAATATGTAGGGTGACTCTTTCGTACATTGTGACTATCCTGTTGCACAAACATCTTCACCTTGTGTCTTTTTAGCATGCACTGATGATCCTTGTCTGAGTCAATGTCTTTATTAGGGTTTGGAAAATAGTGTATTTTTAGTTGTATCTCTCTTCTTATATTTATTATCTGGCATTCTTCCGTAAAAGTGAGATCTCCCTCATTGACTGGTGAATCAATCAATTTGATCTTTTTGAAAACTCTTTGAAAGGTGGATGGCCAATATTATCAGTCATTAGGGAAATTCAAATCAGAACTACACTGAGATACCACTTAACCCCCACTAGGATGGCCAAAGTAAAAAAGACAGACAATGACAAGTGTTTACAAGGATGTGGAGAAATTGAAACCCTCATATGTAGTTGGTGGGATTGTAAAATAGTGTAACCGCTATGGAAAATAGTTTGGCACGTCCTCGAAATATTAAAATAGAGTTACCATAGGACAGTAATTTTACTCCTAGATATATCTTCAAGAGAAATGAAAAAAATATATCCACAAAAAAACCCTTGCACGTGAATGTTCATGGCATTATGAATAATAGCCCCAAAGTGGAAACAGTCTAATGTCCATCAACTGATGAATTGATTAAAAAAAGTGGTATTTTTCATTCCATTCATATAATGGAATATTATTTGCCAATAAAAAGAAATGAAGTACTGATCCATATAGATTTTGGCAACAGGAAGTGGTGCACTGATGTAACAAATACCTAAAAACGTGGAAGTGGCTGGAATTGGATAATGGGTAGAAGTCAAAAGAATTTTGAGAACCATAATAGAAAAGCCTAGATTGCCTCGAAGAAACTGTTGGTACAAATATCGACGTTAAATGTGCTTCTGGTGGAGGCTCAGAAAGAAGTGAGGACCATGGCAGAGAAAGCTTCTATAATCTTAGAGAGTACATGTATCATTATGAACACAATGTTGGTAGAAATCTGAATATTACAAACATTTCTATGGGGCTGGCCCTGTGGCTGAGTACTTAGAGTTCTGTGAGCTCTGCTTTGGCCGCCTGAGCTCATGGGTTTGGATCCCAGGAGTGGACCTACTCCACTTGTCAGCCAGGCTCTGGAGGCATCCCACATACAAAATAGAGGAAGACTGGCACAGATGTCAGCTCAGAGCTAATCTTCCTCAAGCAACAAAAAAAAAGAAGAAGAAGAAGATTGGCAGCAGATGTTAGCTCAGGCAAATCTTCCTCACCAAAAAAACCTGAGCAAACAAACAAACAAAAACAAAAACAAACAAAACACATTTCTTGTAAGGGCTCAAAAAGAAGGTAAGAACACACTACTGGAAACTGGAGGAAAGAGATGATCTTTGTTACATACTGGCAGAAAATGTGGCTGAAATGTGTTCCACAATTTTGTGGAAAATAAAACTTATAACTGATGAACTTAAGTATTTAGCTGAGCAGCTTTCGAAGCAAAGAGTTGGAGGTATGATCTGATTTCCTCTTGCTGCTTACAGTAAAATTTGAAAGGAAAGCAACAAATTGAGGAAGAAACTGTTAAGCAAAAAGGAACTAGCACTTTATGATTTGGGAAATTCTCATCCTATCCAGATTGCAAAAGATGCTATACTTAGGAAATTCATTCTTGGGAAGCATGCTCTGGAAAGAAGGCAAGAATGTGACTGGCTGGACAACCTTTTGCTGAAGAGATGAGGCGTATGACTCGGATCCAGTCCACCATCTCAGTAGGAGTCAGGAATGGAGAGTAGGGTATGCAGGAAGGGTCTATGGAGGACCCTCTTGTCTAACAGGGCGGTGATTCATGGCTTACACAGGAGACTCACAAGGTTTTGAGAATGTTCTATCAGCGGGAACGTTGCCAGCTTGGACTGAAAGGGACAGAGGTTGGACTAAATGAAAGAAGGCTGTGGGACACCCAACATTCTACAGGCAGGAAATGGGCTCATGGAGCTACTCAGCTGCAAACATGTGCTAACCTCAAGAAAGAGGAAGAATGACTCCCAGGGCAGAGCCTTGGGCCCAGAGAGCAGAGCTGCAGGCACAGAGGCAGATGGCAGTGGGGCCATGCCTGCTAAGGCCTGTGGAGCTGTGAGACACAGAGGTTGCTCGTAAGGTGGGAAACTTAATACAATTTACCCTGCTGCATTTCAGACTTGCTGGGAACCAATGACCCTTTTATGCTGTCCATTTTCTCCTTTTTGGAATGGGAATATCCATAACTATTATCCTATGCCTGTCCCAGCCTTGTTTTTTGGAAGCAGATAACGTGTTTTCTCCTTTCACAGGTCTACAGTTGGAGAATTTTGCCCCAAGATGGCTCCTACCAAGAGTCTCACACGTCCCTGATTTAGATGATAAGATTTGGAACTTTTGAGGTAATGACCTTTAGATGAGATTTTGGACTTAGAGTTGATGCTGCAATGGGTTGAGACTTTGGGGTTTGTTGGGATGGGGTGAATGTATTTTTCATGTGGAATGGATGTGCATTTTTGGGCAGACTAGTGGGTTGGATGAGGCCCCACAAAGATATGTCCATGTTCTAATTCCTAGGAGCTGTGAATGTTACTTTATTTGGAAAAAAGAATTCGTACCTTGTGACTATCCTGTTGCACAAACATCTTCATCTGGTGTCTTTTTAGCATGCATTGATGATCTTTGCCTAAATCAATGTCTTTATTAGGGTTTAAAGGCCTTTGCATATGTAATTAAGTTAGGATCTTGAAATGAGATCATCCAGGATTATTCCAGTGGGCCCTAAATCCAATGACAAGTGTCTTTATAAGAAACACACAGAGGACAGAGAGAGAAGAGGCAGGCAATGTGACCATGGTAGCGGAGACTGAAGGGATGTGGCCACCAGTCAAGGAATGCCTGAAGCCATCAGAAGCTGGAAGAGAGAGGAATGGATAGGTCCCTAGAAGGATTGGAGGGAGCGTGTCCCTAATGATACTTTGATTTTGGACTTCTGGTCTTGAGAACTGTGAGAGAATAAATTTCTGTTGTTTTAAGCCTCTGAATTTGTGGCTGTTTGTTACAGCAGCTACAGGAAAGTAGTACAGATTTTGGTACATTTTGATAAGTCAAAGCAACCAGTTACAAAAGACCATATATTGTATGATTTCATTTATACGAAATGTCCAGAATAGGCAAATCTATGGAGATGGAAAATAGATTAGTGGTTGCAAGGGCTAGAGGTAGAAGGAATGAGAGTGACTGCTAATCCATATGGGGTTTCCTTCTGGGTGATAAAAATGTTCTGCAGTTAGATAGTGGTGATGGTTGCACGGTTCTGTGAATATACTAAAAACTACTGAATTTTACACTTTAAACCTGTTAATTTTATGATATGTGAATTGTATTTCAATGAAGCTATTGTAAAAAATTTAACATTATAAGGTTTTCTTAACATTAATTTTATATTATATCTCTCTTCTCTTCTCCTGGAAAATTAAAAAAAAATAAAATCAATGTATTTGTTTGCTTAATCCTAGTAGATACCTAAAAGGACTTCAAAATTACAACATCTATCTTACCAGGTCATTACAACAATAAAAACACTAAGTGAATTTTAAGGATCTTTTTTGTAATTCTTTTAGACTATATTCCACAAAAAAATACAACAATAAAAACACTAAGTGAATTTTAAAGATCTTTTTTGTAATTCTTTTAGACTATATTCCACAAAAAAATACAACAATAAAAACACTAAGTGAATTTTAAAGATCTTTTTTGTAATTCTTTTAGTCTTTAGACTATATTCCACAAAAAAATACGTAGTCCAAATATGTGTTTAAAAAGTTACTTGAAATACATTTTTGCTTTCTGTCAGTATGGTACTCATTTGGTATAGAATTAACTTCGTTTCTGTTTCTTCTGAATTTTAGAGTTGTTTTCCCTTTTTTTTTTTTTGATTTGATTTAATCTATTCCCTGAACATTTAAGACATTTACATGGGTCAAAAACCAAAACTATATAAAAAGGTATATTCGAGAAAGTCTTGCTTCCATCTGTTTCCCTTCCCTCCCATTCCCCATTCTCTACCTCCCTGGGCTAACTCTATTAGTATTCATTTCTGTTTATCTTTCCAGAATTTCTGGAAATATAAATAAAATTTAAAAAATATACAAATATATATATGTATATAGTTTTTCTTATTTTATCTCCTTTCTACACAAACGGTAGCATTTTTTTCACTTAATGTGTGCTGGAAACCATTCAAATTACTCATCAGTACATAGAAACCATTTTTTTCTGTGACTGTATGTACTTTATTGTGTGGGTAGTTTATTCCGTCAGTTCCTTACCGGTGAATATTTGGGTTGTTTCCAATCTTTTGATATTACAAACAATTCTGCAATTACTAACCCTATGCATCTGTTGTTCAGTATTAATCCGTCTGCAGGATAGGTTCCTAGAAGTAAGATTAGCGGTAAACGCGTCTGTCATTTACTCCCACCGGCCACATGTAACAGTGCCAATTTCCCTGCAGCGTCACCAGGCGAATGTATTGTCAAGCTTTTGGATTTTTGCCAATCTGATATGTGAGCAGTTATATCTCAATGCTGTTTCAATTCACATTTCTCTTATGAGTTGCGGTTGAGCATCTTTTTCACGTGTTCACAAGCAAATGGCCTTTCTTTTTCTGAAAACTGTTTTTTTTAAACTTTTTTATAGGGATTTTATTTCCCTCAAAATTTAAGAGCTTTTCATGTACTGGTTCTTTGTGATGTAAATTGTAAATATTTTCTCACAGATTATCATTTGTCTTTTGACGTCTCCTTGTAATCGCTTTTGAAATGGCGAAAATAACATTACAATGAAGTCAAAGAAAAGGTTTATTCTATGGCCTCAACATAACTTTTTATTTTGCAAATTTCCTCCTAGATATGTCCATATTCGTGTTCAGATGTAATCAATTCTAATTACTGGTCATATCTTTTGTATTCTGCTTTTGTCACTTAAAATTAGGTGATAAGTCGCTTGGATGGGTCCCATTCTAACTGATTAATTTCGTGACGGATGGTAATTTCTTAAAAAGGAATCAGTATGCTCTGGCGTCTGGAGTCCTGATTCATCACTTCCTGGCCTCTCAAGGTCAGTGGAAGTTGTTTGCAGGCACAAATCAAATCCTTCCCAGCACCTGCAAGACTGAGTCCGTTCTGGAGCCAACCGCAACTGTATGCGAGTTCCGTGTGGCATCTTGAGACTAGTTAATCCCATGGCTTTTATGCCCATCCTCCATCACTCCCCACAGGGCCAGCCCCTGTCGTTTCATTTCAGGGTGGCTGGTGCTTCTGACATGCGCACAGCCATCTCACTCCGCCCCCCTTCGTCCTCCCTCTTTCCCTCCCCCACTCCGCTCCTAGCTCTGTCCTGGCCTTGTATACTCAACATCATGTTTATAGTTAAGAGTGTGGAGATAATTTCCTCAATGTCTGAATCTGCTAATAGAATTTTTCTCTTTTGCTGGAGGAGGTTAGTGCTCCCTCTAACTTCCAATCTTGCTTTAAATATTTTTCTTTGCCAAGTACAAAGTGGCCAGATTCATAATTCTAAATAAATGAAAAGCACAATTTTATGATTTTTTTTTGAAGCTTAAAGCTCTTTTTGATGTAACATAAACATCTTGGGCATCTAAATAATCTGTAGAAACAACACGGTTTATTTTTGCTTCTAGTTTTTAGAAAGATGGTTACATAATGAGTCTAGCCACATCTTAATTTGAGTGCATTTCTCATTGTCCTATTTTTCCTTCTTGTTAAGTAGGAGAGTATATTTGGGGGGGTGGTTGTTATTTAAAGATGACAATATAGGATACATGTCTTTTCCTGGGGTCACTATTTCATCTTTAATTTCAGTATTCCACAAGAACTTTTTTTTTTTAAAGATTGGCACCTGGGCTAACAACTGTTGCCAACCTTCCTTTTCTTTCTTTTTTTTTTTTAAGGATTGGCACCTGGGCTAACGACTGTTGCCAATCTTTTTTTTTTTCTTTCTGCTGTATCGCCCCAACCCCCCCCGTACACAGTTGTATATCTTAGTTGCATGTCCTTCTAGTTGTGGGATGTGGGACGCCGTCTCAACGTGGCCTGACGAGCGGTGCCATGTCCGCGCGCAGGATCCGAACCCTGGGCCACCGCAGCAGAGCGCATGAACTTAACCACTCGGCCACGGAGCCGGCCCACAGAAGAACTTTTAAAGCTATGATACTAGTAACAATGGTGACTTATATCAAACCTTCATGTTGTACACCTTAAATATATACAATTTTAATTTGTTAATAACTCAATAAAGCTGGAGAACATTTGTAAAAATGAATAAAAATCTGTTGACAAAACAAAGAACAATGGAGTCTTGTAGCTATATAGCATGCTATTACTCACAAATGTTTTTGCATATATTATCTCATTGGACTCTGGCCAGTTACTTCTCTGACAGCAGTTTAGTGAGAGAATTTGTTAAATTCTCTAGAACCTTCAAAAACTTGTCTAAAGTCTTTGTGAAACTTTATTTCATTTTTTTTCCGGCTTTATTGAGATATAATTGGCATACGACATTGTGTAAGTTTAAGGTGTAAAATGTGTTAATTTGATATATGTATACACTGCAAAATGATTCCCACAATAAGAATAGTGAACATATCCATCACCTCACACAGTTACCATTTTTCTTTTTTGTAGTAAGAAATTTTAAGATCTACTCTCTTAGCAACTTTCCAGTATACAATATAGTATTGTTAACCATGCCATACATTAGATCCTCAGAACTTGTTCCCTTTATAACTGGAAGTTTGTACCCTTTGATCACCTTCATCCATTTCCCCCATGCCCTTGGCCCTGGCAACTACCAATCTGCTCTTGTTTTTTTCAGATTCTACATATAAGTGAGAGCATACAATAGTTGTTTTTCTCTGTCTGACTTATTTCACTTAGCATAAATGCCCTCAAGGTCCATCCACGTTGTCACAAATGACAGAATTTCCTTCTTTTTTATGGCAGAATAATATTCCACTGTATACACATATATATTACCTTTTCTTTATCCATTCATTTGTCAATGGACACTTAGGTTGTTTCCATATCTTGGCTATTGTAAATAATGCTGCAATGAACATGGGGGTGCATACCTCTATTTGAGATAGTGATTTCATTTCCTTTCGATACATACTCAGAAGTGGATTTCCTGGGTCATGTTGTAGTTTTACTCTTAACTTTTTGAGGAACCTCCATACTGTCTTCCATGGTGGCTGCACCAACTTACATTCCCAGCAACAGGACACAAGAGTTCCCTTTTCTCCATATCCTCGCCAGCACTTATCACTTGTCTTTTTTATTTTTTCATTTTTGAACTGAGGTATAACTGACATATTACATTATATGAGTTCAGATGTACAATGTAATGATTTGATATATTGATATATTGCAAATTGATCACCACAATAAATCTAGTTAACATCTGTCACTGCATCGCTTGTCTTTTTGATAATAGCCATTCTTACAGGCGTGAAGTGATAGCTCACTGTGGGTTTGATTTGCATTTCCCTGATGATCAGTGATGTCGAACACCTTTTCATGTACCTGTTGGCCATCTGCATGTCTTCTTTAGAAAAATGTCTGTTCAAATCCTTTGCCCATTTTTAAATCAGATTATTTGCTTTTTTGCCATTAAGTTGTTTGAATTCCTTATATATTTTGGATATTATCCCCTTATCAGATATTTGTTTGCAAATATTTTCTCTCATTCCATAGGTTACCTTTTCATTTTGTTGATTGTTGCTTCTTTTGCTGTGCAGAAGCTTTCTAGTTTGATGTAGTCCCACTTATTTGTGTTTGCTTTTGTTGCTCATGCTTTTGGTGTCATAGCCAAAATATCGTTGCCAAGACCAATGTCAAGGAGTTTTTTCTTTTTTCTTTCTTTCTTTTTTCTTTTTGAGGAAGATTAGCCCTGAGCTAACATCTGCTGCCAATTCTCCTCTTTTTGCTGAGGAAGACTGGCCCTGAGCTAACATCCATGCCCATCTTCCTCTACTTTATATGTGGGATGCCTGCCACAGCATGGCTTGCCAAGCCATGCCGTGTCCGCACCTGGGATCCAAACTGGCGAACCCCGGGCCGCTGAAGAAAAACATGCAAACTTAATTGCTATGCCACCGGGCTGGCCCCAAGGAGTTTTTTCTTATGTTTTCTTCTAGGAGTTTTATGGCTTCAGGTCTTACAAATATGTCTTTCTAGTCATGGGCTGCATAATGATGTTTCAGTCAGTGACAGACCACATATATGGCAGTGGTCCCGTAAAATTATAATGGAGCTGAAAATTTCTATCACCTACTGATGTCATAACCATTGTAACATTGTAGTGCTACATGTCACTCATGTGTGTGTGGGGTGCTGGTGCAAACAAATCTGCTGCACTGCCAGTCATATGTAAGCATAACACATACAATTATGTACAGTACTTAATACTTGACAATGATAAATGACTATGTTACTGGTTTATATATTTACTATACCACACTTTTAATCATTCTTTTAGAGTGTACTCTTTCTATTTATTAAAAAAATGTTTAACAGTATGCTGTGTCACGCTGGCAGCAGCTTCACGCATTGTGTGTTTATCGTGTCTCATGGTTGCATCATTTTCTCTTGTGTTTGATTTAGTCTCATGTTATTTTGTCCATCATGGCCCCTAAGCATACAAAATCCACTGCTAATGTTGCCAGTAAGAGGCCATGTTGAGTGAGTGACCTGGAAATAAAATTAAAAGTGATTAAGGCAGGGGTCGGCCCTATGACATAGTGGTTAAATTCACGCACTCCACTTTGGTGGCCGGGCACAGACCTACACATGGCTCATCAAGTCATGCTATGGCAGCCATCCCACATATAAAGTAGAGGAGGTTGGGTGGTGGATGTTAGCTCAGGGCTAATCTTCCTCAAAAAAAAAAAAAAGTGATTAAGGACTACAAAGGTGAAAAACCAGTGATCATTTTTGCTTGCCAGTCAGGCATGTCCCATTTCACCATAGCTATGATCTTGAAGACTAAGAGCAAAGTGACAGAACCTGTTAAAGTATCTGCTTCATTGAAGGCAATAAGACTAACAAAAATTCTAGAAGGGCCTCTATCTTACCTTAGAAACTTCTAATGACCTGGATTGAAAACTGGACACGGAAGCATCTCTCTCAGCACCATGGTGATCACGGCCAAAGGAAAAAGTTTGCTTGCGATGTTAAATGAAAAGGCTGGACTCAACTCCAATGTTGAATTTACTGCTAGCTCTGGGTGGTTTAAACGATTCAAGAATAGTCATTCACTACATAATGTGAAAGCAAGTGGTGAGTCTGCACGTGCCGATGTGAAGGCAGCTGAAGAATTCTTGTAGCTGATGGTGGAGGAAAATTACTTACCAAAGCAAATATTCAGTATGGATGAAATCTCCCAATTCCGGAAACAGATGCCTGAAAGGACTTTCACCCATAAGGAGGCCAAGTCATGCCAGGTTTCATGACTTTTAAGGACAGGATAACAATCTTGCTTGGGGGCAATGTTGCAGGCTGCAAATGGAAACCCTTTGTGATCTGGCACCATGAGAACCCCAGGGCCTTCAAGCATGTCAATAAGCACACACTGCCAGTGTACTCCAGGAGCAATAACAAGTCCTGGGTGACCCAGCTTCTCTTCCAAGATGCCCTCCTGAATTGCTACACCAGTGAAATGGAGAAGTACTGTTTGGGGAATAACATACCTTTCAAGATTTTGCTTACTGTTGATAATGCTCCCGGACATCCTCCTTCTATTGGTGATCTTCATCCCGATATCAAACTGGTGTTTCTCCCTCCAAACACCACCTCTTTGATCCAACCAATGAATCAAGGAGTTATAGCAGCTTTTAAGGCCTCCTACCGGAGGCTATTTGCCCAGCCTATTGCTGTAACTGAGGAAGATGCTGAGAAGACATGGACGCAATTCTGGAAGGATTACATCTATGAACGCAGCAAGAACCTTGCTTGGGCTTGGGGTGATGTCACCAAGGAGTGAATGAATGGCATCTGGAAGAAGACACTCAATATGTTTGTCCATGACTTCAAAGGATTTGCCAAAGATGAGGAGATTGAAAAAATCAATAAGGCTGTGGTTGAGCTGGGACTATCTTTTCCCCGTTGCGTATTCTTGGCTCCCTTGTCAAATATTAGTTGACTAAATGTGGAAACTTTAAATTTAAACCTTCACTCAAGATCTTCTTGACTTATTTCAATGGTTGCAGGTACTAAAGATAATAGCGGAACGGTGTGTATGGGTTTTGCAATTCTTACCATTTATCCATGTGTCTAAATGTCTAGGAACCATTTTACATATGGACCCAAGAATTCATAAAATCTTTTCACCATTTTGCTTTTCACCGTGTAAAGTGTTAATTGGGAGATTACGATGGTAATCCAGTAACTATAATCATTATTCTGAAAAATTAGTGAAAGCTTTTCTTTTCACCTGCTTACAGTGTTCTTAATTAAAATGAAGAGTAAATCGTGTGGGATATTTCTATCTTAATGAAGCGTCACTCATTCGTATCATTAAAAAGCTTTGTTTTAAAAATAGTCCCTCTTGTCAGTTTGTTAAACTGTGGTTTTCTTCCTGTCTACGCCGTATAAACCACTAAGTGTGATTTTTATAACCTAAATGTAATAGGTTTTTTCCATTGATGTTCTTGCCTGAGGCATTCTCTTCCCCCTTATGACCAGTATTATAACAGCATTCTATTTTTGCCTCTGCAGATTGGAGTAAGGAATGGAAAATAAGGCTTCTTTGTTTGGGGCTGCTTAGTAGTTATCATGAGTGTATAATTTCTGGAACTAGACAGAGCCAAGGGCACTGTTAGCCCTTTAAAAACGGCCGAGAGAGATCATTTTCCTTTGTTGCTCTATCATTACTGTGGGATCGTGACATTTTCTCCTCACGTGATTCAAAAAGCTGATCTTTACAGCTGCCTGGACGGTCCACCTGCCACCGAAAAATGATTTGGCGACTGTGCATGACTCCATTGCTCATTGTACTCTGCGACCAGCACTCACTTTTCCATGCTAATGAATGTTAACTGATAATCCCCCGGGGTGCATTTCAGCCACTAGCTTCAGCCTTTTCCTTCATCCATTCCTCTATGAGCACAGCTCACAAGAATGGGCACGATGAATGAGTTGAGTTTCTTTTATTTCCCCTGCCCTCACTCCTAACTGCCAAATTCAAAGGATGTTTTTCCATGTTTTCCTGATTCCCTCTCCCCCTGCCACGTTTAAAATATGGTGAATTTCTTTCAGAAGCCTCCTCTTCTCTGCTCTGGTCTTTTAGGACTTGTTAACCAACTAATTTCCATTTTATCTTTCTGGCTGCTACAGCATCCACTTTGTCAATGTCTCTTTGATCAACACCTTCTAATGGTTGAAAATCCCAGGGACTCTCTAATCTCCTTGCTATTCTGCTGGAGTTTGGACAATGGGATCAGTTGCCATAGATTCAGGGACCATCTGTGCCAATCAAATCTGCTTGCCTGCCTTTGTCTCCCTCTCTGTGCACCTCCCTGGTTGAGTCAGAGCTCGCCTTCGTCTTTCCCGGGACCTCCATTCTGTCTCCTGGCTGTCCAGGCTGTAGACAGTGGTACCCCATTCAGATCTTTCCAGGCTCTATGCTGTGCGCTCAGCCTTTCCCTTCTTAAATTAAAGTCTTTCCTATCATTGGATCTCATTTTCTCAAGGTCTTACTCTCTGCAGCGCTGAGGCAGTTCCTCACCAGGCTGGCAGGTGCCTCTGTATGCCAGTTCCAGGAGAGTGGCCACGTCTCTACACCTTAGAGGTTCAATGCCCCGTTCCTCTCTGTGCATCTGGTCCCTGGCCTCTTTCTCCCATCTTGCTTTTCCCAGAACCAATTTAACTCCTCTTTGCTAACTTAGGTTCAGCCAGCAGCAGGCTTATATACTGATTTTGTGCTGGGTTTCCTGGGTCCCCATGACTTCCTTATCAAGCAGCTTCAATCGGCTGCTCACTAGAGGAAACCTCCCTCGTTCTAGCAAATACTGTATGTTTCTTCTTCACTGCTCTGATTGGCCGAGTCTGTCCTCACTTGGGAAGTTTTTGATGTTCATCTGAGAAAATAATTTAGGGCCGTTCTCCCCCCCTACCTCCTCGGCTTCTTCCCTGTTCCTGCCTTGTGGATTCACATGTCAGGGCTTATATTAAGATGGCAACTGCTGTCCATCCACATTAGCACTGTTCTCCCTCTGAGTCCACCCCTGGCCTTGAAATTGTTATAACTCAGGGCTCGAGGCAGCCACTTAAAGTTGAATGAAGTTGAGATGAAACGTACGGGATGTCTCTGACTTACATAGTCCATCTTCCAGGGACATGGGTGACGATATGAGTAGGAACCTCGGGAGCCTTAGCAAGTCAATTACAAGGATATTTGTGAGCAGAAAGCATTTTTGTCACCTCTCAAGCATCTTAGATCTGCATATTCTATTTATCCATATCTATCTGTCCATGCATAGAACTGACCCATTATTTAAGCAATGCGACTTTATTGCAGCCTTTCTTCTGCATTGGATTTCTAGTTCATGCTGGTATGCGATTTTTTGCAAGCAAAGGGTTTAGGATGGAATTTTATATTACACACATTTAACTGAATTCAAATACACGTTCTCTGTACCACCACCACTGTCCTCACCCCTACAGCCCCCCCTTTTTTTTTTTACAATATGGCCCAGAAATGCAAGCCAAATACTTCATTTGTAGTTTAAACAAAAATGTAGTTATTTGTTCCAGTGATGGGAAAAAACTGGCTTAGTGAACTTCCTAAAAGATGATTTGGTATATCCCAAACCATGTCTGCCATCCCTTGGAATCAATTTAAAGTTGTAAGGAGTAATTTGACTACTCAAGATTTTTACCTAATGCTGTCTTTGGAGTCGAACCCCACTCCACTCTGTTTTATTTATTCAATAAATATTACACATCTACTGCTTGCCAAGTCCTCCGTTAGGCCCTGTGGACATAAAGATGAATCAGATGCAACGTTTGTCCTCAAGGAGCTTTCGTTCTAGGCAGAGGAAATGAACCACAAACAAATGAGAAAATAAAGTATCATGTAAAGTACGTATAATACGTGTTGGTGGAATAAGGTGGGTGTGGTCAACTCTTTGTGGCTGCTGGGATTGTTGTGGTTAGAAATAGCTTCAGGGGCCGGCCCGGTGGTGCAGCGGTTAAGTGCACACGTTCCGCTTTGGCGGTCCGGGGTTTGCCTGTTTGGATGCCGGGTCTGGACATGACATCGCTTGGCAAGCCATGCTGTGGTAGGTGTCCCACATATAAAGTAGAGGAAGATGGGCATGGATGTTAGCTCAGGGCCAGTCTTCCTCAGCAAAAAGAGGAGGATTGGCAGCAGTTAGCTCAGGGCTAATCTTCCTCAAAAAAAAAAAAAGAAATAGCTTCAGCGAGGAGGTGACTGCTGAGCTGTGTCTTAAAGGATGTTATGGGTTAGTTAAGTAGACAGTGGGGAGAAAGATAGTCTAGGCAGGACAAAACTTATTCAAGAGTTTAAAGAACTGAAAGTGGCTTAATATGGCTGTGGCACAGGAGGTCTGTGTGTGTAGAACTTTGAGAGCTGCTGTTGAAGCAGAAGGAGGAGCCTGCACTGTGGACAACTTTATATTCTCCCCTGAGAGCAAGTGGAGGTCATTGTGTGTGTGCGTGGGGAGGATGAAGTGGAGAGTATGACAAGAAAGGGTTTTTATTTCAGAAAAAAATATCTAGCAGTATGGAAAAATAATGGAGGGGTGAACCAGGAGAAGGGAGGGTTTAAGAAGTTACTGTAATGGTCCAGGAGAAATTATGAGAACCTAGATTAAGGCAGCAGTATTGGGAAAGGGAGATAAGTGATGAAGAGATATTAAGGATGCAGAATGGTGTGAGGGTAAGGAGGCTGGGGCGAGGGTAGGGCTTAAGGAAGACTAAAAATCAATGATAACTCTCAGGTGACTGGATCAGTGGTGCTATAGAATGCATATTTATGTCCCCCCAAAATTCATATGTTAAAACCTAAGGCCCAGGGCCAGCCTCGGTGGCCTAGTGGTTAAGTTAAGTTTGGCACATTCTGCTTTGGCAGCCAGAGTTCAATTCCTGGGTGTGGACCTACGCCACTCGTCTGTCAGTGGCCGTGCTGTGGTGGAGGCTCACATACAAAGAGAGGAAGATTGGCAGCAGATGTCAGCTCAGGGTGAATCTTCCTCAGCGAAAAAACCTAAGGTCCAATGTGATGGTATTAGGAGGTAGGGGCCTTTGGGAGGGGATTAGGTCATGAAGGTGGAGCCCTCATGAATGGGATTAGTGCCCTTATAAACGAGACCCCTGAGAGCTCCCTTGCCCCTTCCACCATGTGAGAAGACAGCAAAAAGACAGATTCCTATGGACCAGGAAATGAGCTCTCACTTCACACTGAATTTGCTGCTGCCTTGATCCTGGACTTCCCAGCCTTTGTGAGAAGCAAATTTCTGTTGTTTATAAGCCACCCAGTCTATGCTCCTCTGCTATAGCAGCCTGAATGGACTAAGACAGTGGTGATATCTCCATTAACTGTAGACTACTAGCCACTTTGTAGAAATGTCTTAAAAAGTTGCCTTCAGAGAGAATTTTATAAAAATAATTTTAAAAAATTGGGGCGTTTATTCATTCAATCTGACAAATATTTATAGACAGCTTATTTTAGGTAATTAATACTTAGGTAGATGACAAGTTGAAGGTTACAATCTCATTGTGGAAACAAGGCATATACACTTGAGATTCTAAGACAGATTGTAAAATAAGACTGTATGAGATTAATTACCAAAATGCAATGTATATTAAAATATTGTTAAGTACAATGAAGGGACCACTTAAAATCATTAAAAAAAATACCAACTGTAAAAAAAACCCACAACCACTGTGCCCACCCATTGTAGACACTCAGTAAACACTATCACAATAATAACACTAAGGAAATGATAGGCTTATACTATTTTGTAGAATAAAACAATTTTTGTGCTGGAAGGGATATTAAAAATCATTTGGCCCAGTGATTCCCAGCCATGGCAATATAGGGAAGGAGAAGTGGTTGCGATTTCTCACTTGAGCCTTGAAATGGAAATTGAAGTCCTAGGACGTATTAGTGACTTTTGTTATCTAAATAATAGGGCCTAAAGAAGGCCTTAAAAAAATAAGAATGTAGGACAAACTTTACATGAAGCTATGGAAACAGAATGAATTATTTGGCTTAAAATAGAACACCTATATTTAGGAGCTTTTAGTCTGGCATGACCTTGACATTTAAGTCAACAGTAGTTTGAAGTCTGATTATAACCCACCCTCTCCCGTTTGTCTCTAAACTATTCAACGGGCTTAAGTGTTCTGCCACAGGAGAATGAAAATCGAAGGTAAATAGTAGTTTCTACCTAAGGATTTTAAAACAGTATTCTCTAGCTCTCTGTGGCCAGCAACCCTTTGTGGGTGTGCACTAGTGGTGCAATCTACAATAATATTCTTTGTGACCATTCTTATGATTAAATAAGAAGTGTGTCAGTGCCATGTTCTGGTCTGGGCTTAGGAGATTCCTGCTCTAATGTCGAGTCTGTCACTTATTAGCTGAGTGACGCGTGGCAAGCTCCAGCCTCTCCCTGGGCCTCTATTTCATCATCTGTAGTATGAAAAGACTAAGATAGAGCAGTAGTTTTCAACCTGGCGGTACTGTACAGTCAACTGGGGAACTTTTAGAAAATACAAGGTGGGCCCCATTTCCAGAGATCCCCATTTAATTGGTCTGTGTTGGAGCCCAGGTATCGGCTTTTCAAAAAGCTTCCCAGTTGATTAGAATGCATGGCCAGGGCTGAGACAACTGGCCCAGAAAGATCTCTAAGGGCCTTAACAGTTTGAAAAACTTTCATTCTATGAAATGACGTAGACCTGCCAAGTGACATGCTTCCTGGGTCTTAAGCAATATCAGAGACCACCTTTAATAAAAAGAACACAAAACTAGATACTAAAGAGGATATTTATCTAGAATGAAAAAAAAATCACAACAAATTATAAATTTTAAAAAGCCAACAAATACCACAGACACAAAAAATAATCTAGAAAAAGAAGATAATATTTTTATTAATTAACTACCATACGTGCATCTTTGACACTTTTTTCTTTATGGATAGTTTAGGAAAGTTTGTTTCAGCTTCATAATTATGGGTAATGTTATATAAGTTTTAGAATTGTTGTCAAATTTGGGAAAATTTCTAAGATTCTATCATATGTGAGCTGTGAGATTTGGCAAGATTTTCTGGCTGGGTACATGTGATGTTTAATTTTATGTGTCAACTTAACTGGGCCGTGGGGCGGCGGACATTTGGCCAAACATTGTTCGGGGTGTGTCTGTGAGGGGCTTTCTGGATGAGATTAGCATGTGAACTGGTAGACTGAGTGGAGCAGATTGCTGTCCGCCCTGTGGATGGGCCTCGTCCAATCAACTGAAGCTCTGACGGAGCTCTTTCTGCCTGACTATTTGAGCTGGGACTTGGGTCTTTTCCCGCCTTTGGATTGAACTGAAAAATGGGCTCTTCTTAGTATTAAGCTTGCTGGCTTTCAGACTGGAACTTGTCCCTTAGGCTCTCCCGGGTCTCCAGCTTGCTGATTGTAGATCTTGGGCCTTCTCGGCTTCCATAACTACATGAACCAATTCCTTATAATAAATCTCTGTTTGTCTGTCTGTCTATCTAGCTGTCATCTCTCTCTTATTTTTTCTGGTTTTCTGCAGAACCCTGACTAATATAAAATACTTCAAACCTTGTTTCTTACCCACTCTCTGTAAGTTGGCAGGCACAGTGTCACACTGTGACCTCCAGCACTACAACCTTTGGGTCCTGATTTTGAGTGAGTGGGTATGGTGTGTTTTATGTGTATTCCTGGTCACAATTTAACTGTGCATGGATGTAACTGTGAATCAGAAAACTATACAAAGTAAATGATTCCCAGCCCTATTTCCCCTTACTAGGATCCTGTAAATGCTCATGGCAATTCCAGTGCCAACAGATGGGAGAGGAAGTTGTATTGGAAGGAGATCAAGGACTTCATGGATTACAGTTAAAGCATCTTACCTTTGTTTATAAAAGCATATGAACATGTGAACACAGGTACAGAGATGCTCCCAGGATATCGTCAGGAGTCACACAACTGAGAGGCCCCGAGGCTCAATTTCACTCCATTCACATTCGCCTGACTTGGAGGCCTGTCGTTTCTTTAGGGTTATTGTGCCCTGATATATATTGAGAATCTCCAGTGGGTAAGGGGATTGTAGGTACAGAATAACCCTGCCGTGATGTGCTAAGTGGAATCTGAAAAGTTCAAAGGATGAAACAGCATCCTGTTATTGAGAGGCAAATGAAATGACTGGGATGAGCCCAGGCAGTAGCCAGTCTCTGAGTTGTAGCTCCTTGATTCACGATCATCTTGGTCCTGGCTGCGATTTGATACCACCTGGTGGAGCATGTGCATTGTCATTTACAAATAAAATCACATCTGCAAAATGGTTCTTAAATTATTTAAAGTAGTATGATTTAAGTAATCCTCATTCCTTCTAATTCTCCCCCAAATATAAATCTGATGGATACCTACAAAAATGAGTATGTGCACAGTAAGGGTTAAAACTAAAATCACTTACCTATGCATCTATGAAGAGAATTTCAATGCCTGAAAGAACTAAGTCTGATCTCTGAGTAAGGTTTTGGATCTTGTCCAGATTTTGTATTGGCAGAACAAAATTGCACACGCTCTAAATACTGTCTAAGAATACGCAGTGGAACGTATAAATGAAAACTTGATTTTAGGTCATTAGAGTCCTAAAAAGAGGTCAATTCAACCAAAGGGGAAAATGGCAATATGATTTTCTGAAGCGTGCTTCTTTTATGAGAGGCCTTCTATCCAAGTATTGAGTCACTGCAGTGTGTCGCTTGGAAGATCCATTAACCAGAGGCTTCTTTTGAAAGGTTGATGGTTCTAAGAATTCTGGCAGGAAGTCAAATGGTGATAGACTTTGCTCACGTCAGGTGTTTTGGCACTCTTCCTTGAGGAAGCTGGAGGGTAGCTCCAACGAGGACTGTCTGTCACTAATAGGATTGATTAAAAAGCAAACGTTTCAGAATGTCTCCATCCTGATGAATGCTGCCCCTCTCAAAGTAGGATCTTTGGGATGCTAACCATTGCTTTCAATACTGCCACCGTTTGCTCAAACTTTTTGTGGAATGTTTTGGAAAAACGTTCAGATCTTATGGCACAATCTTTTGAATACCATCCTTGGTCGAAACTATCGTAATTTGGGGTTGGATTATATTCTTCATAGATTAAAAAGATTTTCAGAGCCAATAATGCAAAAAAAAAAAAGTGTCCGATCAAGTTCACAAATCCATATGTTGTCAAAGCATGACTATAAAATACTGAAATACAGTTTTCTTCTATGATTGACAAACTAGTTCTGAAGGCAATTCTGTGGCAGATACAGTGGATTGGTTCACCCTTCTTGCGTGCTTTGCTATATAGAAGGGGCTGGGGAGCTGTGATATACATTTCCTGGACACTTTTGCAGCTGGGGGCCTGGATGTGGTCGGTTTTGCTTAACAGGGACATTGGCAAGGGTCTTGGAAGAAAGAGTGAGCAACTGGGGGCAGTGGCCAGGCAGAGAAGTGAGTTCTTCTTGCAGGGGACAGGGGTGGAGACCTTTGGTTCTTCCGGGGCAGTTCTGGCTGAGGTTCAGGGTTCTGGTCCTAAGGGGCAGAAGTGCCAAGTAACTTGAGGTGGCAGCCCTGGGGCTCCGGCCAAGACAGTCATGCAGGCCTTCTTCCAGATACTGTTTCTGGCTGTGTAATGCCCAGATCTGCTTCCCTGACTCTCCTGGAGATTCTACGAGGTGGCTAATACTCCATAATAAATTTCTTACTACTTAAACTAGCAACAGTGGATTTGGTTGTCTGACTAATACAGATTCCAAGTGAGTAATAGAAGCGTTGTCGGAATAAGTGTGGAGTCTCTCAAGTCAGCAACTTGGAAGTAAAAAACTCATTTGAAGAAATAAATTTGGCGTTGGTTTAATTTTTTTTCCCAGCTTTTTACAGTTAGGTTTTGTATTTGGGGAAATATGTAGGTCTCAGGAACAATTTAAACAAAGATTTTACCCTCTTTAGGAGACTTCATTTTTATTCTACATAAAAGATACAAAATGCTTGGAAATGGGGCTCCTGTGGACTCTGTCCTAGCCGTGGGTCTGGGTCCCTGGGAGCCTCTAATGATGCTTCGCTGAAGATGAGGAATCATGGATATTAGAGTGTACTTTCTGACACACTCGTTTATATAAGTTACTCTATGCCTGTCTGTTATATTTTCTCCATGTAATTCACAAGGCCCTCAAAAACTGTTTCTATTATTTTGTTTTTTTGCTTAGTGTTTGTACTTAATGAATATAAACAACAAATCTTCAATAAATGCTGCGTGGCTGACTGACAGAGTTAGATGTGGTGTCCTGGGAAGGGCTGTGAGGGCAGTCTCTGAATTAGCAGCTATACGTACGCCATTCACGATGAAAAGAGACTCAACTTTCGGTTCTTGTGGGCAATTAGCCATATCTGAAATGATGACATCTCTGAGCTGGAAGACTTTGAAAAATCATCTTGTCCTACTCTATGTACAAATTCTTTCTCCTACCTCCTAGTTGTGGAGTGTATTAGTTTGCTAGGGCTGTTGTAGTAAAAAGTACCTCAAACTCAGGGTCTTGAACAACAGAAATTCATTGTCTCACAGTTCTGGAGGCTGGGAGTCTGAATTAAGGTGTCGGCAATGTTGGTTCCCTCTGGGGGCTGTGGGGAAAGGCTCTGTTATGGGTCTCTTCTTGCTTCTGGAGTTTCCTTGGCTTGTGGCAGCTTAACTCCATTCTTCACATAGTGTTTTCTCTGTATGCATCTGTCTCCAAATTTCACTTTTTTATAAGGACACCAATCATACTGGTTTAGGGCCCACCCTAATGACCTCATTTTAGCTTGATTACCTCTATAAAGACCCTATTTCCAAATAAGGTCATACTCTGAGATACTAGGTGCTAGGACTTCAACATATCTTTTTTGAGGAGACACCATTCAACCCATAGCATGGGGGAATGTATTAGCCAAGGTTCTTTCGTTGCAGGTAACAGAAACTAAATTCTAATCACTTCTAGTAAAAGGGGAAATTTATTGCCTCCCATAAAAGGGAAGGACAGAACTCACCAATATCAGGGCTAACTCAAAGGAGGGACTCAGTTGTTATGGTTGGGACTATCTTTCTCTCTCTCCATCACCCCTCACTGTGCATGGCCTCATTCTCTGCCACTTCAGGTTGGAATTTTCTGTGTGGCTTGGAACATGGCTTCAGGCAGGGCCAGATTTTCAACATTCCAGCTTGGTGATGCAAGAGGAAAGACGGTTTTCTCTCTCAGCTTCAACTTATAAGAGCTGGGGAAGGATTCTGGTCCCATGCCTATTGCCCACGGCAGTCACTGTGGCCAGGAGATTTTTGGGATTATTTACCACATGTGACTGCTCCTCTGGCCACCGGGCCAAGTGTTCCTGCAAGTGGAAGTGGAAGAGGGTTGGGGAAAGAATGGTGGGCAAATGTAAGCACTTGTCACACAGGGAGCTAACTGTACTGCCTCCTGAGGAAGTACTTCTCTACTGAACTCACCTCCAGTATCTGTAACGTTCTTCTGTACTTTAAACAGAAACCTACTATTCATATTCTCTAAATCCTTTTTCACACTAAAGCTTCAAGTTTTTGAAAACAGAACCCAAGGTCTTCCATTGTTTAAACATTTTTAATCCTTCCAACATTTCAGTCCTACTCCCCTGTGAGCATCTCCTGGACCACTCAGTCCTCTCCTGTTCAGTCCTCTAGTGCTGGCCATCTTCTGGTCTCCCTCCAGATCAGCTCTCCACTTTTCTGCAGTCTGTTCTGTGTCCTGGAGGCTGACTGGTATGGATTGCCTCAGTGGGCTCCTTCGCTCTCAGCTTCCAATGGGGTCAACCAGCAGGAGATCAGAGGCCAGCAGAGGAGTGAGGACCCAAAAATGTGCTAATTCCCCCATTTTTCTCTCTGCAGGGTCACTGAAGGCTGACTTTGTCCCTCTACTGAAGGCAACGGCTCTCATCTTGTGGGGTTCTCTGTACTGTTTTCTCTGTCCAACTTTTGAAAATTGCTCCCTCCCCTTGCCCCTTTAAGCTTGGTAGGGAATGGTGTAACATCCCACTGTTAGTATCTCCAGAGTACCACATATCCCTCATGGTCCCCACACCTTGCCACATTTTGGGAAATAGTCCCATCAAATTACCCAATAGAGTTGGCAACTTTTTCCATGGAAACTCTGACATATATCACCTCTCCTACCTCCAATTTCCACATACAGCTAATTTCAGGTATTGAGAAAACATGTGAATGATGTAATCCATGCTAAAGTGTGAATGATTGATAGCATAATTAATTTCTCAGGCACATTTTGTTTGAAAAAGAGTCATGTGGACAAAATTAAGAGAATTTCAAACTGTGTGGCTGAGATATTTTTTCTTGGGGCCCTCTGAATAAAATACATACCTCTTGAGGATAAAACTGGCATCTGATAAAGGTTTTTCTTAAACTTTCCAACAAAAGTGGCCTGGGCTGAAGAGAGTGGCCACATACCCCAGGGAGTCTCAGATGCCATAGCCTTAAGTGACCTGAAGCCAACACCACATTTCTTAAAAGGGTCTTGTTTCATTTAGAAAATATATCTGAGTTTTTCCTTATACCCCATAATATATCTCTGTCATCTTATTTCCAAAATTTAATAAAGATGACTTTCTAGGAAGATGTCTCGTGTTTATCACATGGCTTTACTACTGGCAGGTGGCCCAGAGCTCCTGGGGGGACACAGTCTCAGTTTGAGAACCCCGAAGTGAGGAGAATCTGGACACATGGATGTTACTGCTAGTTTCTTAGGGGTTTGTCTCTCTTTTCCAGATCTATGTTTTCTTAAATATTTTTGGATCTTAGAGAAGTTTTAAGATTTGTGATTAGTATTTCCATTTAAATGCAGGTATAATATATTTCATTTCTTTTTCAGTTGGGCATATCTGCTTGACTCTTTTTCTTCATTTAAATTGTTATGGATCACGTTACTTTGACATAAATTGCTTTTATTTTATTATCTGTCCTAATCACAGTCTTTTTTTCTACCCATTGTTGTAACATTTCTCCTGCATTAAGATGCGCTCTCTGAGAGCACAGTCTCTGACTGACAGGTACCATGGGGTTCTTTCTTAGGTCCTATCCTTCCAATTTACTCTGTGATGTGAATCATGAAAGTTTTCTTTACTGTCAGAAATGTTTACAATCCTGAAAATTCTTTAAAAATAAACTTTCAGGGGCCAGCCCCGTGGCTGAATGGTTAAGTTCATGCGCTCTGCTTCCATGGCCCAGAGTTTCACCAGTTCGGATCCTGGGCGTGGACATTGGCACTGCTCATCAAGCCATGCTGAGGCGGTGTCCCACCTGCCACAACTAGAAGGACCCACAACTAAAAATACACAACTGTGTACTAGGGGCTTTGGGAGAAAAAGGAAAAAGTAAAATCTTCAAGAAAAAAAAAATAAACTTTCAACTAAGTTATTTATTATTATTTTTAAATGTTTGGCTTCGTTTTTATCAGTATTTGTATTAGTTTGCTGGGGCTGCCAGAACAAGGAGCACAGGCTGGGTGGCTTACACAAGAGAAATTTATTTTCTCACAGTTCTGGAGGCTGCAAGTTGGAGATCGAGGCATCAGGGGGTTGGTTTCTTCTGAGGCCCGTCTCCTTGGCTTGTAGATGGCCTTCCACGTTCCCTATGTCTTCACATGGTCTCGCCTCCGAGCCTGTCTGTGTCCAAATTTCCTTTTCTTATAAGGATGCCAGTAACATCGGATTAGAGCCCCCCATAACGACCCCATTTTAACTGAATTATCTCTTTATAGATCCTATTACCAAATACTGTCACGTTCTGAGGTACTGAGGGTTATGACTTCCACCCATGAATTTTGAAGGGGACACAATTCAGCCCATAACAATATTTAAATAAAAGTTTAATAACCATAGTGTACTTTGTTGATGTGTAACACTTCTGATTCTAAAAACAGGTCTGAATTACAGAAAGTGGAGGAGAAAATCTTATTTTCCTTGAAAAACTAGAATGGAGGAAGTATTAGCGGGCTGAAAAACCAATGGTCTAATTGTGGCGTAAGAGAAAGGGTAGGAGAAAGAGCAATTAATTACTGAGCACCGACTGGGTATGTGGTGCCCCCTCGGGAGGCCCGTGGAGAGTGTGGCTGAGACACACAAATCAGACTGGACCAGAGGAAAAATCTAGACCGCTCTTCACTATTTAGGGATGTTGCATCCTTTCTAAATCTCAGGATTTTTTCCATCAAAACGTGGATGATAGCACCCATTTTATCGTGGAGTGTGGCGCTTAGTACAATATCGGGTGTGAGTGAACGCCCAACATATAAGAATTGTAATTCCTCCCATGTGTTAACTGCTGTTGGGTACATATTCACTCAGATTACAGACCAAAAAGCTGAAACTTAGACAGCATGAGTAACATCCCTGCTATCACACAGCCAGTCAATGGTCAGCTCAAGCTTTAAGCAGGTTTGTCTGGCTCTAGGCTCCTACACTAATTGTATCATAAAAAGGACTTGGGTGAATCAGGTCTGAACACTGTCTCCACGGCTAATCAGCTGTCCCTGTGGCTTTGGACAAGTTACCTGGTCTCTCTCTCACCTCATTTCCTCCTCTATGAAATGGGCATAATGATGTCCACCTTCATGGCTTGTGAGGAGCAGAGACCATATATGTCAAGTTGCCATAGGGAGTAGAATTGTCCCTGTGCCACGTCATCCCTCATTGTCTTTGCCACCAACTGCTTGTGAAACTTTGGGAAATTTATTTACCTTCTGCGGCTTTCAGTTTCTTCATCGTTAATTTGGGGTAGGGATGACAGGACAGGAATTGGCCAAGTCAAGAGATCTCAGACTAAGAGGCCAATAGGGGCCAGGCAGGTAACTGAAGGCCTTGAACCCAATGCGACAAATGCCAAATTTCAAGAATCCAGAAGTCTGGATCTTTCATCTGAAATCTCCCAAGTTTAAAATTAGTTTTGGCAAGTAATTCTGAAAACAAAAAAATATATATTGGGCTTCACCGCCACGATTTGGGCACAGGTTTGTGAGTTTTTGGTTAAATAATCCCTCAGGTGCTTCCAATCTAGAGCATCTGTTCCCATGTCATAAGCCAACAGTGGTCCCACGCTGGTCTTTACTTACTTCTTGGACCCCAAGGTCATGGTTTTGCCTGTACTATTGTAATTGCTTTGGGAGCGGTCTTTCTACCTGCATTCTCTCTCCCACTCCAATCCTCCCACCTCTTCTTGAGAAATTAATCTTGGTAAAGTTCTACTTAGAAACCTCTGATGCTTCCATTGTCTATAGAATAGAGTCCACACTTCTTTGCCAGAGGTGACCAGCTTTCCTATCTTCCTTCCTGTCTGGCCCCTTCCTGGGCTCTAAGTTTCCTAACAGCTCCCCCATCCCGAGACGTCCTTCCCAAGAGTGTTTCTGTCTCAGTCTCCCTCTTCAGTTGCGGTTCTGTCTCAGAGGCCTCGACTCCCACCCACATGTGAAAATTCTGCTTACTTTTCAGGGTTCAACTCAGAGCCATGGGCTTTGCACTCAGCAGAAATCAGGATCCTGGTCTCTAAATGGCACGAGACGGTAAGGATGTGTGTTGGTGACATATCAGGGAGCTAGTTTTACCAGTTTTTCAATAGCCTGGATTACTTTGCTCATTCTCAGTTTTGCTTTTTTGTTACGTGTGTGAAAGATATTAATAAAAAGAGATTTTCTAAGACGAGTAAAAATTGTTGCTAGGGCTTCAGACTTTTCTTCCTAAGGGTATTTCTTCTTTAGGGAAGATTAAAGAGGAGGAACATAGCACAGAGAGAAAATGCATATTTTCATTTATCTATGCGTCTCTTTTTTCTCCTTGGAGCACATTTCAGTTCTCCCCTGGAGTTTAAAATTCATCGTGGGTCCAAAATGAGGAGAACTTTCGCAATAGTTCTTTTCTGTTTGGAAAATCACATTTTTCCTCTGGTGTGAAATTTCACAAAGAAAACCAAGCAAAGGACGGAAAAGGAATGGAGATGTTTAGATGCTCTCTTTTCACAGTGCACATGCCCTACCTTCTGGTCATTCTTCAATTTAGAGAAACTAAATTTAGACTCTTACAGCTCTAATTTTCACAAAGGAAATGACATAAGACAATCTATTTGTCGTTTAAATCCCATACCTTGACGACAGGTTTGCAGCCTCCGAATGGAACACTAAATCCTTTCAAATCACTTCCCTGAGGGCCTGAGTGCTACATTCTACTTATATTGGGTCATTTTGTATTCATTAGTTACAACAAAAGAAAGTGAACAATTGTCAGTGTATCACGGACATCCAAAGAGAAGGGAGCATAAGAGTCAGGCCAAAAACATAGGCTCCTGCACACACATGCCGAAGCCAACAGTAAAAATAATGAAAAATAATATAGCACTTCCGTCTGGACTTTTGGTATTTTTCTGTAATCAGAGAATTATCAAAAATCTCACCAACAACAAAATAGGATAGAGAGGAGAGAAAGGAATTTTCTTTTTAAGGAAGATTAGCTCTGAGCTAACATCTGCTGCCAATCCTCCTCTTTTTGCTGAGGAAGACTGGCCCTGAGCTAACATCGTGTCCATCTTCCTCCACTTTATATGTGGGACGCCTGCCACAGCATGGCTTGACAAGTGTTGCGTAGGTCCACAGCTGGGATCAGAACTGGCGAACCCCGGGCCGCTGAAGCGGAACATGCGAACTTAATCGCTGTACCACCAGGCTGGCCCCAAGAGAAGGAAATTGGAGAAAACTTTGTAAAGAGCTCTTTCAGAGTGTCTTTATATTAAGGAAAGGATGTCTGAGCTCTGAGCTCCTGCTCATTTCCCACAGTCCCCTACATTTTCGTGTTCTTTTATTAAAAGAATTCTACTATGTGCTGTTTCTGATTCGGGATCTCAGGAAGCCGGGTTTGATTTCAGCTCTCCTTGTAGGACTGGCTCTGAGGGAATGAGGCCAGGTTCTCTCACCACCACTGAACAGTTCTTTCTCAGTCTTGTGGTGGAATGTGGTGGGAGACGGGCAGCAGGATTGTGTGGGATGGACTTCATGGTAAGCTTGTTCCTGATGCTCAAGCTCCGTAGTAAAGGGAAGGAATGCAGAGAAGGTTTGGGAGGTGTGATGAGTTGGGAATGGAACCATGGCTAGTGACTGGAAGGTTAGGCAGTCCTGTGAAAACTTGAATTCCAGTCATTATAGAGGTCATGGCTCCATGGGTACCTTGTTTTGTATTTTTATTCAAAAGCGATAGCCGGCATTGTTTGCATTTAGACTGTTTCATCCTTTAATCTACTTAAATATTTCACTATAGAGACATGCTTCACCATAATCAATAGATGAGTTCCTAAAAATTATGTAAAGTACAGTTGGGAGAAAATACAGCAAGGTGGCTAGGAGTATAGGTTTTGAAATGTGGTTGATCTGGGTTTGAATTTCTCTCCACACTTTCTAAGCTGAACGATTTAGAGCAAATTGATGATCATTTTGGACCCTCAGCTCCCTTTTCTATCAAAGGGATTGGTAATATATACCTGAGAGTGAAGATGAAATAATGTATGTAAAATATGTAGTCAGTCCTAACATGATAAATGAGCGGGATGATGGTTTTTTAACTGTTGTAAATACTTGAGAGATGGTGGGGATGCTGATAAGGAAGGGATTCCCATGTTTGAAAGATGGAAAACAAAACAAAACAAACACAGACAACCAAATACTGGACGCCAAAGAATATATGATGTTTTATCAGTCTGATCATAATTTCCCAGATGGGAGCTAATCCTAGAGAAGCGTGTGGCTTGTATGAAACAAAAGATTCTGGATCCCCTGCCCTCCAACGATCAGAGAGGAAAAATATGATTAAGATGAATGCAAAGACAGCAATGCATAACTGTTACAAAGGCTAACATCTATTAGCACCAACCATGGTCCAGGCCCTGTCGGAAGCATTTTGCAAATGTTCTCTCATTTACTGCTTACAACAGACCTGTGAGATAGATACCGTGGTTAATCCTAACTTGGAAACTGAGGCAGAGAGGCTTAGTAAATTGCCCAAAGCCATATCACAGGAAATGGCAGAGCTAGAACTAAATTTAGGCAGATTGGCAACAGAGCTCTTTATTTCTCTCTTTAATCATTAAGGTGTTGTGTCATAGTCTAATCGGCAGCATTTTTTCCTTCTTAGCGGTACATAAAATAATGGGGCATCTTGGAATTGAGGCATCTTAGAAGTGGGGCATCTTCTTGTGATGAAATACGTATAAGTGACACCCATTCACTCACCACAAAGATGAAATAGTGTTTGCTTGCCACAGAGTCCTTATTCTTACCCACTCTGCTTTGTCTGGCCCACAGACGACACAGACTTTCAGAAGCGGGTGGGGAAGTGAAGGATACTGCTGTCCAGCAGCCAGTCTGCCTTTCACCAACAGCAGGACTATACCACAAATTATTTATACCCATCTAAGCTTCAGGTCTCTTAGATAAATGTAAGGAAATGAGACCCTGCTGCTGGCCCACGTGCTTTAGAGGAGGGGCTCAACAGTGTGTCATTGCAGTGATTATGTCATTTTACATCATCTTGTGTTAAGTATTCTTCTATGCCCTGGAATAAGGTCACCCCCTTGAGCCACCCCTGAAATGTGGATCTTTCCAGGCATCTAGGGAAGAAGCATGTCCTCAGGTAGGAAATGGAAATCCAGAAGGAAGGAAAGGGAGGAATACCAGCTTCCTCTTGGCTTTGTTCTCTGGATCTAGACTTTGATAAGATAGTTCAGGGTCATCCTTGAGGTAGGTCCCAAAAGAGACTTCTACAAGGGGGGGACCCCCAAACTGTGGATGAGTGGGCCATAATTTACAAGCTGATTATTTGGTGTATTGGTCTTTGCCCCGGGTAGGACAGAGAAATCACTCTGAGCTTTTAGGCAGAAAGGGATTCACTATAGGGAGTTATGTGCTTACGAAATGTCTGGAAAGGCTGCACAGATGTTCTCTAGGTTGGATGGCCAGGAACGACTCTTAGAACATTGCAGATCTGTCCTCTCAGGGAAGCTGGGTGATCTGCTAATCTGGAGGGCATGAATCAAAGGCTGTCGCTGGTCTGTTGACTTCAGGACATCCTGCTGTGGCTGGAGGCAGAGATCCAATTGTGCAACTGCCTCTCAACATCCAGAAACTGGAGTTTGGACAACCGAATACTGAAGCGGAAAAAGACCATGTCTCGAAAAACTGCTTGCTGCCCTAAGATAGCCATAAAGGATGTGGCCTGTGCCTTACTCTACCTTCCAAAACTCACAGGAGTGTACCAATTCTTGTCTCAAACCCGATCTGCAAGGAAGTCTGGGAAATGTAGTTTTCCAGACTCTGTCATTTAAGAAAGAACAGAAAAGTCGGGGCTGCACACAGAGTGCCAATCAACCATATCTAACACAGTTAATTTCATGTTATCCCACATATTTATTTTCCTTTATTAGCCTTTAAGCCCAAGGAAAGATCTGTTTAAAAGCCCGGACCTTGGCGCAGCTGGACTGTAGAATGTAAGGGAAGCTGCTATCTGAGTTAGAATGTTAAAATTGGATGGTGTCTCACAAGGACTGTGCAGGGTCTAGATCTTACCCTGCTCCTAAGCTAACAAGTTAGCCTGCTACTGTTTCACGATGCTGGGGAGAAGAGACTGCAGAATCAGACACAATGGACATTGTTACTCACGGCAAAAGCAGCAGGCAGAGTGTCACTCTGATGTTTGTCCAGGTTCCCACGCCCTCTGAGTCCCATGGGGTGATGCAGAGTCCACCACGGATGCCTGCACACGCAGTGACTGCATTACAGGAGAGGAGCACTGATCTTGGTGGCTGCGCCAGAGTAAGCAGACGCAAGCCTGCGTTGTCCAGGGGAAAACGTTACCTCATCCCTCAGGGTTGCTGGCTGCAAACACAACCCTGAGAAATGGCCCGGGTGAAGAGTGGTCAGGGCCTCGCCTTCTTGGCGTACCCACAGAGAACGTGCAGAGATGCCCAGGGCCCGTGGCAGATCGCATCTTCTACCTCCTTCCTTCCTTTTCCTGCCCTAACTCCTTCCTCTTCCAGGGCCAGGTGGCGGTGGCGGTAATTACGAAAAATTTTCAAGGGAATGTGAATCTCTGGGGACAAATGTTCCCTCTTCACAGGGAATTTTCTCCTCATTACTAGCCTTGGAGTATCTGGCTTAATTTTACTGAGGGAGATGGCAGTTTCTAGAAGGTCCTGACTGATGGAGTCTTGTCACCTTGTCCTGGCTGCCTCCTAGAGGCACCGCCCAGTGGCTTGGCTCCTTTAGAGGGTAACCAAGTGTCCCAGAGTTCATAGAACTGTGGTTTCTTGGGCTGTGGGACTTGCAGTGCTAAAAGTGATGTGGTTGGTCACCATACGCCTTTAGCACTTGGCAGATGTTCAAACCACAGACCCTGCATTCACCGTACCCCAGGGCCAGATCTGTTCTTCTGTTTCACTCTGCTTGAAATTTACATCTAAGTAAGGGTACAAATGCCAGGTTCTGTCAAGAGGTTACCTTGTAACCTTATAGTTAATAATACTGTATTGTATATTTGAAAGTTGCTAAGAGAGTAGATCCTCCCTTTTTTTATTTTCTCCCGAAGCCCCCCAGTACATAGTTGTGGCATGTAGGATACCGCCTCAGCATGGCTTGATGAGTGGTGTCATGTGTGCGCCCAGGATTTGAACTGGCGAAACCCTGGGCTGCCCAAAGCAGAGTGCAGGAACTTAACCACTGGGCCATGGGGCCGGCCCCCTACTAAGAAGGTAGATCTTAAAAGTTCTCATCATAAGGAAAAACATTTTTAACTACGTGTAGTGATGGATGTTAACTAGACTTATTATGTTGTACAAATGAAATTAATACAATGTTATATGTCAATTATATCTTAATAAAAAATTAAATTAAATTAAAAATTAAAATAAAGAAAAAAGAAATTGAAGAAATCAGTTATATCATAAACTACTTTTTTGAATCAAGAATAGAGATGTAATTTAAATATGTCACAGAGGTTAGGAATCTGGATAGCTCTTCAGGGTCTGTGAATAAAGCTGTATTTCAACAAGAAAAATAGGTAATCTTTTTTTGGTATCCTAACTTTTTTATTAATAAGTAAAAATAAAAAATTATTTCTACAAAAATATTTTGAAGGCACACACAAAAACGTTTACCTTAAAGACACAATTTGTCCCTTCTTCAACAACCAACACCTAATTCCATAGAGTAGTGGCAACTACGTACTATATTTTAAACTCAGAAAATATTCTAGGCCAAACCCCGATTCTTCTTGTTGTGTCTGGGAGACCTCTGAAGTGAACTGTCTTTTAGGAGGAAGAGGAGGCGCGGGAGAAAGGCTCTTCAGCTTTCCCTACCCCATTCTCCAGAGCAGCTAGATTTTAAGCCCGTAGAAGGCCCGAGGTAATTCCAAAGGCCACCATCTTATTACATGAAGATCGGGAAAGATGCAAGTTACGTGTAAGCTAGTCTGATTAACGACTCAGAAGAAGCATAAGCAAGCCCGGAAATTCTAAGAGAGTTTTTAGTCTTGCTCTTCCTCTCCCAGTACACCTACCAAGGCAGGTATCCTGGTCTTGGCAACTGTACTCTTTCATATCGTGGGAAATAAGCCGTGGGGGTAGCAGAACCCCATGATGTGAGTCCATTTCTTTCTATGAACTTGAAGATTAGGGCTGATGGAAGCACACTGGGCCTTTTCCAAAGTCCTATCTGACTAGGAGAGAGAAAGCAAAAGAAACGTCTCTTGCTAAAGGTTTTCTTCTTGTGTCCTATATGGGTAGCTAATTGGACCTTTTAAATTCTGTCTATAAATCATGATCTTTCTATTAGTGGCAATAAAAAAATCTATGGGTTCTTAGAGCTGTTTCCAGTTGAACTATGGCAATTGACCGTGAATAAACGCAGCGTGTTCCAGGGACATGATGATTTGACTTTCGGCAGGGAAGCCCTCTGCTGGCACCTCATGACACAGATGGAATTTGCTGTAGAATAAGTGATGTCTGGGGCTGAGGCCGAAATGAGGGCACAGGTCGGAGAGCTTGAAAGGCTGTAATAGGAGGAGATCCATTCTATTGGGATCCAGAACGAGCTCAGAGGAGTAGTCAGGTACAAGAAGTGCTGCATTGCTTTGCCCACCTTATCAGTAGTAGGGGATTAAAATCTGGGCGGGGGGGGGGCAGCTGGAGTCACATTGTCCGTTTGTGAAAAAGTAAGGGTGGGCTTGATGGAGATCTTAAGAAGGAGACAGTGGCAGGGGATAAGGAAATGCATGTTTTTGTACCATTTGATCAATCAGTCAGGCAGCTTCCAGAAGACAAGTGCTGTCTCAACATGGACTTCCAGCACACCCTAGCTGGGTTTTGGTGTCAGCTGGCCTATTTTGTTCTCTAAGGATCAACTGTAGATACAGCGGTTGTTGGACTAAAGTGAGATAATTAACACATTCAAGGTGCATTGAAAAGTCAAGCTGCTATCCAATGAGAAGGGAGGGAGTATAGAGTCAGGGTTAAGAGCATGGATTTTTGGAGTATCCCGTTCATGTGGTCCACACATTAGCTCTGTGCCTTTACCAAGTTACTAATCTCTCCACATTCCACTCACCGTATCTGAAAGTGGAGCCAACGCTCTCATTGGATAAGGCCAGGCAGCAATGACGTGGCTTTGGCATGGCAGTGATGGCAAGCACAGTCACCAATAATCGTAGAACAATCGCCCTCCCTCATTAGGCCGCCATGCCCTCTGTCTGAGCTCAACAGTGTCCCCCTACTTGCTGCAGCTAACGGACTGTTTTCAGCAATCGTCCTATTTGACTTCCCTGCAGGCTTTTAGGTCTCTGACCACTCCCTTTGTAAAGTTTTCTGCTCCTTTGGCTCCTGTGACCTTCACTCTCTTCTGATTCTTTGCACACTTCTTTGACCATTGCTTCTAGTCTCCCTCCTTAGCTTTTTCCCTCTCCTTTTCTTAGGTTGTGGTGTCTCTAGAGCCCTGTCCTTAGTCTTTCTCTCCTCAGTTTGTGTGATCTTCCTTATCATCCCAGGCCACCTTTGGGCTGATGACTCCTAATCCATATACCTAGTTCAAACTTCCTGTGTGACCTCTATCCAATGACTTATGGACACGTATGCCTGGATGTCCTAAAGGCATTTCAAAGTGAATGCATCTAAAATGAGAACATCTTCCCCCCAAGAGCATGTTTCCCCTCTTGTGTTTTTATGGGCCATCATCCACCCGGGCAGGTGTGAAACTTGAGAGACATCCTGTATCGGTCCATTTTCTCACCCTCCAGATTACATCAGCTTCCAAGTCTGGCCACTTCTACCTTCTCAATGTGTTTGCCATCAGCTCCTGCCTCTCCATGCCCCCTCACACTGCCTCATCACATTTTGCTCAGACACTGCCCGGCTCACTTGTCTCCACTCTCACAGTGTGGCCTCCTCTCACCCACCATTGCAGAACCAGCTTTCTGATGAGCAAGTCAGAATGTCACTGTCCTTCAGTGCTCATAGCACACAACCTATGGAGCCCTTGCTGACGTTTCCTACTCTGACGCTCTTGCAGTCCGGTCCTCTGCCCCATCCCTGCAATCTCCCTGCAACTCATCTACCTGTTAATGGCAGCACCATGTCCCTGTGCTCTTGCACATGCCTTTCCTTCTGCCTGGAGGTGAAGATATAACAGGTTCACGGATATTAGGTTCTCCAGTGGCACCCTGCATAGAATGTACTGCGTTGTTTTAGGCTACTTACAGGGGTGTTTCTTTCACAAGACGGCAGTTTCTTCAGTCCAAGGATCCTGTCCGACGCATCTTTAGTCCCCAGAACCTACTATGGTTCCTGAGACACTGTGGGTGCCCATGGCAAGGAATAAACGAACAGAAATAACTTTTTAAATTCAGAGCAGCCTCTCTGCTTTAGCAGCTCACTGTTTTGGAGACCTGCTCCCTCGTGGCTCCTCGCCTTCCGCCGCCGCTCAGGTGAAGGGCAGCGGGATGGCTAGCTGCCTGTGGACCGGGCTGGGCCGGGCGGGGGCCGCGCGCCTGCGCCCTCTGCCGCTCCTCTCCAGGCGCGTCTGTCTGTTTGGAGAGAAGCAGCTTGGGTGGCGGGCGAGGGGCTGTGGGGAAGAGTTCAGCCTAAGTCACAGTCTCATCCACTGATTTCTCCCGGCTGGACCGAGGCTGCCTCCCCAGGCGGCTCCCAACTACTGCTACCCCGCCACAGTCCCCACCTCCCGCCGCTCCGCTCTCAGCCAGCCGGACTGACCGACAGACTCGCGAGTGAGTAGCTGCGGCTCGTGCGCCCCGGCAGCGCCGCGAGCTGTCCCCGGCGGTCCTGTCCTCCCGCGGGCTGTGTGTATGTGTGCGCGCAGGGGGGTGTCCCTGGGATCCCACGCCGGCTCCCAGAGCTCCCTGCCGGGATCCGTGTGTCGGTGCGAGTCCGCGCTGCGGTGCAGGTGCCCGCCCAGGCAGGGGCTTGGACCCCCGGGAGCGGGAGGGAGTTTGCCGGGATTCCCCGGCTCGGCGCGCGGCAGCCGGCGGGGTTCCCCGGGAAGGCGCCTGGGCAAGGAGGCGGCGGGGAAGCCCGGGCTGGGAGCGGCCGGCAGGCCGGGAATCTGGGAGCGGGTCTGGCAGGGCAGAGCCGAGGGAGACGCCGGCGCGGCCGCCCCTGGCCGCCCAGCCCCTCCGCCTTTCTCCCTTACCCTTCCTCCTTTCTTTTCTCAGCAGCATCACAAAAGCGCGCCGCAGAATGAAACCCAATGCGGTGAAGTCTTGTTCTCCTCTCCCACCTGGTGCACATCCCCCGCGGCCAGAGGCAGCGAGCGGGAGTTCCCGAGATTAGGGGCCCGGGCTTACCCTGGGGACACACCTGTTTCCGGCTTTTGCCGAATTCCAGCTGGGTGTGGGGTCGCGCGAGGGGTTTCGAGACAGACACGCCGGGGTGTGTGTGTGTGTGTGTGTGTGTGTGTGTGTGCGCGCCGCGCGCGCACGCACCCCGGGCCCACGTTCGGGAGTGCGCTGGGTGTAAATAGAGCGCCTCCCTGCCCGCCGCCGGTGCCCAGCGGGCTCCGCGGGCTCCTGGGCGCTCGGCGACGGCGTGCCGGCATGTCTTTGTTTGTTGTGGCTTCCCCACCCCTCCGCAAAGGAAACTGATTTTCGGTTTCGCGTGACACTGCCCGCTGGGACTTAGTGTGGGCCGCAGCCTCAACTGCCCCCGGTATTCGTAATTGAATAGCTCTTTCGGGCTGGGGAGTTATTTTTAGCGTTGGGAATAAAGAGGCAAGCACGTTGACCTTTTTACGGCTGTCTTGGGCTTTGAATACGTGTCTTTCATGCAGCAGACGGATTCACATCCGATCGCGCACACGTGCCTGCGCACAAGTGTGTACACACATTTCTACACACATAGCTTTCTCCGTTCCTTTTTTCTTTTTTTAAAATTGGGGCTGGGAATGCATTGTCTTCGTAAAAAAAAAAACTTTCCTTTGTTCTTTGGGCATTTTCTATTTTGAGTCATGGAGTAGGAGTCCCAAAAGGTTGCAATTAGTTCCCTCGAATCAAAGACCCCGCTCCTGACTCAGGGCTGCCAGGTTGATAATTATTAACATATAAAAGCAGATGCTCTATTAAAGGCAAAAGGGGCGGGGCGGGGGCAGGTCCGCGACAGACAATGGGGGAAGGTCTCCGCCGACCGCCTGCTGCTTATTGTTCCCGCACTATAGGCTGCAGCCCACAGCCGCCGCCTCCTCCGGGGCTTCCCTCCTCGCTCGTCCCTCGGTCCCACTTGGGACCGTCCAAGTCACCCAGCGCGGGGCGCCGGGACGCCAGCCCCAGCCGCAGACGCTCTTCGCTGACTGCTCTCTCTCTGCTTTGCAGGTTGGCAGCTTTGCGCCCCAGGGTGTCGCGAGCCGAGGGGGCGAGGACAGGGCGCCTCTGGCCCAGCCAGCCGGGCGGGATGCGGCGCGGACAGCAGCGCTAAGCGCCCCCACGCTGGGCACGGGGCGTACTCGCTCCGGGCGGCAGGCCGAGCGGCGGCGGCGGAGGGGATGCGCCCTGGAAGCGCAGGGCTCTTGCCGCGAGCTACCGCCCCGAGGAGGACGCCGAGCAGGGCTCATCGCAGGACCGCGCGGACCCCTGTCGCCCGGGGCACGCGGCTGCGGAGCCTCGGGGCCGCGTCTGAGGTCAGGATGCCCTGGGCGCCTCGCTGCTGGTGAGGATGCCCTGCTGCGCGGTTCTACCTCCCCAGCCCCGGTCCCTGGTGGGCAAGACTGCGTGGGCCCAACTTCGGCCCCTCGTGCCGGTGGATGAAAAGCGCCAGAGTGCTTGAGTGCGATCAGTGATCGAATCTGAATTCTAAGAGCCATGGACGAAGGCACGGGGCTGCAGCCCCAAGCGGGAGAGCAGCTGCAAGCACCGGCCACAGTAGGAGCTTTCCAAGAGAAGTGCGAACCAGAGACCTTCAGGTCCAAGAGTTTACCCGTCCTGAATAGCACCTCCTGCCGGCCAGATCTAAGTCCCGCGAGTGTAGACGCCAAGCCAGCCGTGGGCTGTACAGATTCTTTGTGCCATCAGGAGTTGAAGCAAGGCCCGAGTCGGTTGGCCCCCAGCCCCTCTGCCCCGTCCACTTCGGCAGAGATGGCAGGGCTCGTGGACTGTAACCACAGGGTGGAAGTCATCAAAACCGTGTCGGTGTCCTCCGCTTTGGCCACGCTCCAGGGGAGAAGGTGCCTCTACGTGGTCCTCACCGATTCCCGTTGCTTCCTGGTTTGCATGTGCTTTCTGACCTTCATCCAGGCGTTGATGGTCTCCGGGTACCTGAGCAGTGTCATTACCACCATCGAAAGGCGCTACAGCCTGAAGAGTTCCGAGTCGGGGCTGCTGGTCAGCTGCTTTGACATCGGGAGCCTGGTGGTGGTGGTGTTCGTCAGCTACTTTGGCGGCCGGGGTCGGCGGCCCCTGTGGCTGGCCGTGGGTGGCCTTTTCATCGCCGTCGGGGCTGCCCTCTTCGCTTTACCTCACTTCATCTCGCCTCCCTACCAGATCCAAGAGCTGAACGCCTCGGCCTCCAACGATGGCCTGTGCCAGAGCGGCAACTCCACGGCCGCGTTGGAGCCTGCTGCCTGCCTGACGGACTCGGGAGGAAACAACCACTGGGTCTACGTGGCTTTATTCATTTGCGCGCAGATTCTCATCGGAATGGGCTCCACACCTATTTATACCCTGGGACCAACCTACTTAGACGACAATGTCAAGAAAGAAAATGCATCCTTGTATCTAGGTAAGACTTTCAGCTTCTCTCAGATAAGCTTGGTCTGGAACCAAAAGGAAACACTTTTTTTCACATTTTCTGGAGAGATACACATGTATACATATATCCTGGAGATACTGTGTATATATATATATGTATGCTATACGTATTTAGCATTATATATAACATATTACATATGTATTTTTTTAAGCATTAAGCTTCAGTTTGTTTTCTGTTTTTATGTTTTAGCCTTAGTCTGCTGTGTTTTTGGTTTGGGAGAGAATCACATAGTTGCTAGCTCTTTGAAATAATTTTCAGACTCACTTTACGTTTGTCTTTGCCCAAATAATACAAACTTTTACCTTTGGGTGGTGCTTCTCTCTCTTGCTGCCTACCTTTGGAAAAAGCTCTAATTTGTCCGGTTAATCTTCTAATAGCTGTCCGTCTAGAAAGGTTCAGAAAGGAAGCGAAGGATGGGTGAGTGGAGTGAAGTTTGGGTTATTTACTGCTTACATCTCCTGCGGCTTCGCCTTCCTGTCCCCAACAGCAGGACTAATGGAGCACCGAGACTACAGAAAACAGGCGTTATTGCCCCCATACCTGTATTTCTTACATATCACCTGCATCACTATTGAAAAAAAAGCGAGTGATGTCAAATGACTAGATTATCTTTACGCAGAAGCAACATCACAAGTTGTAAAGTTTATCCAAAGCTATTTTTATTGCTGGTTGAAGATCATCAGTTACATGGACTTGGGAGCAGAATCCATTACTATTTTCTGAAAAGCAGTGGCTCTCAGATTTGGTGAGTTGACTTGCGTGAATCAGCTCCCAAGAACTGGGGGTGCTTGCGTTAAGTGCAGGGTGCCCATGTGATGCCAGGCGGCTGTTGAAGGGGGTAGGCAAATGTAGTTCCTAGAAATCTGTGTGGTTGTCACCACCTCCCCGTACCAGCGGGCCCTTCAAAAAGGAACTTCCAAGGGATGGATTTGAACTCCTGAAAAGGATGAATAGCAGTCATGCTGGATGCGATCTTTGTGTTTCTATGTTCCTTTACTGGAGTCCAAGTAAAAGATAAAGAATTTTACTTTATAAAAAAATTAAAATGGCAAATAAGCAAATACTAGCTACATTTAACAATTTATTAGCCAGGTGCTGATAGGACCCCTTTTTTTTTTTTCTGCTTTATCTTCCCAAACCCCCCATGGTGCATAGTCGTATATCTTAGTTGCAGGTCCTTCTAGTGTGGGATGTGGGATGCCACCTCAACGTGGCCTGACGAGCTGTGCCATGTCCGCGCCCAGGATCCGAACCCTGGGCCGTCACAGCGGAGGGCAGGAACTTAACCACTCAGCCACAGAGCCAGCCCCTGGTAGGATCCTTGATGTAGAAATATTAAGGTTACAAAGTCAGAGAAAATGACACCCAATTAAGAGGTCTGTCCTTTTTCCTCAGTATGCCTACTGTCCCCAGAATCTGTCATACAGGGCGTCTGAGGCATTTATAGTCCCCAGTAACTGGCCCAGATGCATTAGGACAAAGTTTGATAACTTATTTTTATTATTAAATACCAGAGAAAGAAATTTCCATTCAGGACAGAGAAGAGTATCTTGCTTGTTACTTTGCCTCCATGTTTTCTGACATTTATTAAGACAAATTTTCAAACAAACGGAGAAGTTGAAACAATAGTCCAATGATCATCGGTATATCCACTGCTTAGACTCACTAGTTGTTCATTTTGTCACTTGTTTTATCAACCTCTGTGCGTGTGGATGGATGGATGGATGGAAATACATTTTTGGGGTGGGAGGCTGAGCCCTTTGAAAATAATTGCAGGGACCACTAAACTTCATTCCGCATGTATCTTGTAGAAATAAGGACCTATTTTTTTACATAACTTCAGGAGCTTTAACATACTAAGAAAGTTAATAATTATTCCCTAGTATCATCAAATATCCAGTCCATATTCAAATTTTCTCAGTTGTCCCCTCACAGTCTTTTATAACTATATATTTTTCAAACCAGGAGCCAGTCCAGATTCACTCATGCATTGCGTTTGGCTGTTAGCCTTTTTAGTATATTTATAACCTAGAATTGTGCCTTAATTTTTTTCTTTTTCCATCACATAGACCTTTTGAAGGGACAAGTCTAGTGAATTTGTAGATGCTCCACATTCCAGATTTATCAGATTATTTCCTCGTGGTGTCACCTACCTTGTTCCTCCATTCCCCGTATTTCTTGTATACTGGAAATTCAGTCTAAAGATTTGATTAGATTCAGGTGAAACATTTTTGGCCAGACTACTTCATAGCTGGTGCCATATGTTTTATATTACATGCATGTGGCCATTCATTAATGATGTTAAGTTTAATAGCTTGGTTGAGTGAGTGATTGCCAGGTGTTTCCACTGTAAACGTACAGTCCTCCCTTTGAAAATAGTAAGAAATCTTTAGAGTGATACCTTGGTTCGTAAATATCTCAGTTGTTTTCTATGTTCCTTCCCATCTTTGCCTCCATTTACTTTGAAAACTTGGCTCTCTCTTCCATCCCACTTCTGGGTACCATCGGCACAAATTTGCCTCATCAGAAATACAAGGAGAGCCCTCCGCAAAGGGAATGTCCACTAGTAAGATCCCTGAGATTTAACTTTTTCTGCTAGTGGTTGCGCACCAAGAAGGAAAACAGCAGGTGTATAGTAAGTACATATTCTGTGCTAGGCACTGTGCTACTTTCGGGAAGACCAAAAATGAAACTTAGTCTCAGTACTGAGGAGCTTTCGGTGTAGTGATGAAATATTACCAATTCAGGGTAGGGGTGCCAAATGACACCTGCAAGGGGAGAAAAGTTATACAAGTGGTATTTGCTTTATCTCCCTTCTCCTCTTCTTCTTTTAGATATTGACTAATAACTTTTTTTTGGAAAAAATTTTGATGAATGCCTCAGGACACATTCTTTGCGAAACTCATGAGAATTCTGCTTCACTTCATGTTAAATGGGTCTTGTAAAGGCTACAGTGGCTTGAGTACCAGGAATCTTACATGTATTATTTTACTTAATGTTCTCCATGACCTTATGAGATGGGAATTGTTTTCCCTGTTTCGTGGATGAGGAAACTGAGTCTCAGAGAGTTTAAGTGACTTGCTTAAGGGCTTCAACCCCACACCTGTCTGACCACAGAGCCCTTGAGCTTCCCTCCGCACTGCATGTTCTTTGGTACCAGGCTCTGAGAGCAAACCAAAACCAAAGGATTTGCCACATTCAGCAGAATTCTGAGAATGACGCAGAAGCGTGCAGAAGTGGCCTCAAGTCATCAAAACAGGATCAAAACAAGATCATTCTCTAAACCTTTTACAGAAGGTTTTATAGGTTACCTTTGTACAAATTCAAATCAGAGAGACGACTATATTCTTAGAACATAATCGGTGTTAACCTATTACAATATGAGATTTTTCCTTAATAAATAACTGGTTAAATATCATTGTTATTTTTCACAGAACTGCACCTCTATATTACCTTTTTCACTATCCATCCATTTCTTAACCTCTTTGTTGGTCTTTCTAACTTCTCATTACAACCACAGGAGAAAAGAAAGCAAGTAGTAGTTTAGTAATTGCAGGCAGGAACAAATATCTTAATTAATGTTAAAACCATTGAAATGGCATGTAAATTATATCTTAATCTTTTGAAAGTTCTACGTTAACACTCTGGCAGTTTTACCTATAGAAGAGATGTGGCCATAGATGAGATACAGCAGCCTTTATACCCACTAAATGCCCCACCTCCTTCTGCAAGGAGAGAGGTTTAGTGTGGACCTGGAGCATAGAGAAAGCTTTGTCGGTGTTAAGAAGTAAGATCATGACTTGTAACTGTATCTCAAGGAGAGAGAGAAAATGTGACCGTTTAGGGGCAAGAAATTCATGACCCAACAGGAAAATGAGAAAGAACGGCTAACCAGTTGGGAAAAGGAAAAAGAGGATGCATTTCTAGATTGGAAAGCCACAGCTCTGATTGAGTGATGTTCAGGATGAGGAATGATTGGCATGGTGGACCACTGGCCAAGCAGAGTGGTGGCGGCCTTTCCACGTCCCTGGTGTGTCAGCCCTGCCTTCGCACCCCAGAGAAGGTCAGGATCGGCATAGCGCCTTAGAGAGAGCACCGGAGGAGGACGTGGCGGTCTGTAGCTAGTCTGGCTCTCCCAGGACTGGTCCTGAGACTTCAGACACAACCCTTGACTCTCCCAACCTCTGTTTCTACATGGGATCATTACATCTGTTTCCTTCACTGTCATATTTTGTGGACCAAATGGAATTGTGTGTGTGCAAACGTTCTGCCAACTGTAAGAGGCAGCACTTTGCTCTGTTAAAGCAGAATTCAAACTCATCCTAGAGGGTGGGCAGAGCAGGGAGTGAGACATATTTTACTCTTTCTGAGCATGAAAACCACTAAATGTATCTTTTTATAATTGGAAAAAAGGAAGGAAATATTGCATAGGATATTGAGACATTGTATAGGAAATCACTCTTGAGAAACATCGGACAGGAAAATCTTGGTCCATGTTTCAGCAATGTTGGATTCTGATTCATTGAATTTTCTGAGAACTCAAGGTATTATGACTAGAACTTTCTGCATGTCAACCTTTGATGATTGTCTTTCTTTAATGTATGAGCATTTATATACTGTATATTTGCACATAGTGTAACGTAACAAAAGCGCTTTTGAAGTTTGAGGGCCTGTGGTGTCCTAGTTTCACCATTCTGGGTCTTCATTTACCCACATAGACTGTGGCCGTGAACAAGACTGTTGGTGAACAAGAACGGGTCCCAGGACATACTCAGAAATAACTGTTGTTGTTTTAAAATAAATTTCTAGTGGCTTTTTTTTTTGACATTTACTCAGTCTTTTAAAAGTAGAGTGAGCTTAAAATTAGTTGAGTTCTATTTCATCAGGATTTTATAGTAATGTAAAATTATATATACACATATATGATTATATGTATATTTTTGGGTATGTGCTCTTTCTGAGAATGAAAACCCTTAAGCATATCTTTTTTATAATGGGAAAAAAGAAAAGAAGTCACTTCTTAGAAATGAATAAAAAATCTTGATTGGTTTTTAGCAATGTTATATAGAGCTATCTATATCTGTAAGATCTTATTTGTAGTAATAAAGACAATGAAAGATACGTATGTGTATCTTTCAGGTCAGTGTTCTCTAGAATCCTATAACCATGTGTATCCGTGGCTTTGACAAGTGAGGGGTCTCCTTATCATCGAGCTACAGGCCGCCTGGGGTAGGTGGTCCAGGGCTGGTACAGCCTTCAGTGGTGCCGGGTTCCTCTCTCTTCCTGTCCGGCTCTTCCTAGCAATGGCTGCTGCTCCTCAGGCATTGCACGTTCCTCAGAGCAGGAGCACGTGGAGGAGGCAGTGGCCACCTACTCTTGAAGACGTCCCATTGGCCAGAATGGAGTCTGCTGGCCTCCTCTAATTAACCTAATCTTAGGTTAGTTTTGGATTTGCCAGTTTGTATGGGAGAGGAAGGCAAGTAAGATGAGGGTGGAGTGAGTACTGAGTGGCCTCTGGTCGTATCGGCCACACTGGTCATGTTTTCTCTTTTGCCTCAGTAGCCAGAACATTCAGGCATTTTTTTGGATCAGTTTTAATAACCTATCCTAAGGGGCTTGCAGCATTAGTTTTCCTGGTCTTTTTGTTGGGACTTTGAAAGGGCCCAATAAATAGCACCCTTTCCTTTCATTTGAGTTCTGAGTTAATTGAGAAATACGTCAAAGGAGGAAACGCATTGGGGCCAAAATATCACTTTTTTTTTTTTTTTTTTTGCTGGGGAAGATTTGCCCTGAGCTGACATCTGTTGCCAGTCTTCCTCTTTGTATTGTTTCTTTCCTCCCCCAAGCCCCGGGACATAGTTGTATATTCTAGTTGTAAGTCCCACTTTTTAAAACTGATCGAAGTGAGGTTGAAGAAGGTAGCTCACATCTTTGTGCAAATGGACTTGCTAATAATCTCAGCATTAAATAGATGTAGCCATCCAGCCACAGGCAATGCTGGACCTCAACAGTAGGGCAGGCCTGGGTCTCGCCATGTGGGCCAGGGCCAGCTGGGGGGTGCATAGGTAAGACTTAGGCGTAGAAGGAGCAGGGCAGAATTTTCACTCCCTGTGTGCATACTCACACCCAAGAGGCAAAAAGGAGGCGTTGAGCATCCCAGTTTATTTTCAAATTCATCAATCACATTGATCCCCTTCTCCTTTCCTAGGGAGGAACAGCGATGGGAGCCTGGGAGGAGCCAAGAGACGAAAGAGCATGGGAACACACATTCCCCCCTAAGACTTTTAACTGTTTTTTTATTCCACTTTAATTTCGCTCGTCTTGCTTACAATGTGTTCATCTTTGTAAGCCACATAAAATCCTTTTGGGAAGTAGGCTCTGCACAAATCATGAATAAATAAAAAAAAATCTCCACTGCAAACTAATACGAGAGAGAACAGCGATAGAGGGATTTGAGGAAATGATCCAGGACACATGCAGAGATACCTGGAATGGATGCAGTGCAGAGAGCGAGAGCAACTCGGCATCTGTGGCCTGTGGCAGCCCCTTGTTAGGATGTTAGTGACTTCCCCATATACCTGGGACAGTTCATCTGTGTCAGAACAGGTACGTCTTTTGTAGCCTTAGCAATTACTGAATTTATGTCAGCTGCCTGGTGGTCCCTTTGGCCTCAAAGACCAACTAGTCAGTCGAAGATGCTGAGAAACAAACAAACCAGCTTCTAACTGAAGAGCAGAAGGGTTTACTGCCTCACTGTGGAAAGGACAGTTGGGTGCACGTTGATTTATTCAGACCCCCTGCAAATAACAGAGAATGATCTTTTCAGTAGTATTTATGGTGCAGTTTTCAAGCATGATTTTATCGATGTTTTCCCTCCCATTGCTAAGAATTCTGTTATCTCTGTGCTCTGAAACAGTCCTTCTTAAACTAAGGTGAGTGTGAATCACCGGGGTATCTTTTCAAAATGCAGATTCTGCTTCTGTAAGTCTGAGCTTGGGCCTGAGAGTCTGTCTTTCTACTATGCTCCCAGGTGAGGCCAATGCTGCTGGTCCGAGGACCACGTGGAGAGCAGGAAGGTCTATAGACCACAGATCTTTGGCTCTTTGGCTCTTTCACACGTCTCCCTCTGTGGGGCCAGGGCTGGAGCCACTGTTGGCAAAACCAGCTGCTGACTGAAGTTGTAGTTCATGAGGAACCCCCCCACTATCTCTTATTGCACTTGTGAAAGCAAGATGTCTGCTTTGGGTGTTGCATAAGCTGTGGCTACTTTTTTGAATCCCACAGTTGCGTGACATGATGGCTGCTGAGCTCAGTGAGAGAAGGTGGCCTCAGACACACGGTGTTCATTTTGATATTAAACAAAGGAAGCGCTCCTTCCTTTATTCCTCTCTCCGACCTGAAGGCGCTGTGCTGACGAGTTTCTCTCTGTCGGTGGAACTCGGCGTGTCAGAGGCAAGTCTGTGAGCTGTGCAGCCCCATGAACTCACCCTCTAAGGCTCGCTGCTGGGAGAAAAGCAAAGAAACCCAAGCACTTGACTCTGCTTTTCTTTCCCATCGATCTAGAAATTTTTCAGTGAATTGGGAGTTTGGTGACAGACAAATGTAAGATCTGGGTATGTTGGAAATGGTTTTAGAGAATGAGGATCAGAAGTTGATGCTTTGCAAAGGGTGATCAGACAGAAAAGGGGGTGAGCTGGACTGGGTGGCTGAGCCTCTCTCCAAGCAGTGACAGTCAAGCCAAGATGTGTCCTAGAGATCATTTCATTTAGCCCTGTTTGTAAAATGATCATTTGCCAGGTGAGGAGACCCAGACTCCAAGAGATCAAAGGCTTTGTGTCATGGAACACAGTATGGGAGTTCCTCAAAAAATGAAAATTAGAATTATCATATGATCTAGCAATCCTACTTATGGGTATTTATCCAAAGAATTGAAAGCAGGATCTTAAAGAGATACTTGCGCACCCATGTTCCTAGCAGCATTATTCACAATAGCTGAAAAGTGGAAGCAACCTTAGTGCCCATTGATGGATGAATGGATGAACAAAATGTGCTATCTACGTATATGTAATAGGATATTATTCAGCCTTAAAAAGAAAGGAAATTCTGACACTTTCGTCTACAACATGGATGAACCTTGAAGACACTGTGTGAAAACAGTCACAAAAAGACGAATCCTGTATGGCTGCCCTTACATGAGGTATCTAAAATAGTAAAATTCATAGAAACAGAGAGGTTTTTTTCTTCAGGTGTGTGGGGATTTCAAGGCATTCTTTTTGGGCATAATTTTAAAAAGAAGGAATAGGGATTTTGGTAAAGAAAAATGGAGTCCAAGTGGGTTTTAGAGTAGGCATTTTAGGAACGAAGGCTTCAGAGAGAAATAAAGGCGAAGAACGATTCCTGGGCACTTGGATTATTCTATTGCGTCTTTTTGGAGAAAGAGACTGGAACGTTGGAAAGTGGACACTGTGGGTCCACGTCGATGGGTTCTGCTGTGTCGGCTGCTCCTGCAGGAGCTCGTGCTTTTCGCCTTGTGTTTCCATCTCCCGGTTCTAGAGAAAGAGATGAGGATCCCACAGCTGCCTGTTCTGGAGGAGTGATGAGGATCCTTCTCCTCCAGCAGTCAGGTGTGCCTGTTCGGAACCTCCGTCCCCTGTGGAAAACTGCATAGGTTACAGGTCATTCTGGGATGGTGCTTCCCAACCAGGGGTGACGCCCCGCTACCTACCAGCAGACACAGTTGATAATGTCTACAGTCACTTTTGATCGTCACAACTTGGAGGGGGCCTACCGGAATTCAATAATTTGGCTAGTGTTGCTGCTGAACATCCTACACGGCACAAGACGGACCACACAACAAGGAATTATCCTACAAAGAATTGTCAACAGTGATGCTCTAAACTTTTTTCATGTTAAGCTTTCAAGTTACTGTGTATGTTGGAACTGAAAGTAGAAATCTCTAGGTCATTGAATCGGAAAGCGTTGACCATATGGATGGAGGAGACCCAGGAAAAAGTGTCTTTGTAAATACGAAGGCCTTCTAGCAAGCCAGGGGTGGGAGATAGAAATTAACTGTGCATTACTCAGTGCTATGTCCTTGCTCGGTACATAGAATATAGTGTCTATACTGTATGTGTTATTAGTAGATTATAGGAGATACTATAGTGTGCTATAGTAGACTATTTTTAGTGGGTGTAAAAATATGAAGGATTTCATGGTTTTTATTGTGATTTCAGTTCCCATCAGCTTTGTTTTAGTGGTGGTGGCTTTAGTAAAAGAAAACATCAAGACGAAGAATTCTGGAAAACTATAAAGTGATTACTTGGCATTCTAAAGCAGAGCTCACCAACCAAATAATTAGACCTCAAGAGGAAATGTAGGATAGATTTAATGAGGGGTTATAAGACCTAGAATTTCTCTTAAAAAGAAATGGGGGCTTAATTAACTAAAAAAATAAAACCAAAAAAACCCTTCCAGTATTTTTCCATATGTGGGGTCTGACAAGGGCTTTTTTTTTTTTTTTTTTTTTTGAGGAAGATCAGCCCTGAGCTAACTACTGCCAATCTTTCTCTTTTTGCTGAGGAAGACTGGCCCTGAGCTAACATCCGTGCCCATCTTCCTCTACTTTATATGTGGGATGCCTACCACAGCATGTTGTGCCAAGTAGTGCCATGTCCGCCTCCGGGATCTGAACCTGGGAACCCTGGGTCGCCAAAGCAGAATGTGCGCACTTAACCACTGTGCCACCGGGCCAACCCCTGACGAGGGCTATTTTTAATAGCAAAAATTTTTGAGTGTTTAATATATCAGGTGTTGTGCTAAATGCTTTATAATCTTATTTTATCCTCAGAACAACTCTGTGTAGTAGCTACTTTTTTTCTTTTTTATTGTAAAAAACACATAACATTAAATTTATCATCGACCATTTTCAAGTGTAGAGTTTAGTAGTGTTAAGTGTATTCACATTATTGTGCAGCAGATCCCTAGAACTTTTTCATCTTACACCACTGAGACCCTATACCCATTAACACTAATTCTTCCTCTCCTCAGCCCTTGGCAACCACCTTTCTACTTTCCGTTTCTATGGTTTTGATTACTTTAGATACTTCATAAGAGTGGAATCATATAGGGTTTGTTCTTTTATGACTGGCTTATTTCATTACCATAATGTCCTTGAGGTTTATCCATGTTGTAGCATGTGACAGGATTTCCACATTTTTTAGGGCTGCATAATATTCCGTTGTATGTATATACCACATTTTCTTTATCCGTTCATCTGTTGATGGACAGTTGAGTTGCTTCCACTTCTTGGCTATGGTGAATAATGCTGCTATGAACATGGGTGTGCAAATATCTCTTTGAGAATTGTTGGATATTCTGGTAACTCTATTTTTCATTTTTTGAGGAGCCTCCAGACTGTTTTCCATGATGGCTGTCTCATTTTACATTCCCACCAACAGTGCGTGAGGGTTTCAGCTTCTCTGCATCCTCACCAACACTTGTATTTTCTGTTCTTTTGATAGTGGCCGTACTGATGGATGTGAGTTAATATCTCCTTGTTTTGATTTGTATTTCTCTAATGATTAGTGATGTTGGACATCTTTTCATATTGCTTTCATCTTTTGCTTATTGGCAAGTTATATATCTTCTTTGGAGAAATGTCTATTTAAGTACTTTGCAATTTTTTTTTTTTTTTCCTGAGGAAGATTTGTCTTGAGTTAACATCTGTGGCAATCTTCCTCTGTGTTGCATGTGGGTTGCCGCCACTGATGAGTGGTGTAGTTCTGTGCACAGGAACTGAACCCCAGCTGCCAAAGTGGAGCACACCAAACGTAACCACTAGGCCACCGGGGCTGGCCCCCTTTGCTATTTTTAATAGGATTATTTTGCTGTTGTTGAGTTTTAGAAGTTTCTTATAGATTCTGAATATTAACCCTTATCAGTTATATGATTTGCAATTATTTTCTCCCATTCTCTTGGTTGCCTTTCACTCTGTTGATTGTCTCCTTTGATGCACAGTTTTTAAGTTTGGCATAGTCTCATTTGTCTATTTTTTATTTTGTTGCCTGTGCTTTTGGTGTCATATTCCAAGACATCATTGCCAAATCCCGTGTCCTGAGGCTTTTCCCCTACTTTTTCTTCTAGGAGTTTAGTAGTTTTAGGTCTTACATTTAGGTCTTTAATCCAATTTGGGTGAATTTTTGTATATGGCGTAGGGAAAGGGTCCAACCTCATTCTTTTGCATGTGGCTATCCAGTTTCCCAGCACTATTTGTTGACGAGGCTGTCCTTTCCCCATTGTGTAGTCTTGGCTCCCTTGTCAAAAATTGGCAGCTACTCTTAGTTTTCACATTTTATAGATGAGGAGATTGAGGTTCAATAACGTGCTCAAGGTCATCTGAAAAGTGGCAAAACCAGCACTCAAGGTCATCGTCCGAAGCCCGAGTTCTCTCACTGTGGGTGTGATGGAGACAGCAGGGGAGGGAAAAGTTTATAAACTTCTGGCATGACTTCGGCTGACGTTCTTAATTTCGTTGTCTATAAAGGAGACGAGGGGTTAAGGGTCGTGGTTTCCTGGATGCCTGTCGCCTTTAAAGTTCTCCATTTCTGTGCCTTGTTCAGCCTGGCTTCATCTGGTCTTGTTCTGGAACATGGGACTCGGGTCTGCAGAAGGGTCGTAGCCCCTTCTGCCTTTCCTCCAGCCATCAGAAGCTAGTCTCTTGAGCGTTTCCTCCACCCCCTGGCGGCTTGAGTGATGTCACTGTGTGACAGCTGTCCCTGAGGAATCAGGCATTCCTTTTGCTCTTTTTTCAGGCAGCTGTGCGTTACCTGATGGGAAATTCAGCCTCTACTTCCCCTCCTGGGAGTTATGATCGCTTGTGAAACTGTCACCCCGCAAAAATGCTAATCCCTGTTACCTAATATAACCTTGAGAGGCAGGTGCAGCTTACTCTTGCTTAAAAGTAAAGCGGATATTCATGTAATTAATCTTTTCAGCAGGGTGAAATTGCATAATTTGCAAGTGTCTGGAAATTGAGTTGTACACTTCCTGACTTTCTAGCATGTCGGAATTCTCAGCTATAATACTTTAATAATAGTAATAGTGGGTTTTGGTTTTGTGAGGTGTTTTCCTATTTTTTTTGGCTCTGAATTCTAATGAAGGACATAGAAGATTTAAGATTCCTTTTTTTTTTTTAAAAGTAAGGAGAGGGAGAAATTTAAGTGAACCAGACTGTGTGTAGTGAATTCTAGACCTTAGACTTTCTGGCTGTAAATCTACTTCTGATCAATGTATAAAGATGAGCCAACGATCCCTCATTTGCAAAGTGTCTTTACATTTTTGGGTGAAAGATATTTGCCAGTATTTTGTCTAGAAATATGCTTATGTCCCTGCTGTGTAATTTCAGCTGTAAGGGGAACTTTTCCTCATGTGAACTGCATTTGAATAACTTTCCTTTAGGTGGAGGGCGGCAGCAACTTTTAACAAGATGCCGAAAATCTTCCTGAGATAAATCGAAAAGATTTCCTATGAGAAAGACTTAAAAAACATGTAAAATCTTAGAATAATGATTCTGAACTTTGGTTTTGCTGGTATTTACAGTGTCTCTAGTTGTTTCACGGTTGTGAAACTCTCAAAAGACCTTAGTTTTCATGTCTTTTATTAGGACTGGTGGAGGACAACATGGAAGAAAGGAAGAGCGATGGGGAGCGCTCCTCCCAAGCACTAGATTTAGCTTTTCTGTGTGTACAACCTTCTCCTCTGTGGACCTGTTCTTTCCTTTTGAGTTCTAGAGCCGCTGTTGTCAAGGAGAGGCCTGGGGGACCCTCACATGGATTCTCATGGAACACTTGTTTGTTCACTTACGTCATGTCTCCTACCACTTTGGGAATGACTAATTTAGGTCTTGAACCTTCCAGGTCATCCAGTCTTGTAGAAACGGTAAACCATAGGTAGATGGCTAATTTGTAGTTTGTCGCAAACTCAACTGTAATCACTGACACAACTTTGACCAGATCATGTAACCTTTCAGGACCTCAGTTTCCTTTTCTGTAAAGTAATCTAGTTTGATCACACCAGAAGACTTCTAATCTAATTTATGGTGATTTTCCAAAAGCTTGACTATGGATTGGGGCAGTGGGAGAGAGCAGTCGCTATTTATTATATATGGTATTTCTAAACTGTAAGTGGCTCTTGATCCCCAAGGAACTTACAATCTAATTTGACGATTTAGCATCATGTATTCTGGGCGATTTGAGATGATTTGTGAGCAGCGTGACCTCTAGCAAGTCACTCGACATCCCAGGGTTTCAGTTTTTGAATTTGTAAATTGATGGAATTGAATTAGAGAGTTTCAAAGGGTCTTCCCAGGACCAGACTCTCTGATTTCTTCTGGACCTACAGTTGCATGGATCCAAAGGCAGCATATGCAAGGCAGTTGAATCTTGTGGTCAAGAATGTGGCCAATGGAACCGGGCTGCCTGGGTTCGAATCCCAGCTCTGCCAGGGCCAGCGGTGTAAACTGGAGCAGGTCCTGTGCCCTCTCTCTGCCCGATCCCATCTCTGTTAACACTGGGGTCATTGTGGGCTGGTTGTGAGTTAACGCACGTGATGCACATAAAACAAGACCTGGCCTGGCACATGGTTCAACACTCGAAAGAGTGGGCTGTAGTTATTTTTAAAAAATTAATCCCGTCCAGGAGGAGAGTGGTATTAGCTTTCGTAGCTGGCGGGGTACAGTTCCTCCTGTGGCTTTTCCAAACAGGTCTCATGCTTCACAAGCCATGTTCAATGTGCCCGAGTTGACGGCCCCTGCCCAGGTCACTGTGTGTTAGGCTGGCCCTGAGTCGGGTGGAATGAGGCAAGTGGGTTCCATCACATCACAGGTGCTCTCACCTGGGCAGCGCCTCTTCTGGAGACAGTCTCCTCCGACCCCCGGTGATGCGTGGACTCTGTGCTTCCTCGTGCCTGGAGTGTCTGTTATCTCCCCTACGAACTAAAGAGTGATCGTGGGGAGAAAGAAGACAAAGCTTTCGGGTTATAAATAGCTGCCGGACAAGCTGCCCTTGCTGTGGGCTTCTGATAATTATGATGGGAGCTGTTGGCTGTAATCAAGTGTCATTGCTAAGAGCGTAGCGAGGTAGCCCTCTGCACATAGACTCATGGGCTTTTTCTGTCCTATTTTTGCCTGAAAAATCGCCGATCAGTTCTCCAGCCAGCAAGTTCTTGTTGTGTCTGAGGATAACTCCAGAGCCTTTTGTGTTTCCTTGAGTGGGCCTGTGACTTTTGTGGGTCCTCTTACTGATATCTTGGCTCATGTAATTTGTTATGGATGGGGAGGTGGGGTGGATTATGTGGAGGAGCAGAGAACCAATGCACCAGAAATACAGACATGGGCCTTCTTGCTCAACTTCACAGAGGACACAGTCTGTGTTTGCGTGTGTGTGTGTGTGTGTGTGGGTATTAGAGTTAGGGGTGTAGGAGAAAAAAATGAAATGAGTGGAGGAAATGGCTACATTTTCAGGAGTTGCTTCATACCGTCTTCCAGAAATAGGACATTACCTTGCTACTTCTGGAGTAGGAATTTTTGCATTTCTTCTAATTCTTATTTTTCCAGGGCCAAATGATGGTTTAGAGGTTATTCTCAAAGCCTCTTGCTTTTCCTTCTTCTCTCACTGCCCTGAGTTTATTGCTATTGGTGCTCCGTTCGGTTTGCACGGGCAAAGAAAGGAAGTAGAGGCTAAAATTAATTGACTTTCCTATATTTAGTTACTCTTAAAAAAGATTTTGCTTAAAAAATTGAAAGTCATGTAGGAAATAAAGGTGGGATGCATATCAATGAGCCGTGTGATCCATGCCATGGTGTCTCAAAGAATGGTCGAATCATCCGTGTTTGTTTGTGCTTGGCTTTCTTCGGTCTTTCCCGTGGGAACTGGCACAGCGTCCCGCCAGCTCCCTTCCTATCCACTTTTAAGGCTTTGGGCTCCCTGGAATAACACCTGTCAGGTGTCTCAGAAAGTCTCTGTAGGCTCCACTTCCTACTCTAAATTCAACCAGCTGGCTTTGCGCTGTGATGCTCATGGCCTGCTCCCTGCTCCCTGCTCGCTCCCTGTGGCGTCTAGTGGACTGTTTCCTTGGATCTTAATTATGACTTTTCCAGGATGCTGAGCTTTACTCTCTGTTGGCTCTTTCCTGTGACTAGGCCAGTTCCACCGTATGTAGAGCGCTTGCTCAAGCTCTCACAACCTTCCCTTGGGTCTGGGGTGTGGAACTCTCTTGTCTCGGCGTGGCATTCTGACATTTAAGCCACATGCAGATGCTTCGCTGTATACAGCTCTACTTTTCGGGAGGGGTTATCTTGAGTCTGTAGCTGGTGAACTCACCCGGTTAGGCATGGCCCGGTGTTAAAGAGGCCTGTGATCTCGAGGAACGTGTGAGTCAGCCACCATTGCTCTGTCCCATAATTCACTGCTCTCACTGTGTCCTTCAACTTGCAAATGAGGTTACTCACAGGCTTCCAGGAGGCAGGGAAGAGGAGCAATGCTCATCTATCCTCATTGCAAAGAACAAACACAAAACTCACCCCTCCCGCCCCCAAACCCACCTCTGGTCAGGAACTGTATTCCAATGCAGTATGGAAAATGTGTCATAATAATTAGAATTAACTTGCATAATAACGATGATATGGTAATTTTAATCATCATCTTGTAAGTTGCCCTGGGAAGGCACGGTGTTTAAATGTTCTGATCAAGCTGGTTTTAAATGGCTTGAAGGATTCTGGGTCTTTTCAACTTTTATTTTGGCATATTTAACTATGTTTTGATAGATTGCTTTTTTAAAAATTTAATTTATATGCCAAACAAAGTATTCACACATTTCACTGGCAATTGTATTTAGGTTAAAAAAAAGGTATTCCTTTTCCTCTTCGGTGTTGATATCCTTTCATATACTTAAAAGATAGATTGTTACTCTGTCTGGATTATTAGGCTAAAAAGTACATGTTGATTATTGCACGTTTTCTTTAATGTGTTGATTTCAGATTCTGCTGGCTCATTTTTGAACCTGTAGGTTTATCTTGTTGTAAGAAAAACTGATCTGCAAAAATAAAAGCTTAGAGTACATACTTTTTTTCAGATGGGAAGGTGAATTTCTTACATTATAATAAGGTTTTTTGCTTTGTTATGAATTCCTTTAGCTATGATTATTAAAAATGTACTTCACTTGTAGCTTTTAGGAGCATCTCCATCCATTAAAATCCCACACATGCATAATCTAATTGCAGATATTTATTTCTCACTGATCACAGAATCTGGCTAATAAGTGACTCTCTGTCTTTTGAGTTTTATTCTCCTTTTTTATTTGGCATCATCTGTGATTTTAAGTTGAGGGCTATTAATCCTTTCATTGATGTCGCAATGCAAGCTTACTACCAAGTCTGTGGGTTCCTGCTGGGACCTGCCCCAACTCTTAGAACAATAGTGGTTGATTATTACCCTTTGCTTTCATTTACTGCCTCTACTGATGTGACGTCCTTTAACTGCCCTAGTGTGAGTCAATCGGAATTAAAGTTTCAGAGCAGATCCTGAGGAGGCCTGCGGTCAAATGCTCACTAAGGTTCTGTGTCTGCTCGTTTAGTTACTCAATGAAAACTCTGTTTTTTCTCAAATGGCTAGCTATTATGCTGATTTTATTACCTAATTTGTTATGGTTCATTCTCTCTTTTGTATTCTTCTATTAGAGATTTTTCTTAGATAGACTTTGTGTCAATATAATTTGAAAAAGTCACTGGTTTCTTATGTTTTAAAAAATAGTTGCAAGTGTGTTCGTAGGCTCAGTCACTGATTCCCCTGGTGACTTTGCACAATCTAGACCTGCTGTTGTAATTAATATCAGTTCTCCAGGTATAGGAGAAATATGTCAAAGTCTGTGTTGCCAAAATATTACTACTCCTTAATGGATGCATTTCCAATATCATTATTGTTAAAATCAGACTTTTAATGACTATTTTAGTCATTTCAACCTTATTAATGTGGTTTTGTCAATTTAATTTCCAACATTTCTTCTTTCTAGATGTTCCTTTTAGTTTCCTATAGATTATTTAGTTTATAATAAACTCATTATATTTAATTCATTAACCTCCTGTCCATATTCCAAGTTTCCATTAAATGTTCTTTCCTTTCTTGCCGGCAAAGCATTCTTTTCTTATCAATTTCTTGAGACATTTATTTGTAGTTAAAAATCTTCCTCTCATAACATGCATTTTTCTTTTTATTTAGAGCTAGAATTTATCATGCCAGAATTTTCCAGTGAACTTTCATTTTCCCACCCTACAGGCACCGTCTCTTCAGCAAGTTTGATATTAATAAATCAGAACCGTGTTTTGGTATTTGCTGAAGGGAGGCATCCTGGAAAGGACTGGAGGTGAATCTGAAGCCTGAGCCTTGATGTTAGCTGTAGTCCTGCCACTGCATCACCACGTGATCTGGAGCCATGTGGCTGTTCTGTTTCATCTCGTTAACATGGAAATAATAAAATTATAATTCCCAAAAGATATAAAGGAATTATTGTGCTCTAGCTACATTAGATACATGGCAAAAAGATGAAATGAGATGAGTGAATAAACTGTCCTTTCATTCATCAAAGGTCTATAGATACCTTCTCTGTGCTAGGTGCTGGGGTTTGACACATAACACGGCTCTCATGGAGCTTCCTCTAGTGGGGAAGACAAACAATAAACGAGTAAATGATAAGTAATTACAAATCATAGTAAGGGCTGTAAATAATGGAAACCACATCGCACTGCGTTTGGGGAGGAGGTCATTAAATAGGAAGGTCCCCAAGAGGAAGCAACGCCTAAGTTAAGGCTTAAAGGGTATTTGAGAACTGTGACACGTAAAATGTAATGTCAGTCCATAATCCTGATATCAAAAACCCTAGAATGGTATTCTTAAACATGGCTGAACATCACAATTACCCAAGGAGCATCCTTAAAAATGTAGATTCCCGGACTCACCTCTGTGGGGGTCTAATTTAGTAGAACTGTGGTCAGGCCCTAGAATCTGTACTTTTTTTTGTGTGAGGAAGATTGGCCCTGAGCTAACACCTGTTGCCAATCTTCCTCTTTTTGCTTGACTAAGATTGTCGCTGAGCTATCCGTGCTAATCTTCCTCTGTTTACATGGGATGCTGCCACATTGTGGCTCGACAAGCTGTGGTTGGTCTGCTCCTGGGATCAGAACCTGTGGACCCTGGATCCCTGAAGTTGAGTGAATGAACTTAACCCCTAAACCACCAGGCTGGCCGCTGTAATCTGTACTTTTTAAAAGTGCCCCAGATGATCCTGTTGAAATATCAAGTTTGAAAACTATTGTCCTGGAGAAATCCTGGTCAGAAACAACAGTTTCTTTTCAAAGGAATGACTGTGGCCTGGTCTTCTTGTATCTTGCTTCCTATCTGCCATATGTAACTTTTCACCTCAATTTCCATATTTCAGAAACTTCTTTGAGACAGGGCCCTGGGCCTCCCCAACACTGTTGTGGGGCTGGTCCCTATTTGCCAGCAGGTGTCTTGCATGGGGGGAAAGCTCTGGAAGCTATTTAAGTGGAGGAAGGGAGGTGTATTTCTGGTGCATCTATTGGAATTCTGGTGCGTGATAGTGTATGGTTAGTAGATGGTTGTGGGTCGTTTTGGAAATCTGAATGCTTTTTGTAACTTTATAGCTATGGGAGATGTATTGGGAATTCCACCAAGGTATGGAGATTCCCCAGAGCAGAATTCATTGTACTTTTTCCCTCTGCCTAGGTTTAATTTAACCTCAATGTATTTGTATATATATTTAATATGATGGAGTGATTTTAAATATGGAACCAGGACTAGCTGTTTTGTTGGGATGCTGCAGTCTGACAAAGCTCCATTTGAGTCTTGGGGGAAGGGACCAGGAGCCTCTTCCTCTGTTCTCTCTCGCTCTGGGGATTTTCAGGAAAGCCCAGCAGCAGTATATTTGAGAACAAAGAGTAGCCATTGGGATTTACCAGTGAGAAGCTTTTAAAAAAATTGTTTATTTTAGAAATCCTCCTATGCTCCCAGCTGTATTTTAAAAAGGTTGGTTGTTTCCAGTCCAGTAGAATTTACTGGCTGGCGTGGTGCGGCTAGTGACAAATAATCTTTTGGAAGACACTTGACACTAAATGGAAAATGGTCTGAACAGCGAGTCTTAGTAGTCTCGAGGAGTAAACTCAAAGTCAGTCACCTTTTATGGCCAGTGATTGCTGCCTTTAGGGCCACCAAAGCCTGAATGATGGCGTCATCCTCTGGCGAAGAGGCGTTACCGTGTGATCTCTGAACATATTCATCTTTATAAGGCACAGTGTGACTGTGAGGACTCAGGTTCTGCTTTAACGTAGGAGAACCAGAAACTTCCATGTTTCTCTGTTGGGAGGACCTTCACGTGGGGTGAGTAACTCACGAATAGGACTCTGACGTGCCTGTTCACCTCCCCCTGGGACGCCTCACTTTTGTTTCTGCATCATTTCCACACTCCTCCTGAGGTGTAGGACCGGGTCGGTAGCCTCCTGTTTGTGTGCTGATAGCCATGGAACAGACAGCCCCCTCCCCTTGGTTTTCCTTGGTATGCAGAAATAGTCTGCAGCTTGTACAAGGCGTCCAGAAATACCGAGAACAACAGAGAAATAAACGCACGAAATACGAGAAGCTTGAAACCCGATTGATTTTTAAGGTATAGATTTTAGATCCTAACAAACATGTCTTATTTCCAGACCTGGTTTTATCTTCCATCCTGTCTTGGGAATTCTAGTGTCTAGTCCCAGAGGACAGTGAAAAACTCACATATACCTGGCCAGATATAATGTCTACGCTGGTCTCTGACCTGCTTCCCAAGGAAGGCACTCTCTCATAACCATCCCCCTTTCCTATAGTCAAGATTCCTGTATGTCAGGATTCCTTCCTGCCCGTTCACTCAGATTTCTCCTTCCTTTATGTCTCTCCCCCGAAGGGAGGTGAGGCGGTGAGGATGGGACTCACCTGGATGGTGGAATCCTTTGAGAGGTGTAGGGATGATCTTTCAGCTAGGAATCACTGAAACCAAGGGACAAGCCAAAGATGTGACATGGTAGGTTCAGGAGGAGAACGGGTGAGGGAGGGTACAGACATGGGTAAGTCCCCGTCTTCTTTCATTGAACCTAGAGAGTATAAGAGGAGGTGAAGTCCACACACATTAGATGATGGCAGGGCAGTACACTGTGGCTCCTCAACCAGTGGCCATTCCTGTCATTAGATGCTGTCCAACTTCCAAGAGGGAGACAGACTTTTGGCCTGGCATGGTAGACCTGGCTTGCACAGGAGTCCTCCTTGAGTGAGGGGTGGGATTGGGCTGGGCCAAAAAGGGTGAGAGGGGAAACAGATGGAAACATGATGGCAACAGAAGATGGGGAAGCGTGAAAAGCATGATGTGGAAGCTGTGAGTCTATCAGTTTGGCAGGAATAGAGCGTCTTCCTGGATGAACATGACAGCGTGCTTGAGCCAGATTGTAGAAGGAAGGCCTAGAAGGCATTGTGATTAGTAAATGATATTTATATCCCAAGCTTCTTGCATCCAATAATGCTTGCTTGATTTGGCATCATCTAGTAAAACTTTTATTAAAAATTGCCCCATTGGCCATTTTCACTTAACGGAAATTGAAAATAGATAAAAATGAGAGAATATAAATCATCCTCTGGAGTGTTTCTCAATATTAAAATTAATTGGGTTTTCTGTATTATCATTGGAAATATAATCAAGGGATTAATTCACGATGAGAAAGTCTTTCTGTGTGTAAGTGTTTCTTATTTTGGAGGAACAAAATGTTTATTAGAGAGAGCGTTAATTGTTCTAGAGTAACTGATTTTTCTAAGTTATAACAGATGGTAAAGTGACCCTGAATTGTGTTGGGGTAGCTGTTAAACTGATTAATTTTCAGTAGGGCGTGTGTGTTAATTAGGGCTTTGTTTCTATTGGAGGGAAAAGCAGTATGTTGCCGTATATGATAATTCTAAGACTCTAAGGAGACTTGAGAAATTAGCCCATTCCCCTTCAAAATGCTCAAAGCACCTGAAGGGAATTGCTCACAATAATAGAATTCTAGTATTTCATGAGTTGAATTTATCTTAAAGATAATCTAGACCAGTAGTTCTCAAACTTTAGTGAGCCTCAGAATCACCCAGAGGGCTTGTTCTAACCCAGACTGGTGGGCCCCATCCCTAGTGGGTCTGGTTCAGTAGGTCCGGGGTGGGGCCTGAGAATTTGCATTTCTATCAAGTGTCCACGTGGTGCTGATGCTGCTGGTCTGTGGACAATTCCCTGTGTTCTACAGAACACTGGTTTCAGAGGCTTCACTAATTGGTTCATTATCCATTCAAGAAATATTTACTACACTCCTACTGTTCTCAGGACGTTTCAGGTGCTGGGGTTACAGCCACGCCCAAAACAAAGTCCTGGGCTCTGGAAGCTTCTATTCTAGGGCCAGAGCAGTCCGTCAGGTCACTTGAGGCAGGGATAAGGGCTCTGAAGAAAAAGAACACCAAGTAGGACACTGTAGGAGGGTGGTGGGCGGGAGGATCTCGTCTTGGAGATGAGCCCTCCAGGTGGGGGATGCGGCACATCCAAGGGCTGGAGGCGGAAGGGGTTGAGGTGTTTGAGGCTGGTCCTACTGGATTAGAGAGTCAGGACGTTGATGAGAGTCACATTCAAACCGTTCTTGTTGCCAAATAAGTTCAGGAGATGCTGGTCTCAATGACATTAAATGTTTTTCTTTGTTGCAGGATTTCTTAAAGCCTTTACTCTGTTGATATCAATTATAAATCTCCAGGAGAGGACTCAGGCAGTTAGTCTTTCTCAAATTTAGATGACCACAAAACTTTTAATTCCACACTCATCTTGGAGGCTGGGGTTCTTTGAAACCCACTTGGGAAATCTTGATCTTTTTCTCCCTCATTTTCCAGCTAAGGAAACTGAGGACCAGAGAAATTACATGACTTGTGCAAAATAATGAAGCTTGAGGTGATGTGGGATGGAGGAAAAAACACTGAGTTGGGGGGTGGAAGACTAGATTTGAGAGTTTGCTCTTATACTTTACTAAGTGGGGGACCCAGGGCTTTGTCACCTGAACTCTGTTGGTCTTAGTTTCCTCCACTAAAATGAGGAGATTGCACTGTCTACTTTCTGAGGCCCTGGATCACTCTGGGTGAATCACCACTGACTTTGTCTCTTTTTTTTGACTACTGAGTTTGTGTCAGCTAAGCCGAAGGAAAAACATTGGGAGACACACATAAACGTATTCATCAAATACCACCATCTAGATTCTTCTTTTTGCTTGCAAATGAATACACTTCCCAGACTAGTAATTAAAATAAAATCTGCCAGGGAATGTAAAATTCTAAATCATCAAATGTTGAGAAAGAAAATAAGAAACATATAAAGACTAAGATCTATGGTAGTATATTTTGCCGAAATATATTTTAACATAGATTTCAAATGTAATGACATTTATAATTGACTTGAATACAAACAGCAAATCACACCACAGGTGAAACATTTTTTTTTTTGTTTGCTTTCTGAGGAATTGTTGAGGGAAAAATAAAAAAAAAAATAAAACTCTTAGATTTTAGTCTGTTTGTAGCTGAGGTTCCTTTGGACTGGTGTTCTCTGGGCCTCATATTCTTCATCTGTGGAAGGGACCAGAATATTCCTTTATGACTTTACAGCTCTATTAATTTAAGCTGGTGCCATAAAGGTTCCTTTACAGCTCTACTAATCTGGTGGGTTTTTGACAGTTTTTGCCTCAAAGGGATATTAGCAATCAAATCGTTGTCAAAGTATAGCTTGGACCTGAGAGTTCCAGGGACCCAGGATGGGACTTGCACGCAGGGGATGTGAAGTCAGAGGTGCTCGCAGCTGTGGGTTCTCCACCATTCAGGGCCCATGGTTGGAATGTACTTTCAGGCTCCCTTTGTGTTGGGTGGGGCCATGTGACTGAGATTCTGGCCAATGAGTAGTGCGTAATGATGGATGCTATTTTCAGGCCAGAGCACTTAACTGCCAGGACAAGACCCTCCAGAGCCTTCTTTTCCTCTGCCAGAGGAGTGGCATTATTCTGGTGCTGTCAGCTTGGGTTCTAGAATCAGAAGTCATGGGGCAGATCCCCCAGATGACCCTTGATGAATTATGCACAAGAAATGAACCTTGGTGGTTATAAACCGTAGGATGTTTTGAGTTGCTTGTCACAGCAATATAATGTAGCCTATCTCACTATTGGATGTAATGAACTGGGGAAATCTCAAGAGACTGAAGGAAGAACAGCTTATCAGAAAATAATTCTTTTGGAGAAGATGCTAGTCGGCAGCCCCCACAATGGACTCCTCCTAAGGAATTCTACTGTTTCTATGAACAGCAAGTTTAGAGACTTGGTTAAAGAATGGACGAATTTGTATAGGTTCTATTACTATTCGTTCAAATTGATATTCATTGTATAAGCACATAGAGCAAGAGGCAATATACATGGTAGTTAAGATCCCAGGGCGGGCTGGGTTGCCTGGGTTTAGAGTCCAGCTCTGTTATTTTGGGTAAGTTTCTAGGCTCTGTAGGCTCCAGTTTCTCCATCTGCAAAAAGGGGTAATAATAGTATAGATCTCATAGGGTTGTTGTGAAGAATAACTCTGTTAATGTACGTCAAGAACTTAGACTAGTGCTTGGGTCATACTAGGCGGTCAATAAATCTTAGCCATTTTTTCCTCTCTGCCTCCTCCCTTCCCCTCTTATTACTATTGACATAGAAAAAAAAAGATGGAGAGGATAGACCCAGTGTTAAAGTAGTCATCTCTGGGTAGCAGGATTCTGTGTGATTTTAATTTTTTTGGTACCAGATTTGTTTGCAAGGAGCTTGAGTTGATTTATAATTAGGAAAAAAATACTATTTAAAAGTACTATATTTACTATGATTATTTTCCAAAAGAATATATGACAGTATCCACATTAAATCCTGTAATTGCTGTTTTTCCCCACTGTTTTGTGATCTATTTCTGTTGAGTTTTCATCTGCTCTGAAACCAGCTCTCTGCCTTGACTTTTTAATTTTTTCAAGGATTCTTTCCTTCTCTTGGCCACATTTTGTTGAGACCAGTGAATCTCTTGGTCTCTTATAACTTATGAAGTCTTATAAGTTCCTTCTCCTAAATCTCATACTACTGTCCATGCCCCAGCCTGGTTCAGATCCTTACCCCTTCATGCCTGGACTATTGGGTTTTCTTGTCCATTGGCTTCTTTTGATACTCATGTAGTGACGCCAGACTAACGCTCTTAAAATACCACTTTGAGGGGCCGGCCCCGTGGCTGAGTGGTTAGGTTCATGTGCTCTGCTGCGGCAGCCTGGGTTTTCGCAGGTTCGGATCCTGGGTGCGGACATGGCACTGCTTGTCAGGCCAGGTTGAGGTGGTGTCCCACATGCCACAACTAGAAGGACCCACAACTAATAATATATAACTATATGCTGGGGGGATTTGGGGAGAAAAAAAGCAGAAAAAAAAAAGAAGATTGGCAACAGTTGTTAGCTCAGGTGCCAATCTTTAAAAAAAAAATACCACTTTGATTGTACCGTTGCTTTTCTCAATACTTTCATGGGCTCCTCAGGTTCCCCATTACTGAGGGTAAAATTCAATTTCTCAGCCTGACATTGAAGGCTCTCCACATTTGCTCTTTCCTTGCTCTCCCAAATATTCCACTCTTGACCTTATTTGTGGTCTTTTCCCACCATATTTCTGTACGTGAGTGCCTTTGCCTTCCTGCGCCCTTTATGTCTAAATTTTACTCATCCTTGAATCTCTTGCATATATATCCTGGTCCTAAGCGTTCACATTTTTGCCTTTGTAAATTGCGATAGCTCCGTTCATTTGGCCATTAATCACTGGCTTGTGATTTTCTTGTATTGGAATTGTATTAATCTCTGTATCTTTTAACATTTCATGTGCTTATGTCCTCTCTCCAACTAAATGTAATGTTTCTGAGGGTGCTTACATTTCCTAACACCAGTGTCCTGCAGAAAATGAGTGATCCATGGGGTATTGATTGATGAATTCATATATCTTTAATATTTGCTAAAAATAGATGCTAGAATGAGAAGACTTACTTTTTTTAAAAAAAAGAAAAGACAGAATTTCAATTTAGACATTTTCCTGTTGACTTTATTTTTGATTTTACTATTTATAATGTTGTTTATCCTGATAGTCTGAGCTTCTTTTAATGGTGAGATCGATATTTACTTGAATATGTGCCAGAGCAAGACTTCTGTAATTCACTTATTAGAGAAAGCCAGTAAATTGTTGAGTATAGGATTTTTAAAAAATTAAATAAACTCCAACTAGTAAAATCTCAGTGACAGGGAGCAAATGCTTCTGTTGCTTGTGACCCGTTGGATGCTGTCCCACCGAACTGTGAGCTCCTTGAAGGAAGTTACTACTTCTCAGTCATCTCTATGATCCCGGTACCTAACGGTCCCTGGTACACAGTGCTGACTGTGTCAGGTGACAAAACCACAGAGCAGGAATGCAGACTTAGAAGAAGGGAAAACTTACATCTCAGATACTTTTAATATATGGAATATTTGTCATGGATTTAATATTTTTCTTCTAAATGAGCAAATGAAGCACAATTTTTAATGACTGTAATTTAAAAAATTGAAATCACAATAGTTTATAACATTGTGAAATTTCAGTTGTACATTGTTATTTGTCCGTCACCATATAAATCTGCCCCTTTACCCCTTATGCCCCACCCCCAACCCTCTTCCCCTCTGGTAACCACTAAACTGTTCTCTTTGTCCATGTATTTGTTTCCTTTCCACATATGAGTGAAATCATATGGTGTTTGTCTTTCTCTGTCTGGTTTATCTCGCTTAACATAATACTCTCAAGTTCCATCCATGTGGTTGCAAATGGGACGATTTTGTCTTTTTTATGGCTGAGTAGTATTCCATTGTATATATACACCACGTCTTCTTTATCCAAACATCAATCAATGGGCACTTGGGTTCCTTCCATGTTAATGACTGTAATGTAATGATATAACAACTTTTTTTAAAAAGCTCTCACTTCCCGTTGAACTGATTATGTCCCCCCAGAATTCATGTTGAAGCCTTAACCTCCAATTTGACTGTATTTGGAGATAGGGCCTTTAAGGAGATACTTAAGGTTGAATAAGGTCAAAAGGGTTGGAGCCCTAATCCAACAGGACTGGTGTCCTTACATGAAGAGGAAGCGACACCAGAGTGCTCTCTCTCTTCCCACATGTGCGTAGAGGAAAGGTCATGTGAAGACACAGTGAGACTAGCTATATTTGCAAGCCAGGAAGAGGCTTGCACCAGAAACCAACCCTGTTGGCACCTTGATGTTGGACTTCTCATCTCCAGAACTGTGAGAAAATCAATTTCTGTTGTTTAAGCCACCCAGCCTATGGCATTTTGTCATGGCAGCCTGAGCTGACTAATACATCTCCTGACTCAGTATATCCATGTATTGAGTTTACAGTGCCTAATTGCTTTACTATGACTGATGCTATCCTGGTTTTGCAGAGATTTCACATTTCCATTTCTCCTTTCCTGCAGAGCGATCATGCTGGCTGGCTATGTGCATGTCCTTGCCTCCAGTTTCTGCTTCCTTGAAACTTTCCCTAGAACAGCCCAGGCTGGCCCTTTCCAGATGGTGGGAGGTGACGGAGGCTCAGCAAGCAAGCAATGAGAGAGCAAGTGGATGTGAGCAGAGAACTTTGGGAAGTGGGGACTGTGGGGCAGCTATAGCAAGCCTCAGCTCTGGACCATTTAATGGGGTGGGGGTGGGGGGCGGGAGAGGGACATCCCAACCCTTTGCTTTTTTTTTTTTAAATGCTGTTAGTAACATTTGAAAGGAACACACTGTTGTATAATGGCAGTCTTGGCAACAGCCCTCTGTCCTCTTCAGATGCCCTGGAGTCATGACTGCTTCTGGCCTTAGTTCTTTTCAGTTTCCATCTCCCAGTTGTTGGAGAGTCTTCTTGGGCTGCACTTACGTTTATGACACCCTCAGAATATCAGAGCCTTCCTTCACCAATCCCACTGCCTGCTGATCTTCACCTTCAGTGTCCTTGACCGTTTCCTTCATGACCCTCAAGAGAGAGAAAACTTACTCGCCTTTCAACATCCAGGCTGCTTCTCCTCCTAGGTTTTTTTCGGTCACATGTCCAGCACTCTTACTTGCATACTCTTTTTTGGACAATATGGGTCAGAATGGTTCACAGAACAGAAATACATGGACAAAAGAGAAGTCAACAACTGTGTAGACACATTCACCCCAGTTATTGGCTGAGGGTGATTGCGCTACATGGTGGCGAAGGCTCATTGGCCAAGAAGCACAAGTGTGTCCCAGGTCAGTTTTTACTCTTGAAAACAAAACATGTTTCTTGGGGAATGGACACATTACAAAGAAGTGAAATAGATTATTATATGTGTACAAATAAATACATATTTTTGAGGGTATATCAGAGACAGATAGTATTTATTTGAATTAGCACTGTGTGTGGAATTCCTAAACTCAGTATCTGTGTATTCCAGCATCATACTAAACTACTCGCACTCAAATCTTTGTCTTAGGGTCTCCTTCTAGGGGAACCCAACCTAAGACACTTGCTGTAGCAAAGACTTTCATGTCTGTGAGAAGATAAATTTAGATTATACTAAGACTGTGATTTTAGTTGGAATGCCTCCCTTGTTCTGTAATTAAGATGCACAGTGGAAAGCATCTTATTTAAAGAATAAAATGATCATACATTATATTGTTATACTATCTGATTCATTGTTTGAACTCAATGGATATTAAAAATGATAATTACATGTGTAATCAGTTTATAGCAGGGTTGTTAGGGTGAATTCACTGGAGGTATAAGGGATTATTATCACCATCACTCTGTCTCGTGTATTACATTGTTTGTGACTCTTAGTGTATTGTGTCTATAAAAATCCCACAAGATGTAATGTAGGCCGGCAATTTTCAAGCTGACCTGCCAGGGTTTGGATGAGAACTAATCCAAATTACTAGGGTCAATGTGGACTGAACAGTGGGGAAGACTGAATCGCTTAAGCTGCTTATGGTGACCACAGCCTAGGACAGGTAATCAGATTTCCACAGGCCTCTGTATGCTAGTTTTGGACTCAGCGAATTAACGTCCGATTCACTATTACCACTTTGAACCCTTTCACAGCTTTTCATTTATTTATTTACTTTTTGGTGAAGAAGATTGTCCCCAAGCTAACATCCGTGCCAGTCCTCCTCTTTTTGTATGTGGGACACCGCCACAGCATGGCTTGATGAGCGATGTGTAGGTGCCCAGGATCCGAACCTGTGAACCCTGGGCTGCCAAAGTGGAGCATGTGAACTTAACCACTATGTCACTGGGCGGGGCCCAGCCCCACAACCTTTCATTTCTTTAAATCCAGTTTTTCCTTGTAGTGGTAGTCAGAATAAACACAAATTCCAGAATTATGGGATGAGCATACAGAAAATCACTGAAAGAAGCAAAGCTGCCTTAAAGGAATGATTGTCAACAGTATAATTTTGGTCAAAGGAGCAGAACTAGTGAGTAAACTAAGAGTTGGTCCCATGGCTGTCTAAATCCCCTGAAATTCTGTGAAATTACGTGATTTTTTTATCTTTTAAATCTACCGCTTGACTTACTATGTAGACCTCTAATGACATTAAAATCCTATAATCCAAGAGAGGTAGAAGTAGTGTTTAAAAGCAGAAGGCTGATCAAATAAAGGGCCAATAGTAATATTGGGCTTAATGCTTGATTTGGGTGGGTGTTTTTTAATCAGTTGAGTAAAACACCCTCTGGAGGGTGCATAGCTGGTGCCAGTGCTCATGATAACAATGGCAAACTTTCTCTACTGCTACTACTCCTTAACTTTGCTTTCACATTTCGCTGTCTTCCTGAAAGTAGCTGAAAATCGAGAATCGAGGGATTGGAGGGGCCATGGCGTGTAAAAGAGGGTGATAAATCTGTATCATTGAAAATAGGCTAAAATATAAAAAAGAGTTGCCACATATCAAAAAATGTTATTTATTCAGCATGTCCCTGATAGAAAGTGCAGAATTCTTAAAAAGAGTATGAGAGAATTAGGCAGAACTCTAAGCAATTTTTGAGGATCACGGTTGACATTTTTATATACTAGTGTCTTTGGTATTTTTGGAAGTATATTAACTTCCCATTTTGAACTATTAAATATTACATAGTAGCTATATTATCTCTAGTCAGGTCTCAGAATTAATGCTCCATAAGTGATGAGATTACTCTAGAAATGTCCTTGAGAACTTGAGGAAGTGTGTGAGTAAATTTGAAAATTTAACATAGTAAATTCATGAAAACATCTCTAAGATTACTTTGCACTGAAAATTGTAATAGCTCCTATGACAATTAGGATTTTCTTTTTAAATATTAGGACTTAGTGTGGAGATTTCCTATGTATGATTTGGCTGTTGCATAAATTAAGATCCCTCTGCTGGGAGAACACTAACGATGGCTTGATTTTTTTTTTATGGTTTGATTTTGATATTTGCTCGGTGTAAGGTGAGATTTCACTTGTGGCTTCATTTAAATCCCATGGGAGGCCACGTGACATAGCGTAAGTGTTTGGACTGTGGAGTCTGGCAGACTTGGGCTCGAATCTACCACTCACTAGTTCTGTGACCTGGGTATATTCCTTATCATTTCAAAGGTCAGAATCCTTCAGTAAATGGGAACTACTGAAACTTATCTATCAGATGTTATGTTGGGAGGATTGACTATTGTGTTTAAAAAGCCCAGAGGAGGCACTTAAAAGTATTAGTTTTCTTCTTCCATTTCTTTCTCTCCTTTAGTCTTCTCCGAGTTCTTATTGGAACCACTGTTTAGCATTTATCACAGAATGTCTTATCCTGCCGATTATCTTTTCTTTTGTGTTTTGTTCCTCAAAAAAGAGCTCCCCACAAAGTCTTTTTAGGATGGCACAGGCCCTTTTTATCACTCGTAATGTTTAACACCAGGTGTTTCATAGAGTGTAATTTCAACAAGTACTGATTGATTAATGAGTAGGGAACAGGGTGTTTTGGGTAATTGAATATTCTGATTATCTGATAACCAGATATGTGAATTCCATATTCAAAGACTTTGGAAACAATAAAATACACTTAACATGAAAATGATCCTGAATATGACATCATCATCCTTTGGTGCCTCTGAAGGTACTTTAAAGTCCTGTGTTGTCTCAGAATCATACTTTTAACTATGAAGTTATTTATAATAATAGAAGTAATAATGATAATTGTTATAGCTGACATTGAGCACTTAGTAAGTGTTAAGCGTTTTATGTGCGTTATCTCGTTTATCGCCTCAGTAACTCTCAGAAGTAGATAAATCACCATCCCCTATTTATAGATGAGGAAGCATGTCTAGCAAGATTAAGTACTTTGTTGAAGATCGTGGAGCCAGTCCCTGGTCGAGAGCCACACAGACATCTGATGCTGAAGCCAGTGCTCTTATAAACCGCTCAAATATTGAGTTGAATCATAATTGCCCCTAGGACATTGAACATAACCTTTTATTTTAAAACAAAATGCCTGATAGTAGCTTGGTGATCTGCCGTATTTCTTTCTCGTAAAGGTAGACTGTAGACCAGCTTTTCTACTACTCTGAGTTAAAGTGTGTGCTAGAAGAAACCCAAAAAGTTTGGGCATATTAACTTTGTAAAACTGCTTGTATTTATAAATTTTCTTTGTTCTTGTAATGAACAAAGAGTCAGGGACTATCTATTTTTAATTCAGATGAATTAATTCTATTCTTTCATCAATGAGGTGGTTACAAAGGAAAATGCCTTCAATTAGGACAGTAATAGTACCTACTGCATAAAGTTGCTGTGAAGATTGAGAAAATACATGTAAAGGCGTTTAGCACAGTAGCTTACATATACTAAATGCCCAGTGTTATCTTTTCGTAATAGTTCTCCTGTCAGTGACTGTAGAGTTTGACTGCTAACACTTCTCTAAAGAATAAGCTTTACAATGAGCCCTAGTGGAAGCAGTCTTATGGTACCAGAACTAATTCCTGTGAGTCGATGAAAAGAAAAGGGGTAATATTAAAGGTGTCCTAAAAAGTTTGTATCACTTGAATGTCTATAAAATCCACTGGATGGCCATGACGATGCCAATGACTGGAGGGGCATTGCACTGATATTCTTCCACTTGTGCGTGGGTGCTGTTGTAGACTTGGATCTTTCCTATGTGAATCATGCTTCTTCGAGTGCCTGGACAGCAAACTGGAGTTGTGTCATACCTACGCCTGTTTACCTGGAAGGTGCTTCCTGGCAGAGACTTGCCCTTCCCGAGAGAGAAATTTAATCTGCTCTTAACAGCTGGTACGCTCTTCTGAGACTTCCCCGTAGTTACTGAAGTAAATGTCACACAACATATTTGCAATGTATTTTTCAGATAATGTACATTTCTCCGCCGTCCTTATGGCACCCAATTAGTGATAAAACTAGAGATGGAAATCTAAATAATGAGCTTCTTTTTCATTTAGAATGCTTTTAAGATCCCTGAACTAACAGTTCCAAAAATATTTTGAGATCTTCAGCTCTTATGGGATTAATTTCTTCATTAGTAGGTGCTTACATACTTCTTATAATTAAAGTTTGGTTGCTTTTTTGTATTTTAGAGATATGTGTCCATAAATGGAGAGAAAGTAGGCTTCGGTTTCAGATGGAGCCAAGTTCTAATTCTGACCCTGCCACTTACTGAGTGCTGATCTCCTTAATGTCTCAGGGACTCAGTTTTCTCATCTGTAAATTGGGCAGGATAATATTATTTTTCCTTAAAGCTGTTCGTGTTGAATGGCACAAAAGAGGTAAAGTGCCTAGTGTAGTTTCTGGAAGATTGTCAATAAACTATAATTATGGTATTGTTTTACTTCAAAGTGAATTATGGTTCAACTAAAATGTTACTTGGGGCTTATACTTTTAGAAATTGAATCATTGAGAAATTGCCAACTCTAGAAAAATTGACTTTACAAATGAATTTCTTTTTTGTACAAATATTTCTGACTTTTACATTTATAATTTTTAATCTACCTAGACAACTTGTTAAAAAATGAAACATTTATAGAAAAGTGGCTTTTCTAGACATGCATTTAATCAAAAACTCACCTATATTTCTGTGATTTGTATCCATAGCTTAGATAATTATAACTACCTTTGTGGTGAAAATTAAAAGAAATAATGTGTGCAAACATTTAGCTGATACTTGGAACAGAGTAAATATCCACAATAAATGACTGTCATCATTTCTTATAAGGATTGGCAAACTTTTTCTTTAAAGGGGCGGATAGTAATTTTTTTTTGAAGAAGAAGATTAGCCCTGAGCTAACATCTGCTGCCAATCCTCCTCTTTTTGCTGAGGAAGGTTGACCCTGAGCTAACATCTGTGCCCATCTTCCTCTATTTTATATGTGAGACGCCTGCCACAGCATGGCCTGATAAGCAGAATGTAGGTCTGTGCCCGGGCTCCAAATGGGCAGACCCCAGGCTACTGAAGCGGAGTGCAAAAGTTTAACTGCTGTGCCACAAGCCACTAGGCTGGCCCCCCGGATAGTAATAGTTTAGTCTGAGGTCCACAAGATTTTTGTACCAACTATTCAACTCTGCTGCTGTGGGCTGAGTGTAATCACACACAATATGTAAATGAACGCGTGTGGCTATGTTCCAATAGGACTTTATTTACCAACGTTGGCCGGTAGTTTGCTGACCCCTAATTTATTAAAGTAACTTAGCCTGGGAGGAGTTAGCGTGAAGTATTGGGCAGATCGATGTTAAGAAAAATTGGAAGGTTGCTTTACAAATACTGTATGCTCTTTCACTGGAGACTTACTATGTACTCAGTGTGTGTCAGGCGCCCCTGTAGGAGATGCCATAGATTTAAGAACAAATAAAACAAGTCCATTAGTCTGTAAAGGCTTCCTTCAAGTTTTAAAAAATATATTTATAATAAATTTACACAAAGATGATACATTTGATGGCTGAATATTCATAGCTGAAAGAGATAAAGGTGCTATTCCAGAAGATATGTTTAAAAAAATTCTTTTGCTGATTAAACTTTATTTTCAATTAGAAAAACCTGAAAATATGGTAAGTTATAAAGAAAACACCAAAAAACCCTCATTGTAATTTTACTACCCTGAGCTAACAAATTTCAATACACGATGTGTTTCCTTCTAGCCTTTTCTTATGTTTTTTGACACATAATTTACATACCATAAAATTCACCCACTGGAAGTGTATAATTCAATGATTTTTAGAAAATTTATAGAGTTGTGCAGCCATCAGAAGAACCCACTTTTAGAATACTTGCTCTTTTTTTTCTTGAGGTAAAATTCACATAAAATAAACTGCACTTAATTAAAGTGTATAGTTTAATAAGGTTTGACATAGACATACTCCCCTGAAACCATCACCACAAGTAAGACTGTGAACATACCCAACGTGGCCAAAAGCAATGAGCCTCTTTGTAACCCCGGCCTCTGCCTGGCTCCCTCTCATCCCCAGGTCACTACAGACCATTTTTTACTACTTTCGATTAGTTTGCATTTTCTAGAATTTTATAAACTGAATCAGACAGCATATACTCTTTATGTCTGCTTTCTTTCACTTAGCATAACTATTTTGAGACTTATGCACGCTTTAGCGTGTATCAATAGCGCATCCCTTTGTATTGTTAAATAGTATTCAAGTGTATGAATACATTACAGTTTGTTTATCCATTCACCTCTTGATGGACGTTTTGGTTGTTTCCAGTTTTGGGCTACTACAAATAAAGCTGCTATGAATATTTGTATATAACTCTTGGTATGAACGTATACTTTCATTTCTCGTGTGAAAGTACCTAGGGGTGAAATGGTTGACTCACATGGTAGGGATTTGCTTAACTCCTTAAGACACCACCAAACTGTTGTCCAAAGTGGCTGTAATGTCTTACATTCCACATCAGCAGTGTATGAGAGTTCTAGTTGCTTCACGTCCTTGCCAATACTTGGTGTAATTTGTCTTTTTGATTTTAACCATTTGAATAGGAGCTCAGTGGTAGGTCACTCTGGTTTTAATTGGCACCTCCCTGATGGCTCATGGTGCTGAACGGCTTTCATGTGCTTATTCACCATCCATATATCTTCTTTGGTAAAGTGTCTGTTGAGAAATGTTTTCCCCAATTGTTTTCTCCTAGAAGTTTTACAGTTTTAGGCTTTATGTTCAAGTCTATGATTGATTTTGAGTTCATTTTTTAAATGGGTATCTAATGGTTTCGACACTGTTTATTGAGAAGACTGTCCTTTTTCCATTGAATTACCTGTACACCGTTGTCAGCTGTCCATACATACGTGTGGGTCTGTTTCCGGATTTTCTTTCCTCTTCTATTGATCTATGTGTCTATCTTTAAGTTAATACTATACTGTCTTGATTGCAGTATCTTTATAATAAGTCTCAAGATCAGGTAGTCTGAGTTTTCCAACTTTGCTCTTTTTCTAAACAGTTTTCGCTGTTCTGTGTCCTTGGCATTTCCATATGAATTTTAGAATCAGTTTGTCAGTTCTACAAAAAACTCTGCTGGGATTTTGATTGGAATTCGGTTGAATTTATATATCGATTTTGGGAGAATTGACATCTTAACAATATTGGGTCTTTTGACCCAGAGACAAAGCACATCTCTCCATTTATTTGTCTTCTTAATTTCTTTCAGCAGTGTTTTGTAATTTTCAGAGTGTAGGTGTTGCACATATTTTGTCAGATTTATGTCTAAGTATTTTGTATTTTTTGATTTTGTTGTAAATGGTGTTACTTTCTGGCTGTTGCTTGTATATAGAAACACAACTGATTTTTTAAATACTGATCTTGTATCCTGCAACCTTGCTAAATTCACTTATTAGTTCTAGTAGCTGTTTTGTAGACATTTTTAAGTGTATGTTTTTTGACTTAATCATGGTCCTACTGTCAACAGAATTTTGTATTCTTCTTTTTCACTTAAATTTTAAAAACAAGCATTTCCTCAAGATATAAAAGCTCTTTGGAAACGTTAAAATTACTAGTGGTGTTATCTATCACAATGTAGTTATCAATCACTATTATTAATGTTTCTGTTTTTCTATATGCAAAATATGGTGATAAATGTCATGCTGATGTATATGGTGAATTGCTACCCACAAGCTTGTACAGCCGTGTCTTGTACCAGCAATGGATGAGAATAACTCATTCACTGATTTTGTATTTGCACTGGATACTGCCATATTTCAGTCTTTGCTAGTTTATCTAACTAGATTGCAGCTTCTATTTCTTTGATAACTAGTGAAATTAGTTTCTTATGGGTTCATTAATGTTTTGATTATTCTCTTATGCATTTTCTGTTTGTGTTCTAAGGGAATCCATTCTTAACTTTTAATAAAACTTTTTTTGGGCCCAAAATACAACTTTTAAAAATTTGACTTAATTTTTTTTTTTTTCATGCTTTTGTGGTAGCTGTCTTTGGGGTCCTTCCTGAGGACTGGATTAAATTTATAGATAGCAGTCACTCACAGGTGGCCAATTTGATGTTTTTAAAGCCACAACATATTGAACATGGCCCCTTCCCATGCCCCAGATATGAATTAAGCGCAGCTGGCTGCTTCTGTCTGTACTTGTGTGTTCCCTTTTAGAATACAATTACTTTGAAAATGTTTCTAAAGGAAGATAGTGAATTTAAACCAACTATTGCTCGCTACGGAAGTGAGGAAGAAACACTCTGAATCTACTTAAACCCTTTTCTTTCTCATCTGTGACCTAAGTTGCTCTCGGATGTTTCAGCAAAGTGATAGACTCTTCTGTCTATCTGTGGCAGCTGTTCGTCTGCTGTCAGGCCTGTGGCAAAATGACCGAATCACTTAAAAGAAAGATTGCTGCTCAGAATAACTGGAATCAAAGGTCTCCTATCTGCTTGTGCTTGGGAAGGAATGAGTGAGGCAATATTTTCTGTCAGGATGGTGCTTTGGTGTCATGAAGTACTTGGCTAATTTTCAAGAAATTATGCAAGTTGTATGAGAGTTGGTGGCACTGCTGTGACATGACAGTGAAGTGTGGATTGCGTTTCACGTCTTGTTATCTGCATTAGCGGTGTCACCAAACATATTCAAGAGGATGACCTCCCTATCACTATGTCCCAGACCAGGTTTAATAGTCATTTGAGGACCTCAGGCATGTATGCAAAATGTTTTTCTGTGAGTGCGTCTTGGGTACAATCCCAGGTCCTGAGACTGAGCCTAAATTATACTTGTAACCTAAACCCCTGTCAGCATCAGTTCCCAGCAGCATTCACTGGCATGTGGGGCAGCTGAGGAACTGGGTCCTAGGCCAGAGGGAATGTGGGGAAGCAGTGGACAGAGTGATGAGAAGTGGGAGGTGAGGAGGAGCCTGGAAGCAGAGGCTGATAAATTGGAGACCAAGGTCAAATGAGGGCAAAACAATCCAGGCCAGTAACAAAGAGGCTTTGACAACTCAGAAAAGCCAACTGGGGAGGGTGGTGGCCTATGGAGAGCCTGGCAGAGGTAAGGGTCAGGCCTGGAGTGGGGCGGGGTAAGCGTCAACGCTCTGTGGCTGTAAACCACAGGAACCAACTCTGTCCAACCAAGGACTTTGTAGGGAAGGAGGGTGGAGATGGCTCACAGGACAGGGCGGCCTCAGGGGTCTAGGGAGCAGGAGCCAGTGGATGTGGATGACTCTTCAAGGCACTGTTGCAAGGATGAATCCACTTTGCCTGCTTTTGTTACTTCACTCAGGATTGGAAGTCCATGCCTTCATCCCTTCTCTATTCAACAATATGTATTAGTGCTTATCGTCAGCACTGCTTAGGCATTGATAAGACATCAGTGAAACAGTAGTCCTTGTCCTCGTGGAACTGACATTCCAGTGGGAGAGCCAGAAAATAAGCAAATAAACAAATGTCGTGTCGTGCGGTGGTACATGCCATAATGAAAACTCCAGCAGGGTAAGGTGATAAAGACTCATGGGGTGGGGTGGGTACCATGTTTAGATCGTGGTGAGCTCTGGCTTCTCTGAGGAGTGATATTTGAGCAGAGATCTGGAAGAAGAAGGGAATGAGCCACATGGGTATCTGGGGGAAGATATTGCAGGGAGAAGAGCATCTGATGCACTGTCCTGGTTGGTCACCTCATACTGACGAATCATGGAGGACAGGCCCCCATGATCAACAGGCCATCAAGCCTGTGCAGTCGGAGATGGATGGATCCCAAAGGAAAACGGAATTGCTTTTCCCAAAAGAAGGGGGCATGGAAACTGAACAGGCGGAAGGAAAAGATGTCCATCTCTGTTGAGGGTAGTGGTTCTTTCACCGAATTCTGCCCATAAATGAAGAGAATTAACGAGAAGAGGAGTTGTTTATACTCCTGAGAACTAGGGACAGCAGGAATGAAGTGGAAGGAGAGGCCTCTGGCAGTGACACGGTATCCTGGACTCCTGATTGAATTCTGACGATTGGTGCAGAAGAGAGAGGGTGGGAAGGAGAGTAGAAGGAGAGAAACAAGTGCTCAGGAGCCCCCAAGGACCAGCGTCCTGACTTCCTATTCTAGACGTCTGGGCCAGCCCTCAATTGTACAGTGGAAGCGACTTGTTCTTCTACTGCCGTGTGGAAAACAACCGAGAAAACATTTCTAAAGGCCACTGAATGGTAGGGGCAGCCAGTGCGATGCTGTTATCTGTCTTCACTGTCCTCAGAGAAGAGGGACTGAGCAGCCTGCACACAGCTGGGTACTGAGGCCCGTGATGGGACTAGGGTGGGGACAGTGGCAGTCACTCTTTTCTGCCTCCGCCCAGGTGCTGAATGGCTTGCGATTCCCTGAACACGCCATGCTCTTGCACACTTGCATGCCTTTGCCCTTGTGGGCCCCTCCGCGTCTAGTGTCCTTTCTTCTCTCCTTGCAGGCTTATGTCAAAAGTCATCTTTTTTGTGAAGCCTTCTCTGTCTTCCCTCCTCAACCAGATACAGCGCATCATTCCTCTCCCTCGGTCCAGCCTACTGCTGGTGCTGGTTCTACTTCTTCACTGAGCCTTGAATCATGGTTGGTTTTCCATGTTTCTCTTCTGGGGGCCCGTGCATCAGTCTTATTTACCTTTGCAATGCCCCCTGCTTGTCCCACGGCTTGACATCACAGGATGCATGAGTGACTTCTGACTTTGCAATTTGGGCTATGAGGCCAGGAAGGAGCTGACTGTGTGGCCCTCTGTGATACTAGGATCTTTGCTGGTTTTCACTGGGCTCCTCGATTTCCCGGGTCCAGCGAGGCTCGTGGCTGGCTGACTGGTCACTATTAGGAGTTCCGCAGTCGTTTCTTGTGATTCAGGGACAGGTTGAGCTACCTGACACAGACTCTGTAGAGTTCGGAGAGCTGTTGCCCTGGGTTGCAACTGACCTCGTGGAACAGCCCTATGCGAGATAATCCTCAGTGCAGCCAAGTTAGGTTTTTGTGATGGTGAAGGAGAAGTGTCCTTTAATTCTGCCAGAAATGGAGGAATGGAGGCGTCAGACTGCAAAGAGGGGACCAGGTGCAGGCTGGCATTGCAGGGTGCTTTTATGCCTCCTCTCTCGGGTAGCCATTGGGTAGGTCCACCCAGAGGACTCTCCCAGGGCAGGCCGGAACTGAGTGGAGAGCCCTCAGCCTTGTGTGTTCGCTCTGCGGGTCTGGCTGGTCTTAGAGTCAGTACTTACTCATCAGAGACCTTGGATTTAGAACTGACATTTTCTCATCCCTGAGTAATGAGAGGCAGCAAACATAGGGTCCAGCTAATCAAATATGTCATGTGCAAAGTGAGCCTTGAGCCTGGCGGGGAATTAGCCCTGCGGCGCTCAGGCTACCGTCCTTAATCAGCTGGAAGAGTCCCGCGGGGCAGCTGGAACAGGACTTAGAGACAGTGGGGAGACGGGCCTAGACGTGAGTGATATGAGGCTGAGCCCAGCTGCTAATGAGCTACTACTGAAATTCATCATGAAATGAGCAGACACAAGAGAAGACTAAGATAGGAGCTGGCCCCGTGGCTGAGTTCACGCGCTCCATTGCGGTGGTGCAGGGTTTCGCCCGTTTGAATCCTGGGTGCAGACATGGCACCGCTCATCAAGCCATGCTGAGGTGGTGTCCCACATGCCACAACGAGAAGGACCTACAACTAAAAATACATACAACTATGTATGGGGGTCTTTGGGGAGAAAAAGGAAAAAAAAAAAAGGAAGACTAAGATAAACGAAGACTCTTAGAAGATATTGTCAGAAGGATAAAAACGGAAAGAGAAACCACTCTACACAAAAAATAAGGTAAAAATCAGGAATATAACAAAGATTTAAAATTTAAAGTCAAAAGAGTTTATAGAAAGAAAAAAATTAGCCTAATATAAATAGGGCTAAAAAAGTAAGCAAACTTCCTTAAGGTATGAGAAATAGGGGCCGGCCCATGGCGGAGTGGTTAAGTTCGCGTGCTCCGCTGCGGCGGCCCAGGTTTCGGATCCTGGCCGCCGACGTGGCACTGCTCGTAAGGCCACGTTGAGGCGGTGTCCCATATGCCACAACTAGAAGGACCTGCAACTAAGATATACAACTATCTACCAGGGGGAATTTGGGGAGATAAAGCAGAAAAAAAAAAAAAAAAAAAAGATTGGCCACAGTTGTTAGCCCAGGTGCCAATCTTTAAAAAAAAAAAAAAGCTTGACAAAAGTAAAGCAATTACCTTTTGAGGTTAGTTTTTTTAAAAAAAAGGTATGAGAAATAGAAGGTAATAAATAATTTAAAAGACAAATTCGGTTAGTTTAAGAAATTAAAACCCCTATGAATAATGTTTTTAAAAAGATAAAATGCATTAAAAAATAAAGTAAGAGCAAAAGTTACAACAATTTATGATGTAAAAATAAAAGAGATATTAGATTATAATAGAGGTTAAGTCTATGGGAGAAAAGTTAAAAAGGTGAAGGTAAATGGAATTAAAAATAGAAGTTAATGTGCTTTAATGTAAAAAGTATCAATAATCACAGAAGAGGGTAAAAAGTAATTTAAGGAGAAAATTTAAATGGAAGGTCTGAGGTAGAATGGCTTGGAGCAGGGTAAGTGAAGGAAATGAGGGCTGGAGCCGGCGAGGAGACACTTACTAAGTGGCTGGTGGGTCCGCCTTCCCCAAGAGTTGTTTCTTTGCTGGACCAGCCATCATGACCAAGGTGAAGGAGAAGAGGTGGGTCCACCCTGTGGAAGGGAGCCTTTTCAGCCCTTTCCCATCAAGAGTGGCTTCTTAGCTCCACAGAAGTACACAGCTCAGCTTGGGTTGGGGCTGGAGCGGTAAGCCTAAGGCCACAGTCTGGTTCTATGCAGCATATGCAATAACAAAGCACAAAACAGGGCGATCCAGCAGTCCCCCTTGTCTGTGAGGGATACATTCCAAGACCCTCACTGGATGCATGAAATCGCAGACAGTACCAAACCCTATAGATACTGTGTTTTCCTATACATACATACATTCATACCTATGATAAAGTTTAATTTATAAATTAGGCACAGTAAGAGATTAACAATAAGTAATAATAAGATAGAACAATTATAACAATATACTGTAGTGAAAGTTATCATAGATCTTAGCAACCTCAGCATATGATTTTTCTTCTTATTCAGTCTAGAACTTTCATCTTTTCACTTAAAGGAAGCACTTTATGGCTTCTCTTTGGCATATGTGAATTGCCAGCATCACTACTCTTGCACTTTGGGGCCATTATTAAGTAAAATAAGGGGTACTTGCACACAAGCACTGCAATACCACACAGTCAATCTGCTAACAGAGATGACTGCCAAGAGACTGAGGGAGTGGGTAGCATACACAGTGGGCGTACGCTGGACAAAGGGATAACTCACCTCGCGGGGGGGCTGAGCAGAAGGGTGCGAGATTTCGTTACTCAAGATGGCACACAATTTAAAACTGATGAATTGTTCATTTCTGGAATTTTCCATTTAATATTTTTGGACTGTGGTTAACTGTGTGTAACTGAAGCCCCAGAAAGCAAAACCGCAGAAAGTGAAACCACGGATAAGGGGGGACTAGTGTACAAACTTCAGAGGAATAACCCCAATCAGACATTTATAATAGTGAAAAGCTAGCATCAGTAAGGGATTATTCAAGTGAAGTCTGCCATAGCCACACGACGACATACCATTTAACCATAACAAATGTTCTAGAAGAATATTTATCAATATAGGAAATGTTTGAGATATTATGTAAAAAAATATTATAGGACAATAACTGCTGCCTAATTCCAGCTACTTACAAAGTTTATACAGCATATGAATGGTAAAAAGTATTTATTACTATTATTATCTGGATGGCAAGGATTGTAGGTGATTTTTTTTTTTTTGAGGAAGATTAGCCCTGAGCTGACATCTGCCACCAATCCTCCTCTTTTTGCTGAGGAAGACTGGCCCTGAGCTAACATCCATGCCCATCTTCCTCTACTTTATATGTGGGACCCCTGCCACAGCACAGCTTGCCAAGCGGTGGTCCACCTGGGATCGGAACTGGCGAACCCAGAGCCCCTGAAACAGAACGTGTGAATTTAACCCCTGTGCCACTGGGCCAGCCCCTGTGGATGATTTTTTAAAAAATTTATTTTTTGCTCTCTTGAGCATTTCCTCTACAATGAATCCATATTATATTTTGTATGATTAGAAAAAACCCTAAAGGTTGTTTAAGAAGAATAACAGGCACGTGCTAGGCTTCAGAAGGATGCTCTGTGCTGGCCCTTCTGTGAGAAAAAAGGTCTTGGCATTCTCGTTCCGCACTCGCATCTGCCCAGCCCATCATCAAAAATAGGGATTCCAGAAAAGATCACTTATTAAGGTACTATTATGATATTAAATATGTCTTCTGTTAAATAATATATGTATTTGATCTATGTAAAATTAATGTTTAACATTTATTAGGGAATGAACAGGTAATCAAACAGCCCATACAAATACAACTTAATATTTCTTCAGTGTCCATTATATGCTAAGCACTTTATGTGCATACTATTACTTAATATCCATTTTTAGAGAAAAGAGAACTAGGGCCCAGAGAGGTTGAATAAATTTCCCCGTTGCACAGAACGGGGGAAGTGGGAGTCTACCCTGAGGCAGTTTGACTTCAGGGTCTTTGCCGATATTCCCTGCACTTCAGTGCTGCCTGGGTGAAGAGTTTTGTATTTTAGGTCTTGCGGGAGATTTAGAAATGTGTAGTTCATGTTGCCCCTTTCAAGGCATGTCTAACCTAGTTGGGAAGATAAAAAGGGTATGAATGGCGTGTAGCAAGAATACACAACCTGTCCAGCTGGAAGTGCAGCTAATACTTGACGTGGCATTCAAAGAGAGGCCATCCTGTGGCCTCCACAGTTCAGGGGAGGCCTCCTGAAGGAGCTGGGCTTTGAAGGATGGGGAGTGTAGCACATGTGGGCCATAGGTCTAGCTATAGGTTAAGCAATAAATATGATGTTCTGAGAAAAGGAATACAGAATGACCATGCAGCCAGCACGTAGAAAGCAGAGACTCTGGGAATGGGTCAAACCTGAGCGGATGCTACTGGAAGACATCCACATACTGACTGGGCAAGATGATGCGGAGGCATGGTCAGGAGAGAGGTTATGTCCAAGGCTGCAGGAGACAGGCTAGGGGTCAAGTGAGGACAGAAATGTTAGATGATCAGTGAAGTGATAGTAAGAGAGGAAGAACGAGATGACTTCAGCTGGTTCAGTGTCTAAGTTTGTGACTAATGAGTAAGTGCTGGGGAACCTGTGTGTCTGGCCAAGGTAGGGAGGAAGCAGATCCAGACAGAGGAGAAGCCAGAGGTGTGGGATAGTGAATAAGGGAGACAGTCCTTCTTTTGACCATGATATTCTTCTAAAATACAGGGTATTAGAAAATTTGAGGTTTGGTGAGGCCAACAGATTAGGAGAAAAAATAGTTTGTTACAGTTACCAGGAAGGGGGGCACACATGCCATAGGGGCCAAATGAGGAAGCACCAGGGTCCGTCACAGGCAGAGAGAGGGAGGAATGGTGGGCTAGACCCTTTATTGTGGTTTCCTGGGGAAGAGGTAGGTGAGGCAGGGTAAGGAGGTTTAGGATTGGCTAGCTTGAATAATTTCAGCAGGCTCTGGGTGGGGCCTGTCCCTAGTTGTCTGGCACCTGGCCCTGGGTGATGCCGGCAGGCGGGTAGTGGCCTGGAGGGTGAGGCCAATAAACGAGGTGGTTGGGGTGTGGGCTCTGGCTTGGTTGGTTTGTATTTGAGAAGCGCACTCTCGGGTGAGTTGTTTACCATCTCTAGAGATTGGCTAACCCCGGGATTCCTCCTGGATCAGCAAGGTCCCAGATGTGAAAGCATCAGAAAACAGATGATAAAAGACATGGTTAATACGGATATGTAATCAACGCATAAACAGTTCTTGAATGCCTCCCATGCCCAAACACTAATCTATATGCATCAGTTAATAGAAAATACTAATAATAACAACAAAACCAGCATATTCTTATAGAGCCCTCACCATGTGCCAGGCATTCCACGTGCTTTACAAGAATTCACTGATTTAATTCCTATAACAACCCTCTAAGTAAGTACTTTTATCATCTTCAGCTTTACAGATGAGGAAACTGAGGCTCAGAGAGGTGAAGCGACTTGCTGATGGTCACACAATTAGTAAGAATTGAAGCGGGGATTCGAACCCAGGAGTTTGGAATCTGTGCTTTAACTGCTATGTAGTGCTGTGTATGATATGGTTCCTGCCGTCAAGGATGAAGAGCTGCTTCAAAGCATAAGATAGAAATATTTGAAGGGACAAGCAGAAGTGAAGAGCAGAGCATATTTAATCTCGAATGAGTGGGATGGTCCAGTGCTCTCTCAAAGGGGAGTTGTGCACAACCCAGGGGTGGGTGAGACAAACCAGGAGGGGACAGGAAGAAAAGACTGGAACTTCTATTTATATTTATAGTACTGGTTCATTGAGTAGCTTGTACTCCCTGCATCAGCTCCTCATCGTGAGAGAAAACCAAGGATGGTACAGTCAGATCTGGTGGGACACAGTCAAGAACCATAGAATTATCAAGTTCACAGGATGAAATATGGATTGACATCTATTGTCATTAGCTAGTATCTCAAGAGATGGTAGACTCTGAGGACTAATTTTGTCACTGACATTTCCTGTTGTTAATGACAGTGGAACATTCATTGACTCAGTGGGAGTGGTGAAGCTAATGGATACTGGGGGTGAATATGGGTCGAGCGCCTCCCACGCTCCTGGGTCCTGGGGGTACAGCAGCGGACATCACCTACAAGAACCTCTGCTATTATCTGGCTCAAGTTCTATTTGGAGGGACAGGCGATAAACAAGGTGACAAAGGAAATATATAGTGTGTTAGGTGGTGATATGCGCTAAGGAGAAAAATAAAGCAGAGAAAGGGTGGGAAGAATTGGGGAAAGAGTTTTAAATTTTTAGATAGGATGGCCAAGTAAGGCCTCAGTGAGAAAGAACTGTTTGAATAACTACCTGGAGGCAGTAAGGGAATGAACCATGTGGCTATCTGGGGGAGGAGCATTGCACACACACCCACACCCACACACACACACACACAGCAAGTGCTAACTCCCTAAGGTGAGAATGTGCCTGAAAGGGTGAAGAAGAGTGAGGAGGTCGTCATGCCTGGAGCTCAGTGAACAAGGAGATAGATAAGAGATGAAGCAGAGAGACAATAGTGGGTGGTGCAAATGTGGCGACGGGTCCTTGCAGCTACGTAAAAGGACTTTGGCTTTTGCTGTGAGTTGAGATGAGAAGCCACTGGAGGGTGTGAGCAACGAAGTGTGACATGATCTGGCTCACGTTTCTAGTGGCTCATTAAGGCTGCCGTGTTGACAATACATTGTAGGGAAGTAAGGGCAGAAACAGGGCTACCAGGTGGAAGGCCCAGAGCCGTTTGCCAGATGAGTGACGCTGGTGGCTTGGACCAGGGTAGAGATGTGGAGAAGGAACTGCATACTGGGTATGATTTGATGGTAGAACCAGCAGGATTTACTGATATATTAGATGCGAGCTGTGAGAGAGAGAGAGACTAGTGGTCCATATACATTATTTATACAGAAATGTGCACACACTGTGGGTAAAGGTTTAAACCTTTTACTCATAGGGATGCTTGATAAAAAAGTGTGGAGGCCACTGGAACAGACAATATATAGTCTACAGGGATTCTGAGGAGAGAGACCACCCAGGGGAGGCCGATCAGTGCTGGACTTGGTTGGATCTTGAAGAATGAGTAGGATTCAGGGAGATGGAAAGGCCCAGAAGGGCACCAGGGGATCCACGAACGAAGGGAGGAGACTCTGCCCAGGGCTGTTCTGAACCTCGATCTGCGTGGAGCCCTGAGTTCAGGCAGTAGGTTTGAAGATTGAAACGGCAGCAGGGGGCCAGCTTGTCCCACTCTTGAACTCCAGGTGGAACAGTTTAGACTGTTTCCTTTAGGCAGTTGGGAGGACTGGGAATTTTTGACCTGGAGAGTGAGCGGTAGGGCTTTAGCTCAACAATTTTTTCCTCTAATAAGCTCTGAATGAGTGCAACTGATTAATCAATTAATAAATGTTAACTCAGTGGCCAGAATGTTTTATTTACTAAATGGGATCACGTCAGTGAGTTTTATATATATATAAACATATATATAGTGTAGTTATTGTACTATACTATATCGTATAGCATGTAGTATAGTTATATAGATATACATATATATGTATACATATTTCTGTTAATGAGAATGATTCCATTGGACTTAAAAGTGTTTGTTATACCATAAAAATAATTTTTCTGATTACATAGCTGAATTTTAAAAAGCTTACTCTATATTTCATGAAGTAGTTAAGGTTTCTTGGTGAATGTTCTTTAATTGGTTTCCCATTCTCTAGATAATTGCATGGTCTTGCCGGTACACATCCTGCACGTTGCTTCTTGGCACTCTGAGATGCTGCGCTCAAGTGCCCCAGGCATAAACAGTATGGCGGAAATACCCTTTTCCCTGTCTGTGTTTGTAAGGCAGTCTCCTTCATGCCAGAAGAACTATTTTGGGAAGATGATTCATGTCACATTTTGGCCTCATTACAGTTTTAAGTTGTAACTGGTGCTCGTTGGCCTGGAGGTGTAAACATAAATTTTATACTTCGTATGTGTATGGGAATACCTGGAACTGAAAAATACTTCTCGTTTGGAGTTCCATTTTAGTCTACAAACAGAGAGGTTAACCAGATATTTATCAAAATTCTAATTTTGTCTTATTAAAAGCATACTTCCAAAAGAATATCAATTACTTGTGGCTGTGCCTCCATTCTCCATGGAGAAGTCAGAGAACCTAGTGTCTTATTGTTACAAGCAGATGATTCTGTAAAATCAATAAACACTGTGCTTTTTCTTTTTGAAATAGTGTGAAAAATGAGAGCAGGTGTTAAATTACTGTCTGTAGTTATAAGGAACAGGAGATACAAAATTATTCAAAGTTTATTTAGCTGTAGATGAAAAAGTAAGGTGAAGCTATTCTGATTAGTCCAATTTGCCTTCTGGTAAACATGGTGCTACTTATAGGATACAACAAACTGCTTATTTATTCAGTGGTTAAAATGCATGATGGCAATAGAAATGAGAGACATGGACCACCTGAGTTTATTATTGTGCCTTGCACACAGGAGTATCTTAAAAGTGTTTATTGGGGCCAGCCCAGTGGCTCAGTGGTTAAGTTCGAAGGTTCCGATTCTTGGTGACCCGGGGTTCACCGATTCGGATCCCAGGTGTGGACATGGCACTGCTTGTCAAAAGCCATGCTGTGGTAGGCATCCCATATGTAAAGTAGAGGAAGATGGGCACGGATGTTAGCTCAGGGTCAGTCTTCCTCAGCAAAAACAGGAGGATTGGCAGCAGTTAGCTCCGGGCTAATCGTCCCCCCCCCCCCCCAAAAAGTATTTATTGATTTGTCCCCAAATAAATGAGTTTCAACAGAAGAAAAATGGGTTTGGGGTATGGCTAGATTTTTCTATGGCTCTCAAGGAATTTTGCATCCTACCTCAAAATTTAAAAATTGGCAAAATATTATTTATTTTAAAAACTTAAATCGCAGCAATGACAACAATATAAAGGAATGACAGTGAATTTGTTGTTGTTTTTTGCTATAAGCCCATTTTTATGGCCAAATGTTTTTGGGTAGAATGACAACCTTTCTGATCTACTGACAGTAAGAACCCCTCTGCCCACCTTGGACATGTGCTTTCAAAAGTTTTTTAATTCAGCTGTGGGTTGCTCTTTCCATTTGGGCCTTCTCGCTATGTCATCTAAAGAGATTTATTAATCTTTGAGTAAGATTCCTCAATTAACAATAAACCAAAGGCGTTGTGAGATCTTCTTTGATTCTAAAATGGTGATTTGACAAATATCAGTGATTTGAGGGTGCTTAAGCAGGTTTGCCAGTTCAACCGAATCCGGCTTCATGGCAAAACTGGCCTTGAGTTCCCTCAACCTGTTAGAATCTTCCAGCTGTGACAAGTGACATCTACTTTTTTTCCCCTTATCTTGAGTCTACCTTTTGTTTTCTCTTGGTTGTCCAGTGACCGCCTCATTAACTAGCCCAGGTCTGTGCTTTCAGAAGCAACCGAAACGTTCTCCAGATGATTCTGCTGTTCTAGGAGTGCAACAGGCAACAATTAAACAAAGGACGTGGTTTGAAACCCAAATTTCAACATAGACGCAGTCTCTAGAGTGCTCTGGTTTTGGAAGTTGTTCACTGGACCTGACTGTGACATATGCATGGTAGGACTGGGATTAGACAACTACTGAAACAAATAACACGTTGCTGGATTTCACATTTCCCCTTCTGTCTTCCCAGCCATCATGTACGTCATGGGAGCACTTGGTCCTGCTGTGGGATATTTATTAGGTGGACTTCTTATTGGTTTTTATGTTGATCCCAGAAATCCTGTTCACCTTGACCAGAATGACCCTCGTTTCATTGGAAACTGGTAAGAATTGTTTACTAAATCTTTCATTTGTTGTTAATGATAGTTAGAGTTATAGTACTCTTGTAGTTAAAATAAAAATTTCCCCAATGGAAGAGGAAAAATAGCTAAATGTCACATGGTGGGGGGGGGGGTAGGCAGAATAATAATTTCCCCAAAATATCCATATCCTAATCCCCAGAAAGTCTGAATGTGTTACCTTTACATGACAAAAGGGACCTCGCAGATGTGATCAAATTAAGGATCTTGAGATGGGGCGATCCCCTGGCTGACCTGGGTGGGCCCAATATAATCACAATGGTCCTTATAAGGGACAGAGGGAGGCAGGAGGGTCAGAGAAAGAGAAGAAGGTGTGATGATTGTAGCAGAGGTTGGAGTGATGTGCTTTGAAGATGGAGGAAGGGCCCAGGAGCCAAGGAACGCAAGTGGGCTCCAGAAGCTAGGGAAGGCAAGGAAATGGGTTCTTCACTAGAACCTCCAGAAGGAATGCAGCCCTGCTGACCTCATTTTGACTTCTGACCCCTTGAACTATAACGATAATACGTTTGTATTGTTTTAAGCCACGAAGTGTGTGGCAATTTGTTACAGCAGCAATGGGAAGCTAATACAGAGGGCTTGGGAACATCAGCTTAATCCACGTTCTTTAGGACTCAGGCATTTGTTTCCTGTAAAGCATGGGGGGGAAGGGCGAACGTGGCTGTGTCGGGACTTTCCTGTGTAGTTGAATCAAAAATTTTTTTTTCCACTTCCTTATATTTGTGTTTCTGCTTTGTCAACCCTCCCCCACTGCCCAGGACTCTCGCTCTGCTTTCCCACCGTCATGCTCTTGGTGAACCTTCTCACTCCCTAGTAGTTTCTTTCCCCAAGTGTGCTGGGCAGTTAGCTGCTCTCGTCCTTGCTGGCCCTTAACTGTCTTGCTCAGTAAGTGATGTTTAGGACTTAGGTTGAGAACTCCAGGTTTGGCTGTTAGGTTGTTTATCCAGATATCCAGGGCTGTGTTTGAATTCTCCGTAGTCCTCAGCTTGAACATAAGAAGTGCTTTCTTCATGACTGCAAGCACTAACTGAAAGTATGGCATCTCAAATTCATTTAACGTGGATTAGTAATAGGTATACATTTCAAGAAATTTTCACTTTATAACAAAGAATATTTCGTTATTAGAAATTAATGGCAAGTCATTACTTTCTAAAGAGTTTCTTAGAGTACTTGTGTTCTCTCTGTGTTTCATTATAAGATAACAGCCTCATAACTCTGAGGTCCATGCAAATAATTTTTAACACTGTATTTTCAAAGCAGTTAACAAATATTGATTAAGTTATATAATACTTCTTATTTTCATAAGTGAGGCTCTTTGCAGATGGAAGTGCTAAGATCTGGATGATCCTGGCCTGCGAGAATTTTCAACTCATGCAAAAGGAAGTTCCCGTGTTAACCATAGGGGAATTACACTGGAGTTTTCAGCTCTTGACCAGGAGTGAAATTTTTGGTCTCAACTACTGTTTTCTTTGCAGTTCTGAAATAAATCAGAGTAAGGATTTTTTTTTTTTTTTATTCTCAGAAAACTAGATTATTAAGATATATCTAGGCACATCCAATGTACATTCTGTGTTCTGTGTAGATGTCCATGAGAAGAGCGTGGCAAGAGGGGACCTCTGGGGGGAGAGAGAAAGGTGAGGAGGACCAGCTCAGGGCCAGGAACAAGGCAGGAGGCAGGAGCTTTAGGTTTCCTAGTGGACAGCAATCCAGTGGGTGGCAAAGTGGAGTGATTGAGTGCAGACCCTGAAGCAGACTCCCCTGGGTTTAAATCTCAATCTGCCGCCTGATAGCTGTGTGACCTTGGGGAAGTTACTTAATTTCTCTGTGCCTCAGTTCTTGTTGTTGTTCGGTTTTTTTTAATCCATAAAATGGAAGTAGTTCAGTACTTAATTCATAGGGTTGTTGTGAGGAATAAATGAGTTTATATATGTGGAGCTCTAGATAGTTCTTGCTACACAGTATGTGTTAGCCGTGATTCAGTCCTTTGCATTTAACCAATGTTCAAGTAGTTTTATTCATTTTAATGGCCCAATATTAGTTCTACAAGTGATAAAAGTTGTCCATATAGAAATATATACTAGGAAGCTCTTTAAAAATGAATTTCTTGAGTAGCCCTACTTGTAACAGTTTTCCACCTACAACAAAGACATAGTTATTTGACACCTTGTCATTTTTTAGGATGCCTGCCAGTAATGATATGTTTTTCAATAAATCTGTGCTGGAGGAGTGAAGGAAGGAACGAATGAATGGTGCTAATGTTTATTGGGTGCTTACTATGTGTCAAGCATTATACTCAGAGCTTCACAAGCATTTTCGTTTATGCCTTATAACCACCAGATGTCGTCACTAATATTATGTCCATTTTGCAGATGAGGAAATTGATGCTCAGTGATGTGAATAACTTGTCCAAATCTCAGAGTCACTCAGAGCTGGGATAAGAAACTGAGTCCAGGGCAGAGGTCTTAGTCAATATAACTGGCTCCTAGTGAACAGTCTCTGAGTAATGGGTCATTAAAGGGAGTTTGGACTCTGGCTTTGCTATTTTAACTTACTGATGTATCTTTTTCCAACATACTATGCACACTTTCTTGTCTTACTGAGCTTTTCTCAGAGCCGTCTTTAAACCATCATTATATCATATGTTAACATCCATGTTACTGGAAACCCTGGGAGAATATGGGCTGGTTTGCTCTGCTTAGAAATGCCCCCAGACTTTTATATTATTTTTGCTTATTCACTATAATTCTTCCCCTTCTTCTGTTATTTACTCTCACTTGGGGCTACTATGAGTGTATCCTCAATATTTGTGTATAATTTTAAGTCAAAGGCTCTGGGTGGAGGTCAGGGGGCCTGATTGCAGATCTACATAAAAACAAACAAAATTAGCTACCATAATTTGATTACTGATTTGTGCGCAGGCATTTTATTAGGTCCATTATATGCATTGCCAGCCCCGGTGTCTAGTGGGTGAGGTTCAGTGCTCTCACCAGCACGGCCTGGGGTTTGTCTCCTGGTCAGGGAACCACACCACCCATTTGTCCTTGTCATATTGTGGTGGCTGCACGTTGCTGTGATGTGAAAGCTCTGCCACCGGTATTTCAAATACCAGCAGGGTCACCCATGGCGGACAGGTTTCAGCAGAGCTTCCAGACTAGACAGACCAGGAAGGACCTGGCCACCCACTTCTGAAACAATTGGCTATGAAAGCCTGTGAACAGCAGCAGAGCATCGTCTGATAGAGCGCTGGAAGGTGAGAGGATAGTGCAAAACACCTGGCAGGGTTCCGCTCTGCTGTCCACAGGGCCCTAGGAGTCGGAACAACTCGATGACACTAACGACAACAAATTATATACATTGTCTTGTTAATTTTGATGACCCTGAAAAACGGTTATTATTACCTCCCTTTCAGATGAGAAAGCCAGCTCAGAAAAGCAAAATAATGTCTCCAAGGTCTTAGAGCTAGGAAGTGGTAAAGACAGGATAAAAACCCAGGTCTGCCTAAAGCTACAGCTTCACTTCCCTCACACTGTGCGGCCTGCCCTCTTCTGGAGAGAGCAGAGAGCTCCAGGGAATCGAAGGGGTCAGACGACTTGAATGCAGGGTCTGCAGGAGGAGATTGCAGAGAGGCAGAGGAGCAGGGCTGGATCAGGAACCGTCTCATAGAGCCAAGCTCTAAAGGGGCCAGACATTATCATAGCTGTGTTCCCTGTGGACAGGTGACTTGATTTTTTTTAAAAACCTATCTCATTCAATTTATTCAGGCAAATTTTTGAGTACCTAATCTGTGTCAGGCTCTGGGTTTGTGATTACATACTGAATAATTGAGATTTCCAGAGGTCTGCCTTTTTCTGATTGTTGTAAAATCTTTATTTGATGTAACTTTATCTTTGAAAATAGCACACTGGATTATTAATGACCAGTTCTAGGAATAATATTCTCAGCTAAACTGTGACCTTTAGCATCTGATAACAGCATTTTGATAGAAACATTATTTTTTTTAAATGAATTTCCACTTTGCCGTTGATCTCTATTCTTCCTGGGTTGAATTCAGCGTCAACGCTTAGAATGCTACCTGCATTCCGGTTACAGCTGTTGGGGACGTTTTGGTACAGAGGCCAGAATCTGAGCATTTATGAATTTGGCAGGTTTGAGGACAAAGTTTGGAGTGGAGGACACCCAGTTGGAAAGTGGTGACTCTGTTAGGGAGGACCAGGGACCTACCTCTACTTGCTAAGAAAAGGTCCGTGGGGAATTAGGCAGGCAAGAAGCCCCAGGCCTTAACACGGGGCTGTAACACAGGACTAGAATTTGAGTCCCGCTCTCTGTGTTTGCTCCCTCGTCGCTGCAGCATGGCAAACTCAGATGAGTTTAAAGACAAAAGCTCTCTTCTACATAGGTCAAGTTCTACTTCTCCTAGGAAGCTTTGTGACACACGTTGATTCCCCCTCTGAACTTTTATAGCATTCACAGTCTATGCCACATGATCTAACGCTTAATTGTCTACAGCCTTGCGTTTCTTGGAACTGTTTCTTGAAATTGTTTGGAATTGTTTCTTCTATTTCTAGCTCGCTTACAATGAGGGTTTAAGTTCTTGAAGGCAAAGATCAAGTCTAAATGTCTGTGGTAACCCTGGGACTTGGTTAAGTATTGTGAAGGCCAGCTAAGAAGGATCAATACATTCTTAAGCGCTTGCAGAAAAATATTTGAATGCCACCAGCAGTTTTAAATACATTTCACACCAGATGTTAATGGTTTTCTCTTAAGAAAAAGTTGTCCATGTTGGTCCACAAAGCATGCTGTCGTCTATATTATTTTTCTATTAAATTTATGAGCTATTGATTTGTTATAAAATGCACATTGTCGTAGGACTAACAGTATTAATTAGCAGAACCAACACAGATGTGCTCAAAAATACTTGAATGAAATTCTAGGCAAGCTCCTGTTTATAATGTTCATTCTAATACTGGTATAATTATTGGGTGGATTTCTCATTTATACCACAGAAAGTTGGGACTCCCCTGTTTTCTTAGTTTTTCCAACTTCTACTGCTTTACAATTAATGAAGGTAAAAAGTTTTCTCTGGAAAAATTTAACACCACAAACTTCTACCGTGCTAATTTGTTCTCACTCGTAATGCAAAAGCCATCAATGCTATTCACATTTCCCAATTTTTTAGGTGGAGTGGATTCCTCCTTTGTGCCATTGCAATGTTTCTTGTGATATTCCCAATGTTTACTTTTCCAAAAAAGCTTCCGCCTCGACACAAGAAAAGGAAAAAGAAAAAATTTTCTGGTGATGTTGCCAGTGATGATGACGTTATGAAGGAGAAACCAAACAATAGTGAACAAGTGGACAAAAAAGTTTCTTCTATGGGATTTGGCAAGAATGTCAGAGGTAAAGTATATCTTTTGAATAAATACGTGCGTGGTACTTGAGATGAGTGCTACTCAAAGCGTGGTCCCAGGCCAGTGCTGCCCGCCAGCTGTCACTGGTCTGTGACAAGATAAGTACTGAAAATCAGAGTTGGTGTTGAGAAGCTTTTAAAAAGAAAGTTAATTATGTCTGTTGCAACTAATAACAATAATAATAGATTGGGCTTATATTTTGTATGTTTAAAAAATTCTTTTTCTAATAATTGATCTTTAATGCGTTTTGCAAAAGTAGAGGTACATGATAGACTGATAATAATAATAAAAAAAATGGCCTTTCCTTATAAATAGCTTGAGAAGCACTGATGTGGATTCTAAAGATAAAGACATTTATATATGTATGTCATTTACTGTAATTAGAGATGTCTTGTTTTTAACTTACTTCTTGCATTGTATAATGGATGGTTTGTTTCAGAGAAACGGTAGGTTTGGTAGTGTGGCCTGATCCTTACATAAATTTAAACCTACTCTAGAAAGGGACGTCATTCACCAGTGGCCTGGCAAATGCTTGTGAGTTACCACAGAGAAGGGCAGCCCGGAATGGGCCTCCAAACTAGTATAGAGTATCCAGAAAGTTTCAGTGATGTGTACTGCTCATTTTTTCATCTTTATTTCTCTTAAAAATAATGACTTTATTACAGCTAGATTAGGCAATCTCAAACCTAAACCATTTAAATTAATCTTCACCGGGCAATCTTTGTTCAGTTTTCCATATATCTGTTGAGTGGCAATAAATCCCTTTAACCCAAGAAATCTGTATTACACTCCCACTCGTTTCTGCCTATTTCCTGAATTCCTTGAATTGAGTTTTTTTTTTTTTTAATTTTGAAGCATAGTATTTCTCAAGTGCCTACATCAGTCAAGATTGTTTTAGGTAAAATTTACCTCGGCACACCATCCTCTCACTTTGACCATAAACACAGTCAAGCCAAAGAGACACCTTTCAGTCTAGAAGGAAGATGCTAATATTTTATAGCACTCTCCCTGCAGCTTAAGAACAACAGTGGTTAGAGTGGACTGTTTTTGAAGACTATATTTATTCAAAGCAAATGAAGTGACGTTTCATTGGAAATGCATCTTCCCAGTTAAGTTTTAGGTTTTGCTCTCTCCCCACCCCCCATTATTTTGTGTCAATGTGTACTTTTGGAACTGCCAAAATTACTTCTTCTGCTGTCATAACATAAAGGATTCTCTGCATGCTAACATGGCCTGAGCTCTTACCACGTGGACCGGCCCATCATTTTTCATGGATGTATTATGGACCTTTACGGCTATTACCAAAGGAATGATTTTTTCTTTTTTCCAGCTCAGTCGAGAGCAAGGTTGATATTAACGAATTTACAACACAGGAATAGACTTAAAGTCTTAATTTATAGAGAGTATAAAGTAGACTCAAGGGGAGAAATAAAGGCATAGGTAAGCTAAAATTGTGTCTTTTTTAGTTTAGGGGGAGATGGCTTGAATGTGAAATATATGCTCCTGTTGGATAGTAGAGAAAAGAGAGAGGGAAGATTGATATCAGATACCAGCAGTGGACGCAACTGTTAATGGGAGCGGAGTTGTTTTGGAGGATGCAGGGTAGACAATGCTGTCGATGCCCCATCCGTACTCTGGGACCTTACCGTCTTCCTGGTGGAGGCCTGCCAATGGCCAGGGCCTATATCATTTGCCTGAAAGTGTTCTTCGTAGAGTGGGAAACTGCTTGGCTTCTGCTTGAGGCAGGTTTCAAGTGCCAAGGAATTGACACCCTGGCCTCCCACCCCCACAAAGCAGTCTTAACCAATCACTGATAAACACCTCAGCTCCCTCACCTCAAGGGGGAGACAACTCTGAGGCTATCGCCTCTTCCCGTGCATCACGTCCACACTCCTCATCCAGCGCTTCTGGAACCTCCCAAATAAACTGCTTGGACTTGAATCCTTGTCTCAGAACTGGCTTCCGAGGGGGTGCGCACTGAGGCACGCAGGTTCAAAAGTGATAAAAGCCGTCCCTGAATTTGAAAATTATTTTTCAAAATTGAATCTACAGACTATTTTATTGGATATCTTCTTATACTGCTAGCGATTGATCTTCTCTATCTTTTCTATGCTCAATCTGATGGGTTAGAATCTTTCTTTTAAAGGAAAGAATAAAAGAAGTCTTTTAACAGTGATGGGTAATTGGTTCATAAAATCTGTTTCCATTCTGATTTTCTTGTCAATATTTCTGATAAATTCTCAACTTTTTCATCCTATGTCTTGATTATGATGACTGATCTCATTTCTGTGGTAAAACCTCCTGATTAGGACACAGAGCTGGTTCATTTGATTATTTCCACTTGTACTGGTTTCTCTGCATCTAGCTTGGTACTTTGAGAGACACTTTCTCCTGTTAGAAAGGAATCCTGTTTTGATGGGATTATAAAGTGAAAATGTTTTGCTCAAAATGATTCAAATGATGTTGATGATATTGGGATAATGTTCAACTAGAATATTTAAAATTAATTCATATTTATCTTGCACGTGTTGATTTCCTTTAGCGTATTGAATACCTATCACTTATAGGAACTGACCATCTAATATTTAATCTGGTTTTCAAAAGGACAAATTAAATCTCTGGGAATCATTCCACTGTTGACATAATTTGCATTACAAAGCTGAGATTCAGTATTAAGATCTTGAATTAAAGAATGGTTGCTAAGATTTCATTTTGAATTAAATCTGAATTTGACTCCCAGATTCCTTTTCCCTTGTCCTGGTTTTTTGGAGCAGGGCTCCTTTTAGTCTTTTTTTTTTTTTTGAAATTTGGGTACCAATATCAGCTTCTTCACAGAGGAGGTGGAAAGATAGCTAAATTAGTAACTTATACTTCCTTAAAAAGAAAATGATTTTGGCCACACAGGATGATGCCCTTTGGGAAATTCTATTGCAGAGGATACTAGAAGAAAATGTACTATACTTTCTACTGTCTGCCTCAACATTTCAATGATAGACGTTGCGGAAATCTGACTCAGTGTTTCTAGAGTCTTATTATAAATTATGCAGGAATAAGACTGTTTTAAAACACCACAAAGGAGAAAGTAGAATTTTAGTGTGTCTGCTTCACCTTTCCACAAAGAGCTTAGCATTGATTGCATCAAAATCTTACCAAAAAAAATAAACACTTAAAATATTTAAGTGGATCAATTTTCCTGAGGTTTGAGGTCCGGCATTTTTAAATCTTCCAAATTTAACTGGGTATCTTCCCTAATAGAAAACATTTGGTGGAAGTTAATCATAAGAAAAATTTTATTCTTCTGTCGACTTCTAATCTTTTTTTTTTTTTGAGGAAGATAGGTCCTGAGCTGACATCTGTGCCCATATTCCTCTATTTTATACCTGGGATGCCTGCCACGTCATGGCTTGATTACTGGTGTGTGGTTCTGCGCCTGGGATCCGAACTGGCCAACCCTGGGCTGCCCAAGCAGAGCACACGAACTAACCACTGCCCCACCGGGCCAGCCCCCACTTTTAATCTTTTAAGCTTAATTACTTGTCATTACTAATTAGCATAAAATATAACAGATTTTTTTCTGCTAGGTTTTTGTCTGTTAGAATGAAATATGTTTATAACCCTAACTAAATAAAATAGTTACTCTGAGGGGATGAACCGATTTGGAGAGGTCACTGAAAGGTAGAGAATATTGATCAGTCAAGGATTATGTTGTCATCATTTAATTCAATGACTAACTCTACAGAAGCTGCTGTATCCATGATGCAGCAGATACGAAGATGAGTGATCCATGGTTTGCCCTCAGAGAGCATATAGTCCACTGAGGGAGACAGGACAAGTACAGATGGAAATAAAATACAGACCGTAAAGGACGATAGGCACGATGGTGTGAGATTCAAAGGCCAGTGAGGGACCATCTACTGGAGGGATCAGGAAAGGTTTCACGGAGGAGGCAGGACTGAGATGAACCTTGGAAGACTGGGAGAATTTCCGGAGGTGGAGCTGAGGTGATGGGAGTATTCTAGTGAGAGAGAGCAAAGACAAGAAGGTCAGACTGTGTCGATGTATTTGAAAATGCTGAACAAGTGTGTTGTGGTTGTGAGTTGCAGACGTGTGGCAGGAGAGAGACGGGTAGGAAGACAGGGTGGGGCCATATTGTGCGTGGAGAGCTTGAGCTCTAGCTGTCACTGATTCGTTCCTCGTGGGCGGGGGGAGGTTTGAGCAGACATTTGGCAGCACTCCATTAGGTAGATTAGGGAGGGAAAGGAGTGGAATGGAGGGAGGGGCCCCAGGTAGAAAGCTCTGGACAGAACCCAAGTACGAGGTGATGGTTTTGACTAGCGGAGAAGGAAAGGACAGTAACCCGCTAATCTGGTCTCCCTACTTCTATCCTTGCTCCCTTTCAGTTGCTTTCAACTCAGCAGCCAGAAGGATCCTGTTAAAATCTCACTCTTCTGCTCAAAGCTTCTATGGTCTCCCCTCTCACTCACAGAAAATGCCCTCTAACCCGTGGTTACCTCTTGGATCCCATCTCCTTCTTGCATTCTGCTTCAACCACATTGGTCTCTTCACTGGTCCTCAAATATACCAGGCATACTCTCACCTCCGGGCCTTTGCACTTGCCATCCCTGTGCTAAGAATGCTTTCCCTCAGATCCCCTCACTTCCTTCAGGATGCCCATCAAATGGTCCCTTTTCAGTGAGGCCTTTCTTGGCCACCCTATTCACAAATCTCCACCCTCCTCTCCAAAGCTTCTTATTTCCTTCCCTCCTCAATTTTTCTCCTTAGCACTCATCCCTATGGAACATTCTATATATTTTACTTATTTATTTTCTCCTCGATGGGAAAGTAAACTCCATGAGGGTAAGAATTTTTTTGTCCATCATGTTCCCTGCTGCATTTACACCACCTAGTAGATACTCAGTAAATGTTTGACGAATGAGTTATTGAATAATGAGGAGGGGAGGAAAAGATTGTGTCTATAGGATGTGGCGTCTGATATGAGAAGGGTAGGGAGGGAGGTACCAAAGATGGTTGCAGGGTTTCAACCTCAGACAATGGGGAGAGGAACTAGTTGAGAGGGACAGAAGGACTAAATTCTGAATTTGAGCTGCCCAAGAACATCAGAACTGTTGCATGTGGCCCTTTGCTAGGTGTTTTAAAACGAGTATAGTATGGATCTGTTAGTGCCAGTCCTAATTCAGCAAAGAGGGATCACCAGAAGCCACATGCCTGGGCTGTGCTGTCTTAGCCCCCATGCAGGCTGCCTTTGCTGAATTGGACCTTAGTTTTATCTTTGCAGCTTTCATTGAAATCTGTTGCTTGAATTCCCCGTATTTGCCATAGGCGCATCCTTGCTCAGTGCCCTTTATATCAACCCCACTTCTTGAGAATGGCAGTTCTCAAAGGTAGTCTACATTAGAGACACCACGAGGGCTTCTTAAACCCAGATGGCTGGGCCCCGGCCCAGGGTGTCTGAGTCAGGAGGTCTGGGGCGTGGCCTGAGAACCTGCATTTTTAACAAGTTCCTGGGTGATACTGATGCTGATGGTCCGGGGACCACACCGTGAGAACCACTGCTCTAGAACATAGTTAGGAAAAGCTTTTTTTCTGTGAAGAAATTAGAATATCTCTGCTAATGATGACTATACAACTTTTTGCTTTGGTGGCCAGGAGACTAAGGGTCAAATCTGAAGTCCGGGCAGGGTCCTACATACTATTTAATTCTTTTCTCTGGTTTTGATGTTCTGCTCTATTTACGTCTTCTCTATTTCTAATTCTTTGTTTCGTTTCTCTTTTACCTTTATTTTGCTATATGTATGTTTTCTCATCGTGAGCCAAACCTTTAGATTTGGACCTACAGCTTATGAGGTAAAAGGTGAACAGTGATAGACCTGGAAAAGAATTCCTAAAAAGGAAAGTACTTTCTTTATACTCAGTGCAAATGAACTGTGGGGCTACTCATCCGAGTACTATCTACTTAGAATGACACATAAAAATACTCCTTGATGCCCGATTTAAACAAGCAAGTGGCCAGTATGTACCAATGATGTATTTTGGGCCCCAACCACCACCATTTCTCTGAGTGCAGGTCAGTGGCTCGAGAGCTCCCTGTGCTGGCCCAGAGGTGACTGTGGTGTGCCATGGCCATCCAATTCCTTCTGCTCTATTACTGGCAAACAGGGAAGGCTGTTTGCCAGTGTGTTATGGAGGGGAGGGAGAAATTGGAATACTTTAAGGGGGATTTGGGATTGGAGAACCCAGGAGATCACTAGTTTCAAAGAAAATGAGCAGGAAATGGAGCACTTAGGTCCTATGTAGGAAGAGCAACTTTGGTTTTGCTTTTACAGAAAGACGTGATTAAAAGTAGTTTGATGCTCCTGCGTAATAGGCATGGAAAAGTCGTATGTGCTATATGCCCAGGAGATACACAGGATGATGTAAGACTCACAGGCCATAAAGGAAGTTATTGAGGTTTTCACTGCATGATGATGATATCTTCCCACCAGCTTTTTGAGGCACCAGAAGGCTTCAAAGTATACAAATTATAAGATTAAAGAAAAAATTAAATATTTATGCTAAGTACCTATAAAGGAAGGAAATCAAGGAATTTTATGGAGAGGTATTAAAGGAAGCTGTTATATAATTTGCACACACAGGATTGTAATTTATGGAGGTGACTGAGTGATGACATGTGGAGGCCAATGCCAGTGAAAGAAGAATTTATTACTTATATTTCCCAAGAGAAGGGGGCACGCCATGCCACACAGGGCCACAGGGGAAGCACCAGGTCTTGGTCAGGAAATAAAAGACAGGAGCGAGGGGAAAGCCAAGGCCAGAGCTTCTGTTGGGGTTTCCATGAAAAAGGCAAGGCAGGGCAGAGTCCACGTTTACGACTGGCTAGTCTAAATAATTCCAGCGGGCTCTGGGCTGTAGGGGTGGTCTCTAGTGGTCTGGTATCTGGCCCTGGGTGTTGTAGGGCAGGGGAAATCCTGGCTTGGTGTGTGAGAATTAGGTAAGAAGTGGTTGGGACTATAGTCTCAGGTTGGGTTGATTTGTGTGTAAAAGATGTGCTCCCAGCTGAGTCATCGCTATCTCTAAGAACTGGTAGTCCAGTCTCTCCCCAGCCAGCAAGCTTTTTCAGATGTCAAAACATTATAAAAAATACAGAAAACTAAAAAACGTGATTACTATAAAAGTTTATGTGTTACAGCCACAGCATACTCAGCTGGCTTGATTGAACTATAATTATCATGTGGTGTTGCCACCACCTGTCTTTCCACCACCTTCCCTCTCCCGACCCTCCAGAGGCCTTTCCTGAGCTCTTGAGGCCAAGGCCTTGGGTCCTGCCCATGTGCTTTGAAAAGCACCCTGTATTTGGCATGTGTCATGTTCTTTTATAACTTAGCAATAAAAGCCCAACCTTTATATAACAATGACGCCCTATTCTGGTTGTTTCCATTTTTACTCTTGGTCTCTTTGTCTTTGCCCAGTGTGAATTCTATCCCTTGTTTGACTTTAGTCCGTTTAAGATGTCCTTATCTGCTTGTTCGATTTATACTTCCCTCAAATTTTACTTTTATCTAAGAAATTGGCATTCTCTAATACTTTTAGGAAAGGGTTAGGCTGGTTCCCAAACATCACTGTAATTATTGAAATAGATGGCTGCCAACAACTATCTCAAGAAGATTTCTCTTTCTTTCTTTGTTTCTTTTCCTCTTTCACAAATATCTTTATTGAGCAACTACTACAGGATGAAGAACTCAGAAAAAAATATATATATATTTATATATATATAAAAAGCTGTAGTCCTTGCCCTCAAAGGGAGGCAGAAAGGAAAATAGATGTAATAAAATACAATGTCTTAAAATGGACGTATGTTTATTCTAAGGAAGGTTGAAGGAAGAGGAGGAAGGAATTCCTAAGTTAGCCGCCCGAGTCAGGGAAGATGTCTCTTGGAGAATGACATATTGCTGCATCCTTTCAAAATAGCAGGGTTTTTTTGTTTTTTTTTTTATTTTAAAAGTAATACATGTTCATGGTAGAAAATGTGGGAAGTACGTAAAACTACAAAGAATAAAATAAAAGTGAATTCCAACCTCATTCCTGAAAGTAAATGCATACATTTTTTTTATAACAAAAAAGTATATTTTGAAACTAGATAGAGGTGGTGGGTGCAGAACATTGTGAATGTACTAAATGCCACTGAAGTATTCTCTTTAAAATAATTAATTTTATGTTATGTGAATTTCACGGCAATAAATTATTTTTAAAAAGGTATTTACTTTACTTGAATTTAGACACAAGGGAAATAAACTGAATGGGCTGCTCAACTTCAGATAAATCTTTTTTTTCCCCCACAAGAAGAGACATTATGTCCAAAAATATCTATGTCAGAAAAATTATGAAGAGTATTAAGAGGGGTCAGTGTGTTTGGTTGGTATTTAATGTTTATAATTTAGACCTGGGTACAAATGTAAGTTTCCAGGTAATAAAATTTAGTCAACAGCTTCATTTACTGATAATTCACCTATTTTACATAATAATAAAACAAAGACACTCCTCATCCCACCCCCATTTAAATAAATTAAAAAAAAATGTCAAAAGTACAAAATTGGAAGCTTAAGTCTCCTTGTAGAAGGGCCTTTCAGAAGAGCATAACAGAGAAAAGCTGATGTGGAAGCAGAATGTCAGTAGGTAAAAACAAACAAACAACACTTCACATGGGGAATGAATGTTTTTGCAATCAGAAAAAAAATTAGAAAATAAATGGAAGGTTAAAAATATGCTAAAACAAACTAGTCATAATTATGATTTTGAATCTTGAAGAAAATGTCAAATTATGCTACAGATTCTCTAGTTAATAAATAAAAAATCTTTAAAGCTTTGTTTTGTAAAGAGGCAATCACCCGTTATCTGAAAAATTCAAGCATACCAAATATCTCTTGCCCAGATCTGCTGGCTAAATGAAATATTGTATATTTCCTCCTTCTTCTCTTGTTAGCATCTTAATTTTTCTTTAATGGAATTTTTAGTTTATAATTTTATCTAAATCCCTTAAGGATTCTTTAGCTTTGAAGCGCCATATTTTAAATAGGATTGTCTATTTGGTCCTTCACATTTTCCTGTGGTTTTAGTGAGCCCACCATGACATGGACCACCCTTCATCTTGTGACTTGTGCTTTCTTAATACTTACCTCCCCAGGAGGAAATTAGAAAAATCACTTTCTCACAAGTATATGGATATTGTTTTAGTACAAATTATTGCTGTGATGTAATAAAGAATGTTAATAAATAAATACCTTCCAAGTATATTTTTTGAGTGCCTACTAAGTGCTAGATGCATGCTAGGAGCTAGAGACATACAGAAATACCGCAGTCCTGCCTTCGTAGCACTTACACTCTCTTAAAGGAAACAGACAGGTAAACACACGCCGCTCCGGAAGAATTGAGGAGCAGCGGGATGAACAACATGCCATGGGAGCACAGAGGAGCAGCCCCTCGGTCGGTCTGGGGGCTGTGCCAGCTCCCCACAGGAGGGGGGTTAATCTTGAGACTGGTGGTTGAGTTTGACATTTACTGAGCAGACTTGTGCAGAACACAGTAAACAGTACAGAGAAAAGAAAGACTTGGTAGGGAGCTTGTGGGGGCCAATCACAGGACTCAGCTCATTTTGTGATGTCAGGTTCCATGGTAAAAACCCTGCAGCTTCAGCATAAGGAGGCACCGAAGAGGGGTCTTCCCATATGGCAGACCCTAGTAGACCCATCTCCAGAATGGGATCCGTTTCTCACCAAACTAGATGTATTCCCAACAAGTTCCTCCCTCTGTCCACTTGAAAAGACAACTGCATCTTCCAGGTTCTATGAAACCCAGGCCCATTTGAAGCTTTACTCCTCCAAACGCCTTACTCTAAACATACTTGGAGTTGTAGGCATTTTATGAATGGGCATAATGTGTTCACACATGCTGGAGCACGTCTGCCTGATGGTCAAAAAATTACAAACATACCAATACCTACAGCCTCATATTATGCTGTGAGCTATGAGGCTTTGGAGAACAATAAGTTATGATCTCTGGCTTCGCTGAGACTGAATTCAGTCTCTTATAAATACACCATCCCTTCTCAGCTTCCACGAGAATCCAGCCACGTCACACATCTCCGATTTTCTGAAACTTTGACTAAAGGTTTGCAAGGTCATGGGGAGTGGCCACATCAGATTTATTGCAGCATAACCTTGTTGTGGCTGAAGCCCAATTTAACACCTGGTCCAGGTGCACGTGATGGCTGGGTGGGGACACCTGCACTGCCATTGATGTGCACGTGGGAAGAGCAAGGGATCTGCCAATGATAGTAACACTTTTTTAAAATGGTGATTTCTAAGTATAGTCCAACTTATATTACATTCTCTTGAATGTTAGTACTTTGTATTGAATTTTATTCCTACTTTACTACTGTTTAAGGCATTTCTGGTTTTAATGTCAGCCTGCCCTAATTATTGAATTTGTAAGATTTCTTAGCATTAAATGATCAACAAATGTAATCACTATCATTATTTCATAATCTATCCTTCATCATGCTTTTTACTGCATCTTTGATTTTGCAATGACTTAGTTATAAATGACACCAAGAAACTTAGCTAAGATACATTCTGCAGCATAAAAATTAGGTATTTGGCTGCAAGTTTATGGATTTAGCAACTTCTTTGCTAACTTAATTTTAAACTTTGTGTTTTTGAAATCATTTTGAATTTATATAAATGCCACAGAAATAGCACACAGAGCTCTTGTGTACCCTGCGCCCCACTTCTCCAATTGTTAAGGTTGCTGACCCATCCGAGAAGTCACAGAAATGATGCTCTGTTGCCCCCTAATATTTCCATGTGTGTTTCCTGAGTACAAGGACACTCTCCTACGTGACCGCAGGGCAGCCATCAAAATCAGGAAGTTAGTATTAATTCAGGGCTACCATTTAGACCACAGTCCCCATTCAAGTTTTGCCGATTATCCCAACAGTGCTCTTTATGTCCAAGATCGAATCTAGGATCACATGTTGCATTTAGTTGTCGTGTCTTTTAGTCTCCTTCAATCTGAATCATTTCCTCATCTTTCCTTGTCTTTTGTGACCTTGATCTTTTAAAAAAGTATGAGCCAGTAACTTTATAGAATGTCCCTCAATTTGGGTTTGACAGTGTCACCTCCTGATTTTGCACTTTCTTAGACAGACCACCGAAAAGATGCTGTGCTCAGTGCCTCGTAGCAGAAGCCACACTATGTTAATTTGCCCTCTCACCAGTTAGGTGAACTTTTATCTCTTGGATAAGATAGTATCTGCCAGGTTTCTCCACTCTAACGTTAATAAGTATACGGCAATCATAAATTAATAAATAATTTGTAAGTACTTTGTGGGGAAATACTGTGAGACTAGGTAAATACAGTCGATTCTCACTATTTGCAGAGGTTGTGTTCTGTAACATCACCATGAACACTGAATAGCAAATACAGAAGCATTGCTCTAGGGGAAGTACAGGGTTGGGTTCCTGTCACAATGTAATGGTCATCCCATTAATAATAACCTTGTTTTATGTATGTTTCTGTTCAAAGACATTTTATTTCATAGATGTTGTTGATTCGTTAGCATGGAACCCATGGCCAGCAGCACTATAACTCCTCTAAGACATGTATTTTCTCCCTAAGGCACATCATAGCCCCTTGCACTTAGGAACGCTAAACAGCGTTTCAACACTATGCTGGGGGACGGCGGGGATGGACCGTTTTAAACAATGAAATCAGCAAAAGCACAGAAATGCGAAAAATGTGGCAATATATTGTGAAAAGGACGCTTGTTTACAGTGTGAGAGCTGAAACCAAAGGCAGAGTGTCACCTTGTGCGATCTCAGCCAAGAATGTGTGAATGTGGCAACTCACATTTTTTTGCCACTCTGTGCATGTCCTCAAATGACCACCTGCGGCTAGTGTTGATTTTAAGCTTACAAATAAATTTTAGAGAGTCGGCTAATTTGCAAATACTGAATCTGTGAATAATGAGGAATGACCGTATCTTCTTCCTGTTACACTTTCACTTACCACTTTTAGCATTCACTGAGCTCAAATCGTTCCAGATTTGGCCATTGAGAATCCTTCAAGTGGTCTTGTGTGGCCTGACATGTTCCCATCATCCTTTAAGCACTTCTTTACTTCCTCGTTCAACAAGATTTTCCAGGCTTATCTTGTATTTTCTTCTCCCCAGCTCTGAAGTTAACTTCTCCAAGAAGCTCTGCTTCCATTTAGTGGAAAATGGAATTTAGAAACTAAGAACTGGATGCTAGGTGGTCTCATTGCTACCAGGGTGTCGTTATTTCTAAGCCCCATTAGTAGACAGAGTTAGGAAATAGGTTTATGTACACACACACACACACACACACACGGTATCATCTATCTTATCTATTTATATCTGTCTCTATCTATCTATCTATCTATCTATCTATCTATCTATCTATCTATGTATCTGTCTATCATCTATCTACCATCCCTCTCTCTTATGAATTCATAGCAATACCTCTAGTTCCAATCTTATATCTAACTGTCCCCTTTCCATATCTGTAACTCCCTTCTCTGGTAGTTAGAAAACGATTCCCATTATTCTCAATGTATTGACTTATTTGCTCACTCCCTCTGTATGTAATCAAACTCCCAGCCCCACCAGCCAGAGATGTAATCTTGGATACCTGGCCCCCACTCCTGCAGGGCTTGTAGGCTGAAAGTTTAGCCCCAACAAAGGGGAAGGAGGAGGGAAGAAGAAAGAAAGGAGCTATCTTAAAGTTGGTGAAAGTCTGAACTTTTGCTGAATTCTTAAAAAACAGCAGAATTTTTTTTTTTTTAAATGAAAGCGAGGAGGGAAACATCGCATATATTTTTAGTTGCCTTTGAAATTAGAAGGCTGTTTTACCATTCCAAATGGGTATAAAAGAAAAACCAGTTTTATATAACTAGTATCTTTTAAAATATTCATGTGATACATATGTTATCTTCTTGAATAAAAAAATTGTATATTTTTCCCGGATGTTTTAGATTCAACACATTGGCTTTTAATATACCAGCTAAACTTAATTTGAATCTTTAAATGTTGATAAGAAACCTTAACTTTCTAAATTTTTAAATTTTGGGTATGACATTTTGATTTACAATGTTTATAAGAAAATATCGGGTAATTTTATGAAGTACTTTGATTAAATTTGTTTCTGGTGTGTTTATCCATGTTAAAAAAAAGTATGCATCTTAATTTTCTTTTAAAATGTTAATTTAAACTTTAAACAATTAAGTTAAGATACAGAACATTAAAATTAATTTACACTTTAAAATGATAATAGTGAATAGTCTTGACTTCCTAAGTTTTAAATTCCTGTAAAAAGGCTATGAATTATCGCTTTAATAACAGTTGTTGCTTAATTTTTATGAAATGATTTTATTATGTTGCCGAGTAAGGAGATAACTGTTCTGAAAACTGAGATGACAGTACATGTCAAAAATAACGCAGCTTAGCTTTTCCATTGAAGATATATAAAGATTACGTGAATGTGAATTAATTCATAGTATAAACATGCAAAAATATATACACAAGAATCTCCTTTTATTCGTCTCTTTACCAATCTTACTCCCATTCACAGAATTTCTTGGTGTTACATGTATTTGGAAGTATACATTGGACTGTATAAATACGTTTTTTGCTTTGTTTGCTCTTTACTTAAGTATTATGTATAATATAGAACATATAATATTACATGTTTCCACAGATGTATATGCACGCATATGTATATTTCTGCAGAGATTCACTTCATTCATTAATAAAAGTATTTCTTGGAGTTCCTTTTATGCCAGTACAGGTAGCTCCATTTCTGTTCTAACTCCTGCAAAGTATTTCATTATATGGCTGTGCCATAATTTGAACTTTTCCCATTGATGGACATTTAGGTTTTTCCTCCCAAATTTTGCTATTATACACAATGCTGCAATGAAAATACTTGCACCTACATGGCAAATTCTGTGAAATAAATGCCTAGACTCAAGGGTGAGACTTCTCTTTTCCTTGAGAGGCAGAGGGCAGATACTCAGCCCCCATTTCTGGGCTCTCCTCCAAAGTACCTGGGAGTGTCTGACGTGGTGGCCTCGGCCCTTAAGCCCTTTTAGCTGTGATAATTTCCTGTTTCATACTGAGGCTGGAAGATGAGATGTCCAGCATCATGGACCACTTCCTCTGCTGTGGGCATCTAGAATGCTGGGCTGGGGAGATGACAACTCGGAAGTGCTAGTTGGGTGACATGGAAAGTGTAATTTAGAACAGTATTGCAGGTACTTTAGACATTTAGTAGACTTTGAGGTCTTAACAAGCAAGGCGTTGTTTTAATCAATAAAAATGCAAATGATTTATTTTAAGCAGTTTTTGAAACCAGAGTCATAGGTTGGGTATTTCTTGTAAGGATATTTATATATGGGTATGTTTTAGATACTTTATTAAATGTCCTTATCCTCATTGAAAATTTAATTTAAAGAAACCCCCAAAATCTGTTTAATAAGGGGGGGATGGTTTCTAATCAGTCATCAGGTTTTTCTATTTTTATTCTCTATTCAATATCCTCAAATATTGCTGAATGGCTATTTCCAGTTCATTTCAAAAACAATTCCGTTTTATTTATTTTCCATCCCTTGTTTTTAACATTCATTTGTCATTTTTGTCATTTTGTAGACCTACCAAGAGCAGCTGTCAGAATCTTAAGCAACCTGACATTCCTTTTTGTGAGTTTGTCATACACAGCTGAGAGTGCCATTGTAACTGCTTTCATTACCTTCATTCCCAAGTTCATCGAGTCACAGTTTGGTATTCCAGCTTCCAATGCCAGCATCTACACTGGTAAGGCACTGCCTCAGAGCTCCGTGAAAACATGAGTATGTGTGACCGCTAGACTAAAATGCAATGAGTGAAGAGAAAGTTCCTTCGAACATCCAAGTGTTAATTCATTAACAGCCGCCTCCCGCCTGGGTTTTAGGAGGAGGAAGTCCTTGTTTTCTCTTTGATTCAGAGTGTGTTACTGTGTGACATTTCTACCCACTGTGTTTTGGAAAGGGAGAACTTTGCATATTTATGTTTTGATGGTTTTCAGTTGAAAGAGTGAAATAGTCCATGGTATTCATATTTAAATCTGAATAAATCTTTTTATGAGTTGGCATGAGTCAAAGTGTTAAATTTCAAAAAATGATAATCTGAAATATAGATCAGTTCCATGGTATCGGGATTTCCCCTTCATAAATGTGAACAGATTTTGATCAAATTATTGGAGATGCTTGAGGTTCGAAAGGAAATCTATGAATTTGTTTTAGAAGATGTTTTATGTCTGGGCAAACTGATTTTTAAGATACTTTGATACATGTACCATAGTACTTAGTGCTCAAATCTTTTTTCATGATAAATTGAATGCCTAGAAATGTGGGAACATTAGTCATCAGATATTAGGAGAATGTTTAGTATATTATATAATATTCTGGATATCTCCTTAGTGGTTTCGAAGATGGTCAAATGACTATATCTACCTAAGGCGAAACTTATTAATAAAATATATTTAAACAATTAAGTGGAGAATTATGATAACTTCTCCCATGACTTTGGCTCCCACCTTCTCCTCCACGTCTATATTCAAACTCAGCAAGCTTGACTTATCTGAAAATTAACAGGCAAAATTATATTATCATAGAAAGAAAAGTTGACTTGAAATTTTTGGGGCACGCTTTGTTCTCTATTTTACTTTACACATAAAAAGACATACAGAATTGGGTTGAGGGTCCATGATAACAAATATTTTTATAAAGAGTATACTGTTGTGGACCATCGTAATTGTGACCTAAAAATATGTTTTTCTGTCTCTTGGTTTTCAAAAATATATGTTTTCCTTATATTAAGGTAAAATTTACGGATTACTGTACAGTTTGGTTGTCAGAAAATCTGAACATTCCATTTCTAGTTTAATTCTTACACTGACCTTTTCTTGAGCAACGATTCTTGGACAGGGAAACCAAGAGTTGTCTTGTAGCTAGATTTGAAGCCTCATAGCTGTTATATCGTAGACTCATCTCAAGCATTTCCCAAACTAAGTTTCAATATTAAAAGGTGTTATTGGAAAGAAGCTTCATAGTCAAATAAATCTGAGACGTGCTGAGTTAAAGTATTGTAGAGTTTTTTGCTGCAAGACTTTTCATAACCTTTAAGATGCCGATGTGCATTGTGGAACTCCCAGAGGAAGATTTTCCCAAATTTATTTGACCATGAAATCTGACTTTTTAAAAGGCATCTTTTTCATAAACAGTGTTCCCCAGAACTCACATTGGGAAACACTGCTAGTCCATCCTGTGTGTTCCTGTTCCAGCCAGACTAGGGAGCAGAGGTGTCTGGATGGTCCCATTCCCCTCCAGATGCGCCATTTTGACCCCTGGGATTCCTGGGGCAGAGGTACAGTGCTGAGCGAGATAGGAATTGATGCATAGTGAGTGCATTTTGACCAAGGCTATCTCTTAATTCCTTGTGGAAAAATGGAGTAACCGGTTCAGCTGGACCTGGGGGGTGTGGCTGCAGCGTTCCACAGTGGTGCGGTCAAGGCAAGAGTCACTGAATGTGGCCCCATGGCAAAGAGGGCACAGGGTTGAATAAAGATAACTCACGGAATTTTTTCATCCCATGTTCCGACATCAGGATTAAAGAAGAAATATCACAAAGTTCCAATTCCATTCTGATTTTGTCATCACCATTTTTTTTTAAATCATTGCCAGTGCAATTTATACAATGTTTGATAGTTTCCTGTGTTCTGATAAAAGCCTTTTTATTCCCAGTTCACATACTTTTTCCTTCCTTTCCAGAAAGATAACAAATAATAATAGTCAAGAGATATTCAGCTGGATCAAAAGTAGAGGGTGACCTGTCATATTGCAGTAAGATTAAACAAGGGTGGTAATTCCTTTTAAAACTCACCTTGATTTTTTGAATTCGTATCCGTTGAATCCTTCTTACTCTCTGAGCAGAGATTTGTATTTTTTAAGGACTTATTTAATTTAATCTTTTGTTCTCTAAATCCCTTTCCATGTGTATAAGTGACATGGAGAATTAAGAAGTGTATCTGAACAAGAATTTAAAAATAGTTTTAATTTCTGTACTAAAGTGCTTTTTTCGTTTAAAAAATTATTTGGATGAATACCTTTACCCTCCATAGCCATCTGCTTGTGTTATATGATAGAGATGAAGCTCATACGTGTGTCAGAACATGGCCCTCTTCTCAGGCTCACTCTCCCAGTCATTGAGCGCCAGCTAGGCCGCCGTGTGGTTGGGGAAATATGAAGACTCAGACCAGGACCCCAGGTTGCTTACAGATCCGAGAGGAGAGAGAAAGCTTACAAAATAAGTTTAGAAAAAGCCGTTGAAATAAAGTAACAGGAGATGTGGGTTGCAGAGATGATTCTGGCTGGGGGAGGAGTGTGTTTGAATTGTGTTTCCTGAAGGAAATTGCTTTTACCCAGGCTTTTGAGGGAAAGTAGAACTTGACCACTTGAGTTTGGAGGAAAGGCGTTTATTCCCTCCGGAGGACTAGCTTGAGCAAAGGCAAAGAGAAGGGAAGGATAAGGCTTGTTCTGGCGGGAAAAAGAGTAGCTTGTTTCCTGGGACAGAAATCGAGGGGGTTCTAAAGGCGAGCAGAGGAGGGGAGATGAATGCTTTCTGGTATTTACGGGGCTGGGACCTTCAGTGCCACTTGGCTGATACTGTAATCACACTGGGGGCACCTGTGCCCTGGGAGGAGGTGGTGACACCAGTGTCTGATGAGGGCATCATTGAAACACCTTGGTCAATGCCACCTCATTCCTCCGGTGTTTGCATCTGCACACCAGTGGATCTGTGTTCACATTACACTCTTCTGGTTCATGGTCCTTCTGCTAAGCCATTTAGGGTCACATTTCCTGACTGAAATTAAACATTATGAAGTTGATATTTTGGAAAAGCATGAAATGATGGGAAGAACCCTGAAGGAGGAGGTAGATAGATTCTGGCCTTGAACCCTGCTGCACCTGGTTACTAGCTGTGTGACTTTGGGCAGGTCACTTACCTCCTTGAACTTCAAGTACAACGGAAGTTTATCTGTAAAATGAGAATCGTATCTCCCCTGTCTCTGTGTGTGTGTGTGTTTATGAGAGGATCAAATGAAGCAGTGAGTAGTTCTTTGTTCTGAAGCTCGCCTGGCTTCAAATAGGTACAACGATATAAAATGAAAAATATAACTTAGTCATATATTATGGGAAAGAAAATTATTATTTATGATGACAATAGCACCTTACCTGAGAATGAAACCTTCTGTAACAATAATGATGACAATAATAAAGCAACTGCTGACGTTTGTTGAGTGTTTATTAAGTGCAGGCAGTATCTTAGCATTTTCATGTGGACAACACTGTTTAACCCATGTACCTAATGCCTAGGCAGGAGGTGTTACTGATCAAGCCCATTTTCCAGATAAGGAAACAAACGTCTAGAGAGGTTTAACTAACTTGCCTAGAGACCTGCAAACAGTGAGTGAAAGCCAAGGGGCTAGAGTCTTGTAGGATGTAAATATCCATATGTGATTTTTATTGAAATATTATATTATTATAAATATATTTATTATATTTATATGTTATTATAAATATTATAATAAGCATATTAACATATTATATTAACATATATTGCCATCATTTCCAGTCAGTTTTTGCTTTTTAAAAAAACATTTCCAGAGGAACAAGATTCTGCCTAAGATTCTTCTTCCACCCACTCTGCCGCAGCCTTGGCCACTGAGCATGGTCAACGAGAGCCCTTTTCAGAGTTCTCTGTTCTCTCAGCATCACTGTGCTTGCCCCTCACCCTGCCATTTGGTGTGCAGAATTATAACGAGTTAGACATTGGTTTGTCTTTACAAGGGAAATTCCAAATAGCCTTGGAAAATTCCATTTTGTTTGTCCCTGGAGAATAATGAAGATACTCAATTCTGTGGTAAGGGGTTAGGTTGGGATGTGATTTTTAAAAAAAAAATGCTGTAATTTTTATTGTTGTCTGTTAACCAAATATTCGCCATCCATCTTCAGCCACTGATTTGGGTTCTTGTCCGTGGGAGTCAAGGCAGTGTCACTGGACTCTGATGGGAGCCTTTGGGAATCATTGCATCTTTAGACACAAGGGAGGCTGGAATGTGCATTGATTTGTTTCGTTCTTCTGAGGGCGTTAACAGCTTTTCTATACCAGCTCTTTAATTTTATAAGAGTAGTTTTTAAAATCCATTTTTGTACTAATTTTATAAATGTATACAAAGAATTTTTTTTTAACATTGAAATTAAACTTTTAAATGCAAATGTACCACATTAGGTATGGATGTACTTAGCGTCACTGCCCATTTCCAAGGTCAGGCGATGACATTTGACCCTGTGAGACCTGTGCAGACACCACACTCAAATACCATGTGCTCTGGGAGAGAAGTGGAAGCAAACCAACATCCTGAATCAGCTACTAGTCTCACTTCTGTGCTTTTCAACAATCGTGAGATGAGTAGAGGCTATTAGGAACTGAGAGTGACACTTATAGGCTCTTTGTCTTTTGGGCAGAGAGGTCTTTATCATACAGAATTGAGTTTGTTTTTCTCCAATGCTAATTAGAACTTTTGCAGAAGGTTATGGTAGATAGGTTATCATACTCAGATTCTTTTTATTTGTTCATTAGCCAATTAATATAAGACAGTTGAGTGCCTACCATGAGGCAGGTTTTTAGCCAATGCACTAATGGTGGCACTGGGGTTAATTGCTTAAGAAGACTCAGAGGACCCAAATGTCAGTGTTTGCACACGGATATCATATGACAACAGCATTAAAGGAAGAATGGACTTTGCAGCCACAGTCTGTCTCTGAAGGATGTAACAGGACCCACTTTCTCTCTTCTATCAGACACTACTGATGTGTGTGGAACGCCAAGGAAGCAGTCCAAACTGGAGTCTTGGCTGGGTTTTTTTATACTTTTATAATACTTTTTATATTTTAAAATATTTTTTAGGAGCTGGCCCCGTGGCCGAGTGGTTAAGTTCGAGCGCTCCCCTTAGGTCTCCCAGGGTTTTGCCGGTTCGGATCCGGGGCGCGGACATGGCACTGCTCGTCAGGCCACGTTGAGGCGGAGTCCCACATGCCACAACTAGAAGGACCCACAACTAAAATATACAACTATGTACCAGGGGGCTTTGGGGAGAAAAAAGCAGAAAAAACAATTTTTTATATTTTCTGTATTTGCTGGTCACATAGTTTCCTGCTCTGTAACCAGCCTCAACACCAGAACTCTCCGGGGGGCTCTTAGCGAGGGCAGGTACAAATCGTCTTGCTCATTTTCATCAATAGACAACGCTGACAAGCTGGTACAAACCATCCCCAAACTCCTCAGATCCATGGGCACAAAGCAGCAATATTAATCAGTGTGTTTCGTGCCTTGACAATGAGTCAGTGCCCTGCATATACACTTTGTTTTTTTTTTTTGAGGAAGATTAGCCCTGAGCTAACTGCCGCCAATCCTCCTCTTTTCACTGAGGAAGACTGGCCCTGAGCTAACATCCGTGCCCATCTTCCTCTACTTTATATGTGGGATGCCTGCCACAGCATGGCTTGCTAAGCAGTGCCATGTCCGCAGCCGGGATCCGAACCCGTGAGCCCCAGACCGCCACAGCGGAACGTGCACACTGAACTGCTGCGCCACTGGGCCAGCCCCACATACACTTTCTTAATTCAGCAGGACGGCTCGGGTTGGTTCCAGGCCGGCTGAAGTTCCCCAAAGAGCTACTCCAGGTCTGTTTTCTAATCTAGAGAACAATAAATTGGACTAGAGTGAACTGTATGATTTCTTCTTCCTCCAAGACCTTAGATAAAATAATTTTCTCAAGGCCACACATACTAAATGACCGTTTATTCTTACACTCTCATAGAATTATATTATATTCCTACCCAGGGAGTACTTAATAACCAATTCATCACTGTGTTATTTTTAGTAATATATTACCACACACTTTGGCCATGTCCAGCATCAACATTATGTATTTTTCTTTGCCATGGGCAGCCTGACGTAGTACACAGACCTCTCTTTGAATTCCAGATCTGTCACTTAACTAAATGTGTGATTTTAGCCAAGTCACTTAACCACTCTGTCTCACTTTCTTGTTTGTAAAATGTAAGTGATCATATCCCAGGGCTGCTGAAAAAAACTAAATGAGATAATTACATCTTAAAGCATTTGGTGTATAGCAGATGCTCAATAAAAATTAGTTACTGTGAGACTGAGTTAAATTTAAATCCCCATTAAAAAGTTTCGTTAGGTTTTCTGATTTAAAACAAACTTTGTATTAGTCTAATTTAGGGTGGAATTCGAAGGCATTTGGTTAAATCCCTCCTGATAAGAGAAGTAACATATTTGAATGAAATCGTAAGAAGGGTCTACAGTCGTGCACCGCGTAACAACACCTTGGTCAACGACATTTTTTAGAATGATCCCCATCGTTAAGCAGCGCATAGCTGCGTTTTTCTCTCCATCACAAGAGGACAGTAGCAGAAACCTTCTGGGTCAGGAGACAGCCAGGAGGTGCCGGAGGGACGTTCGTACCGCAGTGCATCACGAAGCACTCTTTCTCCAAATCAACTCATCAAATGACCACTTCCTCTTTGGCCAGCTCTCCAAATGACCATTATTTCTTTAGTGATTTTTTTCTCTGTCTTTGCCACTTTTCAGAGTAAAAATTCATATTCTAGCAAATTCGTATAGTGACCAATAAATTAAAGAAAATATTATTATGAACTCATGGCTTTTTTATATGTTTGATGTGCTTTAATCCATTGCAGTCATTATTCTTTTCCATCCTCCAATTGTCCCATCTTTGGCCACTGGGGGCCCCCTCCAGTTAGCACCTCTATCCATTGACACACCTCAGTAGTCTTTGTGGTTTCCGGCATGGCCAAAGATGACTTGCTTATCTTATCCTTCCTGCCCTAGACTGGGGATCAGTCATATTTCTCCAAGGAGCCCTGGTTCTTTTTAGAAGAAAGTGATATTTGGAGATCACCATTCAAATACCAGGGATGCTCATTGCTACAAGTTGTTGTTGTTTCCAGACCTTTTGTTAATAGAGAGAAACAAATCATAAGGTCATACTGATAGGTCCACTTCAAATTTAAGATTACAGGTTATATCTTAACTTCTTTGATATTATATTGTGTCTCTGTACGCTAATGCTGAAAATATTTTTTCCTAATGACATTAACGCAATTACTTTTTCCAAGTGTGTATATATATGTGTGTGTATCAATATCTAATATTTTCAAACCAATTCTCGGTATTATTACTACGAAATACAAAATGAAGTTTTAGACTTCTTTCTGGTTCTTTTTGTCCGTAGGCTTTTATGGATGTGCTAAATACTGTGACCTAAAGTTATTCGAGATAATTCTGCTCTGTTTGGTTATGCCAGCAACCTGATATGCTGCAGAGTTTATTTGCTTTCATTTGTTTTCAGTTTTTAGGGATTACTTTATTTTTATATTTTTTAGTTAAATTTGTTTCCTAAATTCTGTAAAACAGTTATATGATTTGAAAGTCAAAACCATAAAACGAAGGGCATTCAGAGGCACCTTGCTTCCATCCTGATTTCCTTTAATTCTCTCCCTCCCTCTATAGGTAGTGTTTTTATTAGTTTATCCCTCTTTGGTTTCTCTTTGAGTGTGTAAGTAAATATGTGCGTTATGTGTGCACTATATACATGAGAATTTTATATTAGTATTTTTCCCCTTTCTTACCCCAAACTTAGCGTACTCTGCACTCTGTTCTGTGCTACAGAGGTATCAGAGGCCTTGCTCATTTCTTTCACAGCCATACAGTCCTCTATCGTGTGGAAGTGTCATCGTCTATTTGGTGCCCCCTGTTGGAGGACTTTGGGTTATTTCCACTCTTTTGCTAGAATGACGTATACATTGATCTGTATAAGTCATTTCTGCTAAATAACCCATTTGTCTAATATACTTACTTCTTTTTAACTATTTAGTTTAATTGTCCAGCTTTCAATTTGCCTTCGTCCCGGCAGAGAAGCTGATTCCAGAGAGGGGAGGGGGACTGAGAGCTCATGAATATATTTGTCATATAATACTCAGTCCTCACCCCTGCCCCCAAGATTTAGCATTTATCCTGAGACTGTTATAAAGATCAAAAGAGAGAATGTTTATGAAAGCACTTTGAAAAATCTCTATAGCTTTTGGGAATCCAAATCAAAGCGGAGTCCTTCCTGCAGTAGGAGTCTGTGCCACGATGGGGAAACAGTGACCTTTGGTAGGCTTCCGCTCTCAGCTCTCAGCTAGGCGCGGGGTCAGACAGGGGCTTTCTGTGCATCACTTACAGTGCTCGCTGCACGGCTGCAGTGGAGGTCCTACCCTCTCCAGGGTAGAGTGGATAAAACTGAGGGGCAGAGAGCAGGGTTTGTGAGCTGCACACCCGGAGATCCAGAATAGAGGTCCATGTTACATAGACACACACACACAGAAAAATAAAAACAAACATCACTTAGAAGGGGTTTTCTGGGCTCAGAGGACATTCAGCCCAGTTTTCTCCAGGTTTCTACACCTGCTTTCACTGCCCCTTGATGATTATTGATATTCAGAATGGCCTAGAGGTCCCTTGAGAGGCTTAGTCATCAAAAATACTGTATTTTATTCACAGAGCAGGATTCACTTTTGTATAAAAGTTGAGTTGAGAAAGATTAGGGAGCTTTCCAAATGGACTGAAAACCCTGGGGAAAGAACAGTGTCAGGAGTGGACGTGAGAGCATCTCTGCTGCTAAGTGCATCGTGTCCTTGGTTAAATCAGCATCCAAGATATACCCAATAGACTGGATGAATGAATGAATGTAAACATTTATCTCTCTGGCCCTCAGTCTCTTCTTTAGAATGAGGGATTGAATTAGATGACCTTTCACCAAGGAGCAACTAACAAACATCCCACCATCCCCCCCACCACCCCACAAAATCCTCTGATTTTTGTGAGCAACTTCTTTTTCTAGGCATTCAAGTTAATCAATGTCTCACCATTTTCCTTTGATATATGTAATACCTTTTCCTGGCAGTTTAAATTATATATGTATATTCTTTTTCTCCTTTGGTACATGTGATGGAACTATGGTTGAATTGCTACACTTTTTGATTTCTTTGGAGAGACTTTCCGCTCTGTTTAATAGGATGGGAGAATCAGATTGTTATTGAAGGGGATGAAGAAGGGAGGGAAGGAGGTGGTGGAGTATAATATCATCCCAGTTTTAGAGAGAGAAAAATAAAGGTATGCGCTCTAATTGAAGGATTCATGACCTCACAAGTGGTGGCATCCTGGAGCTACAGACAAGTTGTTCTGACTCCTGGCTCATGCCGCCATCTCTCCCTTCCTCAGAGATGCCTTCCGTTAACTCGTAAAAGTCACATCCGGAACTAATGAATATCTTGGCCCTTAAGTATGGCCGGGAAATGGTTATTACCACACAGGCAGGAAATACCTTACTCTTTTTCAACTAAATAATGAAACATGTGCTTAGACATTAGACATTATTAGAAGTTGAAGTAACATCCTTTTGTAACTTGAGCCATCTCATGATGGACCACAGGAGATTTGCTTTGCTGCCAGACTCAACTTCCTGTCAGGATCTTTCCATGGGCCTGAAGGAGCACAGGGGGTTATGGATTTGTTACTGTTAGACTGATTAGATGTCAGGCTCATACTTAATTTTTTCAAGTCATTGTACTACATTTTTCTTATATCTCTATTTGCCATAAAGATGAATATAATTTATGTTGGTTTTTAGATTAAAATGGGTATTTAGAAATATAATAGGGGCATCCTTCTCTTACCTATGCAAAGGATAATTTATGTATGCTTATTTAACATAGAGTAGTTCTATATTATTTTGTAACATCTTTCTTGAATTTGTTTGAAATATATTCTACATAAACACTAAACTCTTTTGGAAATGTGATTGAGCTTGGTGGAATCATTCAGTAATGAAGAAGAGTGGGACAGCTGTGTAAATGTCATATCCTTTGGTAAGGGTTTCCAATAGAACACCTATATTCATGATATTACAAGTTTTTCTTTGTTCCTATTTCAGCGTTGCTCTCAGAGAGAGTGATTCATGTAATCAATGGATTGGTAGTTGTAGTTACAATATATATATCAGCAAACTGTCAATTTGTACCCAAAACTTTTGTTTATTTGAACAGAGTTGTTGGCATTGACTTTGTTGAGCAAAGTATTCTGCACATTCATTGAAGATTTTAGGGAGAATGTCAAAATATTTAAGAAAACAACTTTACAAATCGCTGTAGGCACTGTAGAAGCCTCAGGTGTGTTTTCGGTGCTGATAGCTAATAATACATCTTATTTATCTTTAGATCAGATTCTCAAGAATCTCGGAACAGATGCCAGTAGGAAATTTGTGTTAATATAAAATATCTGCCCTGTGGAGAATTTGGCTTTATGGGATGTGCTCCCAGCCTGTCTTAGGGTCATAACCCAGGGATCCTATGTCCATTCCCAGAATTCATTGAGTAATTATTGAGTGCCTGCCATTTAGCAAACTACTCTGATGGGCATTATCGTATATATGAAGATGAATAAAATAGTTTTAATAGGGGAATGAAAATAGAAGGAAGAGTGTGGAAAAGTTTCATGTTATGGAGAGCTTTGAGTCCCTAGTGGAGGAAGTTTTTGATCAACCGGTAATTACTAGAAAACGTGGGAATTATTTTTTTTAAAGAAAGACTGCTGCAATCCTGTTAGTTTCAATGAGATTATTATTTAATGGAGTTCCATAATTGAATAGATACTCATATACTGTGATTTTTTTAGTCACTTGGTATAATATGCTGCTGTTTCTAAAAATCTTCCTAAACAAATGAGCACTTATCCCATTTTTAGGGGAGGAAACATCAAAGAAAGAGGTTATACAATTCTTCTTGGTTACCTTTTCTAATGGTTCATAATCCTGTTCATGTGTTTTTTAAAATATCAACCTCTCATCTCAAATCTGTTTTTTTTTTTGAAGGATGTAAGGAATAAGTGAATAAAATATTGACTCTCAGAAATACTTCAGAAATAATGTTTAATTTGTATTTAAACATTTGTCATATGGAACATTAAACCTATTAATGAAAACTACCTTGTAGGTAGAACAAAAAATTAGTTTTAATGTCATGCAAAAGAAATATATCTTTATAAATGCTTCAACATGGCTGAAGATCAAGCTCTGGTCTTGTGCTGTACTTTTTGTGTTGTCGTCAACCTAATAAGTAGGTTCTTCCATGAATGGCATTTATCATTTCCTATTGTATTGGAATGATTAAACTTCAAATGTTAATAATTTGCCAAAGAGTATATATTTAATATAGTCTCATATACTGTGGCTAAATTATGGATCAAGACTGGTCATCATCTGCCTCATCTCTGTATCAGCCAAATTCATTGATCACATACATACAGATACACACATGTGCATATAGACACATACATACATGTGAATGCATACACACAATACGTATATATATATATACACATTTACCTGCACCGTATGCACATTTATATGCAACTGTAAACCCATACACCCATACCATGCATACTTTAACAAATTTCAGCATTTTTGCATTGAAGTTTTGAGTTTGTTTGTTTTAGGGGACAGTATAACTAATTGAAAAAAATAAGTAGGAGTTAGACTAGACTTCAGCTTTAGAAGGAACAATGGATTGGAAATTCAGGCAGTGGATTACTCATCTCACACCCGAAAGAACTCTGGCCTGGAGATCAGATTTGGGACCTGGCTGTGCTCTGTTAGCTTGGTGATATCATTCACGTGTCTTAGCTTCCTTATCCATAAAATGGGGATAAACAGTAACTTCTGTAGTGGGATATGAGTCAGTGCAAGTGCTTTAAGACTCGCACTCTACAGATTTATCATGATTATTATATTGTCATTTCATTTTCCCAAAGTCCGTTTCCTTATATAAGCGGATAATACCCGTTCACAGAGCTGTTGTATTGATCAACTAAATAATTGCTATGAATATGCTTTGAAACAACTGTAAAGATTTATTTCCTTCATATGATTTTAGGTTTTCACTGCAAATTTTGGTTAAAGTGGAACTCAGCTTGCTCTAACATTTCACCTTTAATCACAGTATTTATTTCTTGGTGTATACGTCATGATTCAAGATAATAGTAGGTAAAATTCTTTGAAAGAAATTTGAGTTTTCTGCTGCTTTGGGTGGGAAATTAGTCTGAAATACTTCCCTTTCTGAAACAAATAGAATTTGGGAGAATGAATAATTAATTTGAAAGAATTTGAAAAAGTTATTAGAAAGAGTAAAGTGAGTTTCTATAAATAAAAAATATTTTTCGTTTCACTTTTGGCATAAAACTGAGCATCCTTCCCTAGGAAAACATGTGGCTTAGGTTGTTGAAACAAATCACACAAAGAAAGTCACAAACCTTTGTAATTTAAACATATGTTTGTGGGAGTGTTAGCCTCATGTAAATCTAGAAAAGCTTTGGCTTTAGGATCAGAAGCCTTGGAGTGTAGGCCTTGCTCGAGCATTAACAAGCCACTGCTGTAAGTTAAGCCACTCATCTTCTCAGAGCCTCTTTTGTTTTTTTTTTTTGTCATCTATAAAGTAAGGAAGCTGAAGAGATGATCTCTGAGCTCCTCTATTAATTTAGGATTACATTTTTCTGAGAATATCAGAGACTCAGAGTAACAGAGGCGTAAGCAAAATAGATGGTTATTTCTTTCTCACAAAAAAATCTGGACATAGGCAGCACAGGACTGGTATAGTGACACAGTCACCCAGACTGTTTCCAGTTTCTGTTCCGTCATGGACTCTTGTCCTCACGGTCCAAAGGAGAGGTCCAGTTATTATCCCTGCATCCCGAGCCGCCAGATAGTGGGAGAGAGGGAAGAGAAAGGCGTGGACGGTTACAACTTTTGCTTACATCACATTGGCCAGAACTTACCACTTGGCCACCTCTAGTTGCAAGGGAGTCTGGGAAATGTAGTTTGTATTCCAGGTGGCCAAAAGGCGAGTTATTACTTTAGAATAGAGGTGTTGGGCCAAATTCAGCCTGCTGCCTGTTTTTGTCAATAAATTTTATTGGAACACACTCATACCCATTTGTTTACACAAGCCCATCGCTTTAGCCCTACAACAGCAGAGGTGAATAGTTGTAACAGGCGCTGTCTGGCCCTCAAAGTGGAAAGTATTTACTATCTGGCCCTTTATAAAAAAAGCTTGCTGACCCCTGCTCTAGAAGAAAGAAGGGTAGCCATCAAGGGGTAAGTAGCAATCTCTGCCACAGCTGTCTTCCAAATTCTGATTCCATGATAACAAACAAATGAAAATTAAAAACCCAACAAATTCATATGATGTAGGAATAATTTTGAAAATGTTAGTAAATAGTGAATCATTTTAGTAAATACTAAAACACGAAGTTCTTCCTTGCTCTAACAGGCTGAAACTTGAGTCATGCCTGTTAAATTGCCTCCTTTTTCGTTCTGTCCACCTCCCCCTCTTACAATGGTTGCTTTCAGTGCCAGCCCAGTTGTCTAAGATGTCGGCTACTCCTCTCCAGCTTTGAGTGAAACACTACTTTACTGGGCATGTGTCTTTCATATCCTTCATTTTGGTGAAAATAAAAATGTGAAAAGGTGCAGAGCTGCCTTTGATCCTGGCGAAGCCCCCTAGTGTAGAATCTGGAGTTGACAGTGAACCAGTGGCTGCCACACTGTGAGAGGAGCCCATGGCTGTTAGTTGGGAGGTATGTTACATTGACTGCTGCTACACTGAACTTTTTCCTTTGCTGGTTCACACATGTTATTTGCGGTGAAATTAAAAATATTTGTTGCCTTTTCTCATTCTTTTAGTTTTTCAAGATATACTGTGTTCCAAAGAGAAGTTTTGTTTGAAAATGTGTGATTTTATTATTCAAAATCAAGAATAGTTAAGGTCTGAACAATAAGGGAAGGAGACTGTTGGTGTTTTGCTGAGAGGTTTAGAGATGGGTCTGTGGGTGGTGCTTGTCATTGCATTAGGAAGGCACACAAGAAGCATGTCATCTGTTCCTTTTCTAGTGCTTTCTACCCAATGGCTACTTTTTATAAAGCTGATTAGTTAATGGATTTCTGAAACTTAGGTTCTCAGAGACAGTAGGTTTGGTGTCCTCCAAAACTGCTCAGATCATTAGATGACTAGAATAGGAACTTAATTTGTGGAATTATGCATGTCTTTTGAAACAAAACAACATCTTCAAGGTACAAAGTGCAGTATGTAGCATACTGGTTAAGACTTCCATCCCAAAACTTAAACTAAAGTTCTCGGTTTTTCTGACTTAAGCCAACTCATTCAGAGAGCAAGGAAGATTGATAAATTTTTAAATTTTCTTTTAGCTATAAAATGTTATGTTAGTAATCTTGCCTCTCAGTAAACTTACTTTAATGGAGAGATGAAAACAGTGGGTAACTGGGGTATCATTTATTCCCTGTGCGTGCTCACTCCCTTTACTCTGAATTTTTGCTCAAATGGCCCCTTGCCAATGAGACCTTACCCAGTGTACTCCATTTAAAAATGCAACTCCTCTCCCGGAACTCCCAGTTTTCCTTACTAGGCTGAGCATTTTTCTCTGTAGCGCTTTTTACCTTCTAACATTCAGTATGATTTGCTTAGTTATTAGTTTATTGTTTATTGTCTGTTTTCCCTACAGTAGATTTTAAGTTCAGTGTGAGCAGGAATTTATGTCAGTTTTATTGGTTATATATCTCCAGAGTCTAGTACAGGACCCAATCCATAGTAGATGCTCAATAAATGTTTTCTGTTACATTAAATATATGAATTAAAAATTATATATATTTTTAAGTTTTCTGAAAGTTACACTTAACAACCTGTTTGTAAATAACACAAAATTTAATTTTAGCTCAACTACTATTTGAATGATTTAAGATTAAGAACACAATGTAATAAAGGGCATCCACAAAAAACCCACAGCTGACATCATACTTGATGGTGGAAGACTGGATATTTTCCCACTAAGATCAGGAGCGAGACAAGATAAAATGTCTGCTCTTGCCACTTCTATTCACCATTGCACTGGAGATTCTAGCCAGGGCAGTTAGGCAAGAGAATAAAATAAAAGTCATTCAGATTGGAAAGAAAAGTGTAAAACTTTCTCTATTCACAGATTATGTGATCTTATATAGAAAACATCCTAAAGAATCTACTGAAAAATTGTTAAAACTAGCAAATGAGTTCAGTGAGGTTGTAAGATACAAGATTAATATACAAAAATCAATTGTATTTCTATAAACTAGCAACAAACAATTCAAAAATGAAATTGAGGAAACAATTCCATTTACACTAATGTTAAAGAATGAAATACTTAGGAATAAATTTAACAACAGAAGTGTAAAACTTATATTCTGAAAACCACAAAGCATTGTTTAAAAATTAAAGAAAATGTAAATAAATGGAAAGACCTCTCATATTCATAGATTGGAAGACAGTGTTGTCAAGATGGCTGTACTCCCCAAATTAATCTACAGAGTCAACACAATCTCCATCACAATTCCAGCTTGCTTCTTCTTCAGGGAAATTGACAAGCTGATTCTAAATTCGTTTGGAAATGCAAGGTACCCAGAATAGCCAAAACAATCTTGACAAAGAAAAAAGTTGGAGGACTCAGACTTCCTGATTTCAAAACTTAATAAAAAGCAGTAGTAATCAAGACAGTACGGTACTGACTTAAAGTAGACATAAACAGTGGAATAGAAATGAGAGTCCAGAAATAAACCCATACATCTATGGTCAACTGATTTTCTACAAGGATGCCAAGACCATTCAATGAGGAGAAAATAGTCTTTTCCACAGTTAGTGCTGGGACAACTGGATGGCCACGTGCAAAAGAATGAGGTTAGACCCCTACATCGCACTATATATAAAAGCCAACTCAAAATGGATCAAAGACCTTAATGTAAGAGTTAAAGCTATAATACTCCTAGAAATAAATATAGGCATAAATCTTTGTGACCTTGGATTAGACAATGCAACCAAAGAAAAAAATAGATAAATTGGATTTCATCAAAATTAAAAACTTTTGTACATCAAAGGACATCATCAAGAAAGTAAAAAAACAACCCACAGGATGGGAGAAAATATTTGTAAAACATACATCTGATAAAAGACATGTATCTATCTAGAATATATAAAGAATTCTTACATCTCAATAATAAAAAGACAAATAAACCAATTGAAAGATGGGCAAAAGGATCTGAAGTAGACATTTCTCCAATTAAGATATACAAATGGCCACATGAAAAGATGCTTGACCTCATTAGTTATCAGGGAAATGCAAATCAAAACCACAATGAGATACTACTTCACACCCACTTGGATGGCTATAATCAAATATTATCTGTGATAACAACAAGCGCTGGTGAAGATCTGGAGAAACTGGAACGCTCACACACTGCTAGTAGGAACGTCAAATGGTGCAGCACTTCAGAAAACAGTTTGGCACTTCCTCAGACATAGAGTTAGCATATGATCCGGAAATTCCGTTTCATATATCAAAGAGAAATGAGAATATATGTCCACGTAGGAACCTATACATGAATGTTCATAGCAGCATTATTCATAATAGCCCAAAACAGAAACAGCTCAAGTGTCCATAAACTGATGAATGGATAAATCAAATGTGGTGTACCAATGCAATGGATTATTATTTGGCCATAAATAGGAATGAAGTACTGATACACGCTATAGCATGGGTGAACCTTGAAAACATTATGCTAAGTGACAGAAGCCAGCCATATGTATATGATTCAGCTATATAAAATGTCCAGAATAGCCAAATGTGTAGAGACTGAAAGTAGACTAGTGGTTGTCTAGGGCTGGCGGAGGGAGTTGAGAGGAAATGGGTGTGATAGCTAAGGGGCGCCGTGTTTCTTTTTGGGGCGACGAAAATGTTCTAACAATAATTGTGGTGATGGTTGCATGTCTCTGAATATACTAAAAAACATTGAATTGTACACTTTAAGTAGGTGAATTGTACGTGTATGAATCATAGCCCAATGAAGCCATCAATAAAGAGAAAACAGAAAGAAAATAACCACGGTGCATTCAAATTGGCAAGCTGACTATGTTTATTAACTGGTTTCTCTGATCTTCCCTGTTAACTTGGCAGAATTAATATGGCTTCTAGCAAGCAAAATTTCCACCTGGTCCTTGTGGGGCAAGGGCATTCTAACAGGTATAGTTTAGGTCGTAGAAGCTTGTCTTGAAAGGTTTTTCAGATAGAGTTTTAAAAGTCTGCTGGCTTCTCCCAGGGGAAGGGTGGCTTTGTCAGGTTTTTGCTGCTCGGCTATTTGTGGGCATAATGACCATTGACCGTCTCGATGAGTGAGCTCCGAGAGCTGCCGGATTTGGACAACAATGGAAAGGAGAGAAGTTGAAAACTGCTGACAGAAAATGGATCTGGCCCGAAGGGGCTCCCGAAGAGGGTTTTGCGTTTGGCAGTGGCCCACGTCGGTAGGCCTTGCCTCTATGAACGGAAACCACACACAGTAACTTAATACCGAGGGCCTCATTTGACGCTTATTTTGATAACTGAAGAAGTTAATGAGATCCTATTATTCTCCCGTGAAGCTCTCCTGTACAGAGCCTTTCCCACTCCTCTTTTGCAAATTATTTTTTGCAGTAATTCATTTAAAGCCTTTGCTGTTTCACCTTGAGTTTCCCAGAGCCAGTGACAACGGAAGTAAACACTCCAATTTTTGCATTTCATCCTTTCAAGTTAGTTTTGCCCTCTGTGGTTTTATTGCCTGGATGCAGAAATCTCTTTTAGATTTCTAAGCCATAAAAGATGAAATATTAATTTGATTTGATTTTCGAGTCCCTTTCATGACACAGCTTGGCATTTGCTCTTATGTATTATTTTAGTCAGAGCTTTGCAGAAACCTGAAATGAAAAGTGTGGTTATTTTCTCTGTTGAATGTACCTTTTTATTACCTTTCCTTCAGAGCGCCCAAGACCTTGACTCCCCGAGATTGGGGTTCTCAGATTTCTCTCCTACTGCACAGGGTCTCTCTGTGTTGGCAGAGTTGATGAAAGTGTTATTCTGGGTCAATGAGACCCATTCGTCCCAGGAGGAGTTAAGTATAAGCTTTAGATTGATAGCTGCATGCTGAAGTCATGGAGGCTAAGGTTTTCAGGAGTGTGGAGCACCATTGAAAGCCTTTATTAGTCATTTCAGCAAGGCCATGCTAGGAGTTTCTGAGCATTCTCTGTTGGTTGGCTGCAAGTGATCCCATCTGAGCCACACTATGGCCGTCACAGGGTCCTTGACAGAGGAAGCTGTGGCCGGTGAGGTCTGCCTCTGACACCATGTCCTCTAACTGAAGCTATGGAGGGAAAAACTTGAGCAGGATGTCTGCAGTGGCACTGTGGAGCCTGTTCAGTTCAACACACACGGGCTGCTTCTCCTAATCCAGTCAAACAGGACATGGTTCCACACTTTGTTGAGTTATACTGAGAAATATTGTGAATTTAAAAGAATAGTCTGGGAGTCAGCCCCATGGCCTAGTGGTTAAGTTCAACATGCTCTGCTTTAGCAGCCTGGGTTCTGTTCCTGAGGAAGGACCTACATCACTCAGTGGCCATGCTGTTGTGGCAACCCACATACAAAATATACAAAACAGCGTAAGATTGGCACAGATGTTAGCTCAGGGTGAATCTTACTCAGCAAAAAAAAAAAAAAAAAAAAGTCTGTTCTCTGTCTTAAAACAGCCACTGAGTTATAAAAAAGTTACCATGAATTAATTCTAATGATACACCTAGTTCATTGTTTGTGAAGGGATTTCTGAGATTTTTCACAAGGGTGAGATTGAGATATATGAAAAAGAGATATCATGCTTTTGTGAGACTTTGTGGATTTATGTATAGTTTGTGAAAATGTATACTTACGATGCTATTCTCGAACCGCTTAAATTTTGCTAGCTTCAGGATTTGAACTTTTAAAGTATTCTCTTCTCTTATTCTTTTCTGATAGTAATTGATATTTATTTCCTACACGAAAATGTTTGCAAGGGAAAGTAGAAGCTTAAAAGGGTAAAATAATTTACCCTGGGTGATAGGAAAACATTTATGTTGTACCTTAAGATTAGAAGCATAGTTTTTAGAAAAGCTCTATAAATTTGAGTTCATGGCCCTGCTGTACCCCTCATGAGATGTCTCCTCATCTGTGATGTGGAAAGAATGCTATGTTCCTCCTGATCTAAGACACCATTAATTGTAAGATGCACCATGATTTTGAGTTTCTATGAAAGAAAAGTGCTTCTCATTAGACTATGATACGAGACTAGGATAGTGCTGACTGTGCAACATGTTCTAATGTCAGAGCAACTCGAAGTTCATACAGTTTTGAGAATTAGATGAGATACCAGATGTAGAGTGGTTACCACAGTCTCTGGCATATAGTCAACCTCAGTGTGTGTGTGTGTGTGTGTGTGTGTGTGTACAAAAAGAGGGAGAGAGAGAGGGAGAATAAATGAGAATGAATTGTACTTCTCTTTTCTCGGTGCTTCTCCTGCCCACCCCTCCTCACCCCCCTTTCCTAGCTGTCATCCCCAAAGGCAGCAGCAGAACCTGGAAGTCATCATGGCATACAATGATATTTCTTTTTGATTCATAGCCTTACATTTGCAAGCCATTTGTTGTCAACTTAGCCAAAGGAAACTTTGGATGTGGGCTACCCAGAAAGGGTCAGTGGATTTAGAGAAAAGAGCCTGAGGACATCTAAGGTTCTCAGAATCTGTCCATAAGAACGTAATTAGCCATGGGGGGACATTCTGCAGCATTGTGATTTCACGATAGAGAAGAGGTGTCAGAGAATTACAGACATTATATGCTTTGTCACCTTTAGTGGCTCGGCAGGTAAGCTTTACTAATAGTGTTCAATTCAAAATTTTGATAACAGACAGATTTTTCAGGCATCAATCTAGATATTTAGTGCCTGTCAGTTTTAAATTGTTTTTAGCAAGTTGTTTTAGCTCCAAATGGAATCTTGATTTCCTATTTGTAAAATAAGATAGAGCCTAGTCCAAGGAGTAAGGGAAAACTGAAACGAACAAGTCATTTGAAGATTTTATGTAATAAATTGTAAATAACGAAATTAGTCCATCCATCCATATATTTATGAGGTCCTGCTAAGTGCTAGAAAGGTGTGAAGATAATAAAGATGGAGTCCCTACTGTGTTCTGGAACCTTAGGGTTTGGCAGGAAAGATGGAGAAGTAAACCCAGTAGAAAGTGGCCGTCCTTGCGACGGGTTGGCGCTGGGCACTATGGGAGCAAATTGTTGTTATTCTTAACAATAGCAATAGCAGCAGCATAGCTGAAATTTCCTGAACCTAAAACATTTTTGATGGTGTGAGGGTCACCTAATTTTGTCCTCCTTTCCCTCAGTTCAAGGTTTTCCTGTGCTTCAAGCCACGCATTAAGCTTAGGTAGATTTTTGTGTCTGTTTGCAAGGTCTACATATTGACTCAAATTGTGGGAAAGAGGAAAAATTCTGCCAGAAGCTTTAATATTTGGTAATTAACTGAATAACATTTTTCATGAAGGCCTTTTGAGTCCATGCAGCTACACTTTATGAGGGCAAGGAATATGGTGACCCAGAGTAAAAACTTCAAAATCGAATGCTATTGGGTAATAGTGCCCAACCTAGAGAAAGAAAGGAAGTAGGAATATTAACATGTCAGTTTGCTTGGATAAATAAATAGGTAGCCAACTGGAAAGCGGTAGGATATTCACAGACCTTTTGTGAATAAAGCAGGATCCTCTGCTTTGTCAGCACGTAATCAATGTGGCAATGAATTGTTTGGATTCAGACATATAGTCACAGTAGCTAAATAGTTAACAGAGGTCTATGTGTTTAAGAGCACATAGTAGCTAAATATCAAACAAAAGTTTATGTAGTAAAGAACACATAGAGGTTTATATTGGACCATTACTAGTAGCTCAAGTTCAATCCTATAGATTAAATAGCATATAGAAATTTGCCTAATTATAATTTCCAATGTATTTATTTGTGTAAAGGTTAAACCCATTAATAGTAGGCAGACACTGATGTTCATACTGATTATGATGATGATTGCTGACGCTTATTGAGTGTATACTATGGATCAGATACTGTTTTAAGCACTTCATATTTCTTAACTCATTTAATCCCAACATCCCTATGAGGAAGGTACTATTCTTGTCCACATTTTACGTATGAGAAAATCCGAGACCTGGGAATGTTCGAAAACTTAACAGAGGACGTGCAGCTTGCAGGTGGCAGGGCTGAGATTCGAACTCAGGGAATCAGTCTGCACAGTCCATACCCTTGGCTGGATTTGTCTCTTAGACATCTGTAGTTGCAGTGGCCTCTACCACCCGTACCTTAGGTGGGTCCCTGAGCTTGGTCCAGTTATTTGCCTCTTTCCACACTCTGTCCTCCCCCCCTTCCCCCTCATACACGTACCAGCTGTGTCCTCGGGCATCAGCTGCTGCCTTTGCCCACCCTCCTGTCTCCTGCTCTCCCCACGTCTTGGCCACTACAGGGCTCGAGGAGCAGAAACTCGGGGTGGCAGAACCATCCCTCTGGGGCTGGGAAAGGGGCTGGATGAGGTGCAGAGGTGGGAGGCAGAAGGAGGGGAACTGGCCATCTGGCATCTGGGGACAGAGAGAAGGGAAGGAGAGCACCAGTCAGAGGAGCGAATTTGAGCTCAGACAGAGGTAACAGCAGGCGGGCAGCTTCTGTCCGGGGAGCCCATCTTACATCATTATTTCCCTATCCGCACAAAGGGAGTGGGGAGGTCTGGGACGCCTACATGGCGTGTGGTGATGGGTGGAGAAACTGACTCGCAGCCCCTCCATGCTCTCCACAAGCTAACCCTACACTCCTGCAGCCAGGGGCTTTGACAAGGGGCGGTGAGAAGCCTCCACTGTGCGACCCCACCCCGCGGCCCCCCAGCACCAGATCTACCCTGCGATACTCGAGCTGGAGATCTGAGCAGTGGACAGATTAGCGTCAATGAAGAGTCAGAACCTGTCTGGTTTGATAGCGCGGGGAGATTTAGATCACAGGGAGGGTGGGTGGGGGGGAGAGGGGCATCAGGAGTAAATCTTTTTTTTCTATTTTATTTTTTATTGAGGTTATGATAGCTTACAACCTTGTGAAATTTCAGGTGTACATTACTATTTGTCAGTCATATTATAGGTACACCAGTTCACCCATTGTGCCCACCCCCCACCCCCACCTTTCCCCTGGTAACCACTAATCTGTTCTGTTTGTCCACGTGTTTGTTTATCTTCCACATATGAGTAGGGTCATACAGAGATTGTCTTTCTCTATCTTGCTTATTTTGCTTAACATAATATCCTCAAGGTCCATCCAAGTTGTTGTGAATGGGACGATTTTATCCTTTTTATGGCTAAGTAGTAGTCCATTGTATATATATATACCGTATCTTCTTTATCCATTCATCAGTTGATGGGCACTTGGGTTGCTTCCATGTCTTGGCTATTGTGAATAGTGCTGCAATGAACACAGGGGTGCGTGGGTCTGTTTGATTTGCTCATTTCAAGTTTTTTGGGTAGATACCCAGTAGTGGGGTGGCTGGGTCATATGGTATTACTATTTTTAATTTTTTGAGAAATTCAGGAGAAAATTTTGATGGGTCTTCACTCCCTTAGATGTAACCTCATATTTACTGATGACAAATTTCCTGTTTTTAAGAGTGTAATATTAATTAGGATGCATTGTCAAATAAATTATATCACTTTTATATTGTGACAATTATGAGCGTGGGGATTTGTTTTGTTGTTCTCCTGGGGTCTAGCATCCTACCTGTCACTCCATAAATTGTTCACTGAAATAGGAATTTTATTAATGAGCCGTTTTCATTCTTTAGGTAAAGCTTTGCCTATTCAATCATGTTGATAGCACGTGTGCTTTTTCTTAATGAGGAGGATATTTCATTAACCAGCTCATCTAAGCCCAGAGCTCTATTCAATTTACCTAAAAGATTCCAGGACCCGGCAGCTCGTAAGAGGCAGCTGTGGTGATGTGGACAGGGCGCTGAGCTGGGAATCAGAGATCTGAATTTTCATGCAAGCTCTCTCTCTCCCTCATGGGCGCTATCAGGCTGGTCGGTTCTCTGAGCCAGCAATTTCCTCATCTGTAAAAGGGCCACTCCTGACTTTATAAAATCAAAACTGTGGTGAGGATTACAAAATGAACACTGGTTTCCAGGCAAAGCTCAGACTTTAGATTAATCTGACGTCCCTTCTCTGCTCCTTTATGTGGGTTGTTGAACCTCCTGGAGCAAACCACCCAAGCGTGTGCGTGTACCCAGCTGCTTCTGGAATCTGCTATCGTCTGGACCCACCGTCCTCTCCAATGGCAAAGCCAATGGCAGATTCTTATTTAGTGCTCACTTCACTTTCCTACAGTGGTTATTTCAACCCTTGGCTGTATTTAAAGTTCTCAACGTCCTTTCCTCTAAGAATTGGTTTTGTTTTCAATTATACAGAAAACAAAAACCAAAACTAGAAAAAAAATGAATCTACAGCATGTTATTAATTCTCGAAGGAAAAAGGCATAGAAAAAGGACTAGAGTGAAATATGCCAGAATATAAGCAGTGAAATTTTGTTTCTTCATACTTTTCCATGCTTTTAAAATGTTCTGTTACAACACATATTACATTTTGTTTCAAAAGTCACAGGAAAATAACAAAACAGAAAAGCTACCTATCCTCCACTTCCCCTGCCGTCCTCTTCGCAGGCCACATGAAGGGGGCGCACGCGCTCTCCCTCTCCAGGCCTAATCTCATCATCTGTGCTATTAATTCCATATTCTCCTGACTTCTCAAAGAGCTTGCATTAGCATGAGGCCACCTTTCCCCTCCACGTCCAAGGTCCCATTCCTTGTTAGTCTCTTTTTGTCAGTATATAAGTATGCTTACGTCTTCTCCACATCTTAGCAAGCAAACAAAACCCCATAAGCCCCAGCTTTACCATGGCTCTCCTCTAACTCTAGACCCATACCCCTTTTTCCTTTTACAGCCAAAGTTCTAGAGAGAGTCTGAATTCCAACCTCTAAATCCTCATAACCCATTGCAGTCTGACTTCTGCCTCCAGACGCCCTTAGCCTTGCTCTTGCCAGGATCTCCAGTGACGTCGTGGTCTCATTTTGGTCTTCATCTTACTGACTTCTCTGAGGCACTTGACAGTGTTGTCCGTTTTCTCTTGAAACTGCCTTTCCTTCGTTGCTATGGCACGATCATAATGATAATAACTACAACTTATATTGTGTACAGTATCCAATGCACTCTGTCTACTTGCACGTAAGGTCTGTAATGTTCATTCTAATATGAAATGTAGACATCTCTATGATAAAGGAAAGAAATCTGATGTAGAGAGTTGAGGACGCTCGTGTGTGATCATATGGCTCTAAACGATGGAGTGAGGATTTGATCTCTGGTCTTTCTGAGTCCAAAGCCCAAGTTTTTCCCACTGAAGACATTTCTCTCTCCCAGATTTCCTCTGGCCTCTGTGACTGCTCGTTTTCACTTGCCTCTGTGGGCTCATCTTTTGGTGACAGCCATGAACACTCGTGCTCTCCAGGACTCTGCTTTTGGCCCTTTATTCTCCTTACTTTCAGTGTTCAGTATTGTTGGACTATCCTCTCTAGGCCACCAATTCTGCTACAGGCTATAAACGCCCAGCCCCGCTCTTCCTGAGCTTGTGACCCACAGGTGCAACTGTGGGAGGCATTTCTACTTGATTGTCTCACAGGCCGTTCACTCAACGTGTCTTACCACAGAGTTTGTGAGCTGCTCCCTCCACTCCTTTCCTCCTCATGTTCTGGATCCCTACACCCATCTGGGCATCATGTTCTCTCACCATCCTTCTTGGCTAAATTATGGTGCTGTCAGTGCAGAGCCCTGCTTTGGCTCCTGGACCTTTGCAGTTACCCTCCTGACCGCTTCTCTGACTCTAATTTTGACTCCATCCACGCCATCTTCCACCTCACTGTATGCTCTCAGTAGTTTGGACTGCTCTGAATCCTCAATTCTGTTATCTCATGCCTCTTTGCACTTATTTCCTTTGCGTAGGATATTCTCTCTGTGCTGTGCGTTGGACAGATTCTGTCTCATCTTTTAATTCCCAAAGATCTGTCTCATCTGTTGAGTGTCAGCTCAAATTCTGCCACTTTCGTGAAGTCCTCCCTGATTTCTCCCAGGGAAGACTCAGGTGCTTCCTTTCCTGTATTCTCCCTGCTCTTCAGATAATTATTTTATTCTACTCTAATTTGTTTTGTTTGTGTCTCTTTTAGATTATAAACTTCTTTGGGCGGGCACTAAGACTATTAAAAAATTTTTTTTTTACTGTGAAATACAACACACCCAGAAGTGCGTTAAACAAAATTTAGAGATAATGAATAATCATAAGGTGAACACTTGTGTAACTATTACCCAGGTTGTGGAATGGAGTGTTTGCAGGACTCCAGGAGCCCCCTGATCTTTTCCTGACCCCACTATCCCTCCTACTGTCTTGGCTTTTATGGCAATTACTTCCTGGGTTTTTTGTCATCATTGTACGGTCTGTATATGCATTCCTAAACAACATTGTTTCGTTTTACCTGTTCTCGAACTTTATACAAATGCAATCACGTCATGTGTTCTGTTGTGTTTTGCTTCTTTCATTCAACATTGTGTTATGTAGTTGTATGTAATTATGCTTCATAATTTTTATTGCTGTATAGTGGCATTCCGTTATATGAATTTATTACATGTAATGTATCTATTAATGGAAATTTGGTTTATTTCCAGTTTTTGGCTTTTCTGATGCTTGAAATATCTTGTACACTTCTTTTGGTACCAATGTGCAAGAGTTTCTTCAGAGTGTAGATCCAGGAATGGAATTGCCTATCACGGGGGGTGTATATCTTCAACTCTGCCAGATAATGCCAAACTGCTTTTCAAAGTACGTGTCACGATTTCCATCCCACCAGCTGTGTAGAGAGTGCCCGTTGCTTTGACAGTGTGTCACTGTCAGACTTTTACATTTTTACCGACATGATTGACGTGGAGCAGTATTTCACTGTGGTTTTAGTTTGTATTTCCCCTTAGTAATGAGGTTGAACACCTTTTGGATGTTTATTGGCCAGCTGGATTTCCTCTTAGTGAAGGGCCCACTCATGTTTTTCTCACTTTTCTAATGGGTTGCTTATATTTATTTTATTACTTTGTAAAGTTTTTTACATTTTGGATAGGAGTCCTTTGTTGGTTGTATGTGTTGAAAATGAATTATACCATAAAATCACGCACATTGAAGATTTATCGATTACGGTATTTTTTAATTCTTGACCTGAGTACTAGTAAGTAAGTAGAAATAGAGTAATTAGAAAAAACAAACAAGTAATATATATTACTTCAAATTAATCCTGTGCTTCCCCTCTTCTCTCCAGGTGTCATTATTGTCCCCAGTGCCGGCGTTGGTATTGTCCTGGGAGGCTACATTATAAAAAAATTGAAACTTGGTGCAAGAGAATCTGCAAAACTCGCAATGATCTGCAGCGGTGTGTCTTTGCTGTGTTTTTCCACCCTGTTTATTGTCGGATGTGAAAGTATTAATCTAGGGGGCATCAACATCCCTTACACAACAGGGTAAGTCCCTCGGCACAACCACCTCGTGTCATCCTGGTCATGATGTTAGTGCAAGGCCCTGTGGTGTTTCTATCTCGGGGGCAGACTTGTGTCTCCCCTCCAGGCGGGTCTCCCTGTGTGGGCTTCATCTCTTCAAGTAGGAGACCTCCTCTTGGAAGGCAGAGGCCATATGTCTGCTTCGTCTGTGTCCTCACAGAGTGTCTTCCGGGGCATTTTTAATTACCATAGATGAGAAGGAAATGCTTGTTGGGTTAATGAAAACAGTTCTTCTTCTTTTTTTTTAATGTAAGAGTTTGAATAGGTGATACATTCACGTAGTTTAAAAAGATAAAATTCCATGAAAATACCATGTATAGTGAAACATCTTGCTCTGACCCAAATCCTCCGCCCCGCGGCTCCAGCTAAAGACAACCCAGGTAACTACGTGAATTCATTTCTTGTGTACCCTTGAAGGCTTCTTTATACAAGATGCTATAAACATGTATTTTCTATTTTCCCTGTTTTATATCCAAAAGATAGCATTCTATATGTACTTTTCTGAGCTTTTCTTTTTTGTTAGTGTAACAATATAGCTTGGAGGTCCTTTTGTACCGGTAATACTACGACTCAACACACCTAGCCCTTATATTGACACTACTGCATGCCAAGCGTTCCTCTAGACGCTTTATATGTGTTAACTCGTTAGTCCTCACAGCAATACAACAGGGAGGTGCTGTCATTTTCCTGATGTTACAGATGCAAAACCGAGGCGCAGATCACACGTAACTAGTGGTATACTGATAAATATGTACCCAATGGCTCTCTAAGGAAAAAGGTCCAAATCTGTAGCATTTGCTAATTTCTGAGGTGTAGATATTCTCACCATGGTTGATTTCAGGCTACTAACGTGAAGACACTGAACACCGAGTTGGGAGGAGATGCCTGTCACAAACCATTATATAATATTTCCGTCATACAGATATGATAGACTTAAATAGCCTAGTCAAGAGCATAGAGAGTTGTAAGGTGTGGTAAAATCATTAGGAGATATGTTTTGAGTGTTTATCCTTGTTTTTAATATTTATTTAACGGTAAGCCTATATAATATAATTTTTGATAATGGCTATGCTAATCAAGCAGTTGGCAAAATCCCTGAAAATTTGACAGTCGGATTTTGTGACCCAGGGTGGCTGTGCTTAACCTGGACTTAACCCCAAGCAATTTACAGAGTCCGTGCCCTTAGCTCTCTTTTTAACCACTTTGTAACATTACATTTAATTCTATTTCATAATTTAACCAGTCTCCATTTGATGGGCAGTTGGGTTGTTTCCAATCTTTAATTATTAAAAACAGTGCTGCAATAAATAGCCTCACGCATATATCACTTCTCTTTCGTGCTGTGTATTTCTAGAATATTCCCGGAAGTGGGATTGTAATAAATATTGTCAAATGCCTCCTCAGCTGTTGTACCAATTTGTACACTCACCAGCAGTGGATCTGAGTGTCGATTTCCTGCAGCCTCGCCAAGAGAAGGTGGAAAACGCTTCTTTGAGAGTTATGAAAATTTTGACTTCTAGTTCTTGAGTACATGCGGGTTTATTAGGATCTGCTCATTGGACAGAATTTTCCTGCCTAGTTTTTGGTGCTTGGTGTCAACAAACGCTGTTTCTTTTTGGTTCTCGGTGGAGTTTTATGTTATAAAATGTTCCACTTGAAATGTGAATAATAAAAGCTTTAATTTCATTTTGCCAAGCTAGAATATTAGAGATTGGAAAAAAAAAAGAAACTGTCAATCGGAGTGTATTTCGATGCCAGAATATGACCATTTGTCTGGAGAGTTCTCTTTCCACCAGGTGTTGTGTGTGTGTGCGATGAGCGTCCCAGGTTTGTGGCCCCCTGACAGTGCCGATTTGAATGGCACAGGAAATAAAATCTTTAAAAACTGAAGGACAGTATGGAATAAGAGTTCAGGTTCCTGAGTCGAATCTGAGTTTGAATCTCGCCTCTGCTTGACCAGTTTCTTCACTCTCAGCCTCAGTATCCTCATCTGTAAAATAGGGTGATGATAACAGGGTTTAGTCCGTTTGGGCTGCTGTAACAAAGATACCATAGACTGGGTGGCTCAGAAGCAACAGAAATTTATTTCTCACGGTTCTGGAGGCTGGGAAGTCCAAGATCCACGCAGCAGCAGATTCGGTGTCTTGTGAAGACCTACTTTCTGGTTCATGCATGACTGTCTTTTTGCTGTGTCCTCATGTAGTGGAAGGGATGAGGCATCCCTCTGGGGTCTCCTTTACACGGGCACTAATCCCATTCATGAGAGCTCCACCCTCATGACCTAACCACCTTCCAAAGGCTCCACCTGCTGACGCATCACACTGGGGCTTAGTGTTCAGCATGTGAAGTTTGCAGCGACCCAGACCTTTCGTCTACAGCAATAGTAATCACCTTAGAAGGCGGCAGGCGAGATTCCATGAGTGACACCGTGTGAAGCTCTCTGCTTGATGCCTGGCGCACAGTGAGTGCTCAACTGAAAGTTAGCTGTTGTTATTAGTCATAACTAATACAAATAATTTCTATTTCTATCACACTATTTTTATGACACTTGGAAAATATAAATATAATTAAGAAGTTAGTAACAAAAACTCAGCAGTCTCCTGAATAACTCTATTTCCCAGGGGCAATAAGTTTTAAATTCTTTTTAGCTGTGTCTTCTGGTACATACTTCTATACACACACACACACACACACACACACATATTTTTGTGTGTGTGAGGAAGATTGTCGCTGAGCTAACATCTGTTCTGGTCTTCCTCTATTTTGACGTGGGACGTATCCACAGCATGCCTTGATGAGAGTTGTGTAGGTCTACACCCAGGATCTGAACCCACAAACCCCAGGCCCCTGAAGTGGAGTGAGCAAACTTAGCCACTACACCACTGGGCTGGCCCCAACTTATATATAGTATACTTTTGTTTCTGAGGAAGATTAGCTCTGAGCTAACATCCACCACCAATCTTCCCCTTTTTGCTGAGGAAGATCGGCCCTGAGCAGACCTCTGTGCCTGTCTTCCTCTATTTTATATGTGGGACGCCACCACAGCATGGCTTGATAAGTGGTGTATGGGTCTGCACTGGGATCCGACCCGGCAAACCCTGGGCTGCTGAAGCGGAGTGCACCTACTTAACCATTACACCACCAGGGCAACCCCCAACTTCCTTTTTTAAGGCATAATTTATAATTACTCAAAGTGAGACATTATTTATGACCTCTTGGTAAATGAGGAGTTCAGCTTTGCTTTCACAAGTTGTGGTCAAATCCTTTTTTGACATTTTCGTGTTATGATTATGACAGTATTGTTAGCCGCTGAGACACATGTAGAGTATTGTGATTAGATTTTCTCTTTTGTGCAACATTGATTTTCCTGGAATTAGCAATTGCCTTATTTTCATTTGTTTTGTTTTCTTTGACTCTGCGTCTAGCTTCCCACATGCTCTATGGGCTCAAAATATCTCAGCACAATTTGTCACCTGTCTGATGAGGGCATGGTTCCATTTCCACCCCTTTGAGTCATCTATATGGGAGCCCTAGTCCCTGCTCTAATCTGGGCATGATGCTGTCCAGGCCCGCTGTCCAGCTGTCATCCTGGGGATCCCATTAGCCTCTCTCCATATTAATTCTTTGTTTTCTGGACTCTGTGGACACCTCTTTTTTGGTTTACTCCCTCATTCTGTTAGAGCACATCCTCTGGTAGCTACAGGAAGCCCGTAACTTTTTTGGGGGGACTTTTCATGAAATAGCCTTTTTTTTTTTTTAAACCATTGCATTTGATTGCCAAATTGACCAGGTGAAGAATTTTGGATGAATCATTTTCACTCAGCCTTTTAAAGTTTTTGCTCTATTGTCATCTAATTTCTAGTGCTGTTGTGGGAAGTCTGGCCTTTCTTTTTCCCAATCCTTTGTATGTGACCTATTTTTCCTTCCTGGGAGCTTCCACATATTTCTGGTGTCCCCAGATTTCACCATGGTATATTTTGGGGTGGGTCTTTTTTTTTTTTTCTGAGCACTTGGTGAGCTTTTAATGTCTGGAGATTGTGTTCTTCAGTTTTGTTTTTATTTTTTATTTACATTTTGTTATTTTCTCCCCACCATTTTTTTCTCCTTCCTTGACTCTCTACTTTTCGTATTCTTTATTACCTATTTTATATCTCATAGTTTTGGTCCTACTTTTTTGAAAGATTTCTTTAACTTTATTTTCGCAGTCTTCTGTTAATTCTTTATTTTGTCTATTGTGTTTTATTTTTGCTGAGGAAGATTCGCCCTGAGCTAACATCTGTTGCCAGTCTCCTTCTATTTTTTATGTGGATTGCTGCCACAGCATGGCCACTGATGAGTGGTGTAGGTTCACACCCACAATCTGAACCTGGGCCACCAAAGCAGAGTGTACCAAACTTGACCACCAGGCCAGTAGGGCTGGCTCGGCTATCGTATTTTTAATTTCCAAAGGTCTCTCTTGATTTTTGATTGTTCCTTACTTCTAGCCTTATTGCTTCATGGATAGGATATCTTCTCTTATTTCTCCAACATTATTTAGAGTTTCCTTTCCTTCCTAAATTGTCTCTGTGTCTTCTGAGTGACTGCTTTTATTTTGCTGTCTTGATTGTGTTGGAAGCTTCCCTCATACTTCTGGTGATTTTCAGCTTTCTCTTAGTATTGAGGGATGTGCATTTGAAAAGCTGAGTAGGTGCTCCATGTTTGCGGGTGGGGCTCGTCCTTTTGTGGGTCTCACTATAGGGTGATTGAAGGGAGGGGACAGCTGACATTTTCACTGGGACTCTCAGTGTCAGAATTGAGGTCTTATCTCTGAGGTGCTTCTGTTCCTCAGGAGAAGAATTCTCCTGTTTCTTGGCTGGGGCTGTGTGGGGTGGGTTCAGGGTTGTAAGCCTAGCTGCTGGCTTTCTAGAGCTGGGGGGTGGGGTGGTGGTGGGAAGGGGCCTGGGTCTTACTGTCCATTTTGCAGACTTTTACCAAATTCCCCTGTCATCATTCTAGCATCTCACCAAAGCTCTCCTTTGTGTATGGTACTTTTAAGTCCAGAGACTAAAGGGGTGAAAGAAGGAATAGCCACCTATTAAGTAGAGGGGGGATGGGAATTTGCTTAAAATTATATCATATTTGGGCCACAACGTTCTTGTGCTGTTTGTCCTTTAGTTCTAAAGGCCTGTTCTTTCCCCTACTGCAGGCCTTTATCATGACCATATATTCTTACGTTCTCAAACTTCCTGTTTTATTGACTCATTGTTTTTCGTGGAACTCTCCATCCTTTTCTTCAGCTGGACTTTGTGCTCTCTTGGCATAATTTTTATCCCAGAACTTCTTTTCAGAGACCTCAAGTGTATCCACTAGTTTTTGTTTGTGTGTTTATTTATGGGTTAACTCTTCATTTTGCCGGAGAAAAATCCCTGGATAACTTCCTAGGGAAGGGTACATGGGAAGAAAAACTTTCTGAACCTGTAAATGTATTCACGTGTCTTTATTCTTCTCTCACATTTAGATGATGGTTTGAGTGGATGTAGAATTATAGGTTAAAAAATTGTTTTTCTGAGAACTTTGAAGCCATTGCTTTGTTTATCATCTAGCATTTAATGTTGCTGAGAAGAAATTTAATTCCATTCCAGTTCTCATGTCTCTGTGACCAAATTTGTTTGGAAGTTTTGAAGATATTTTTTATTCAAGGTGTTCTGCAATTTCATAAGAAATGCTGTACCCTCACATTTTGTCTTGACTGGACCCGTCCAAGGTCACTGTCTCAGAGAAGCTTTTCCTCTTTGCCCAATCTAAGGGAACCTACCCGCCTCTCCCTGGTTTTCACATCATTCCTTCTTATTTTCTTCACGGCACTTACCACTATTGAAATTATCTTTTTAAATTATTTGCTTTGCTCTTGTCTTCTGGCTCTAAAATGTGAGCTTCTTGAGTACCGTTACTATAACTGTCTCCATAATAATTGCATCCCCTCCGTCCAAAACAATGCATGATGTTTGTTGCGTGAATGAATGAATGGATGAGTGAACGTCTTGGCCCAGAGCTTTGTTCATTCATTGCATTAGGCACTGTCTGAACACTCTTAAACTAATTCATGTGTCTTTTTCACCTTGGGGAAATTTTCTTCTACTATAGCTTTCCTCATTCTCTCCTCTTCATTTTCCCTGTATTCTCCAGGATGCCTGTTAATCAGATATTGAAACGTATGGGCTGCTTGCCCGTATATTTTATTTATTCTCTCATATTTCATACATCTTTTGCATGAGAGATTTTTCCAAACCTTATTTTCTGTTCTTTATGTAAATTTTTTATTTCCAGGATACTTTTTTTCTTCATTGTATTCTGAGTGTTCCCTTTTCATAGTATCCTCATGTTTTAGGGAGTAATATCTTCTTGGATCTGTGTAGATAATTAGATTTTTTTTTTACTTTGCTTTTTTGTGTTACATTTTATCATTTGATTTTAAGGGTCAACTTTTTTGTCTGTTTATTTTGGGCTTTACAGGTTGACAACATCCAGTCTAGCATCTCTCAGGTCATGATTCCTCCGCCTTGTCTCTCAAATCCAGGAAGGAGGAAGTTTTATTCTGAGTTGCCAACATCTAGAGTAGAAGCTTAGCTTTTAAAATTTCTTCCAATTTCTTTAGAGAAGCGCTTTCTGCCCAATTTCTGGGCTCTCAGTGGGGAATGGAGGCGGGTGGACAGAGGAGAATGGAAGAGCCCGCCAGCGCAGTTTTCTGGCCCTCGGATCCCCAGTGAGTCCATTGTTTTCAGCTTCACCTTCGCTTTGCTCCCTGTCTCATCTGCCGAGTGTGAGCTCAGAGCCTTGCGGAGGTTCCGTGGGGCAGGCTGGCTCCGCTCCAGGGTGGCATCTGCTCGTTTCACATAAGCCTATGCCTATCCACTTGCAATTTTCATGAAGTTTGGTGTCATTCTTTTCATTTTTCTTTGCTGGTTTATTCCTTTTAGTCGTACTCACTATTTTTTTCCCAGAAGGGATGGAGGGCAGAGTCAATGTCTTGCCTGCTTTTAAGCCGCAAATCCCCTCAAAACTTCTACAGCTCTAGCTTAACACCACATCTGTCTCGCCAATTCTGAATCAACTGATTCTGGACTCCCCAGGACTACTGGGCAAAAATTATATAATTGTGCTGATTGGCTCCATTACAAATTTATGAGTTCCAATCTTAGAAGGCCCTCATCTTTGCTGAGCAGTCCATTTACTGGCCCTAGTCAGCTTCCTTTCCTCTGCCCCGTGATGGTTATTCCATTAAAAAAAAATTCTTTTCTTCAAGTTTTTGTCTTCCCCTAGTCTTGTTTTCCTTATTGGACAACCAAGTATTCTGGGTGAGTGAGTAAACAGAGGTCCCAGGAATGAACTCCCTGAACTTTTCTCCCCTCTCCCTTCAAACTCATTTGTCAGAGAGATGGTTTTCAGAGGCAGGTACTAGCGCCATCATTTTCTAACTGTCTGACCTTGCAAAAAAAAAGGACTACTATTGTCGAGTCTCCGTTTCCTCATAGGTAGAATTGGTGACAATGTCAGTCACCCCAGGTTACAAGCATGGTTAAAGTAAAACACATATGCTTGAAAAACTTGAAATACTGCAGAAAGGTAAAAAAATGGAAGGTCAGCACATTCTTCTCCCATCCTCAACCTCCAGCTTGAAGCGTTCAAATATTTTAAGCAAACGTTTGCAGTTTTGATTTTGAGGATTATGTAAGGGGAGGTTTCTGATCGTTCCTGCACAGAGTCTGGCACTTAGTATGTGCTTGAAAGCGTTAGTTTCTTGTCTCTATTCTCTTCCCTTCTAGATCGCGCAAAGCAGCTCCTTTTGCTTCTTTAAAAGGTGAATGAAGGTCTGGTGTCTACCTCTGCATGGGGATGTCACTCATATAGTGATGCTGAAACTAGTAAGAACTCGATGCAAATATATATCTTAATTGTCTAAATCTATGATTTCTGCTACACTTCTCATTTGTTTTCAACCAAAAAAACCTTGATTACGAGTGCAGGAGGCTGCTGCAAGGATCCTATCATGCTAGTGTTTACAGCCTGACTTCATGGAAGTTTATAAATCAGCAAAAGAAAACCCCAGTTTCCGCAGGAATTCCTCCAGTTCCCCAAAGACTTCTGGGAAGTTAGTCTGAAATTGCATTAGTATAAACATTTTTGGGTGGTGCAGCCTCCCAGGCTTCCCACTTTTAGACTCATAGTGACCTTTGTGTGAAGAATAATGGGACCCTTTCTCCAACCAGGGTGGGGCTACGTTTCAGCCTCTCCTGTTCCCTTGGCTGAGTGCTCTTGTGCAGTGCACAACCTGCTCATCAGTATGTGGTTGGCCTGCCTAGTAAAAACTGCTTCTTGTTTTGAATGATTTTGAGACTTGCATATGGGATTTTTTTCTCCTTTAAAGTCAACAAAGAGAAAGGTGAAGGGAGTGGCAGTGAAGGAGCCTTTGCTAGGCAGCTGTTTGATCTGGGGATGGTAATTTGCACTTATGGATATCTTTTATATCTAATGCTTACAGCATCACTCTCCCGTATGTGTTATTATCCACATTTCAATTAAAGAAACTGAGGGTTAGAGATTAAGTGATTTGCCCAAAGTCATCAATTAATAGGGAGTGAACTGAATCAAGCCCAGATTTTCTGTTTCAGAGTTCTGTTTTCTTTCTGAACACCACACTGAGGGGCTGTTTAAATTTTGTATTTCCTATGGGCACACACCTATGTGCACATACCACTCCCTTACTAGGAGAGCCCTGGAGGACGTATCCACTTCTTTCAGGAGTGCCCTGCTTCCCAGTATTTCAATACACACGAGTTACAGGCATAATACCAAGTGCACTGGATGCCTGCTGCGTCTGCTCTGCGGCTCTCAAGTCGGCCAGTCTTGACTTTCCCCTTGGCCTTGCCACATCCTAGCTGTGTGAGTATGGGCAAATTATTTAACCTCTCTGTGCTTGGTTTCCACATCTTTAAAGTGAGAGCACTGACCATATCTGTCTTGTTGAATGCTGTGAAGATTGAATAAGGCACTTACTGAAGAAGCTACCCTAACATGTTTGTGCCGCCGTTTTCTTATCATTAAGATGGGTTAACGATAGTGCCAATCTCTTAGAATTATAGAGAGGATAAAATGGGATCAAACTCCAAAATAATAAGCAATTGATAAATAACTATTTAAGATTTTTTTTTCTCATTTTAACTGTGAGGAGCAAGGGCTCAGAGGGATAAATAACTTGTGTAAAGTCACACAACTAGAAAATGGTAGAGCTAGGATTTGAACCCAGGTTCTCTGATTCTGAATGCAGTGCTTTTGATTATTAAACTATTCTAGCGAAAGAAGAAAAAAACATGCAAAGAAGAAGCACAATATATAAGCTGACTCCATTTATTACAGTCTGTCTGAGGGGCTCCAGGTTCACCAGCGTGGGAAATTTTCTGACATTAAAGAACTTAACAACTCACCCATCTTTGAATGAGCGTCAAGTACTCAAGACGCATCTGAATGCCTGGGATGGGCTGGGATGTTCTAGGAGGATGGACTTTCCCTGTGAAGCCAAAATGGTGTCATAGTCGTTTTGTAGAATGAACCTGACATGTTATTAGTGGTTCCCTTAGAAAATTCAGATTTGGTAGCCAAGGTGTGGAAACAACCTAAATGCCCATTAACAGAAGAATGGCTAAAGGAAATGTGGTCTATACATCCAATGGAATACTATTCAGCCTTTAAAAAGAAGGAAATTCTGCAGTATGCAACAATGTGGATGAACCTTGAGGACATTCTGCTCAGTGAAATAAGCCAATGACAGAAAGACAAATATTGCATCATTCCACGAGTATAAAGTATCTAAAATAAGTGGCATCGTAAAATCAAGAGTAGTTGCCTGGAAGGGGGACATGTGGAGTTACTAATGAACAGGCAGAAAGTTTCAGTCAAGCAAGATGAAGAAGCTCCAGAGAGCTGGGGTATAACATTGCACCGATAGTCAACAAGAGTGTATTGTCCACTTAAAAATTCGTTAAGAAGGCAGATCTCATGGTAAGTGTTCTAATCACAAGAAAATACAATTAAAAAAAATTCAGATTTGAGAATGTGATGATTTTTCATCATGAAAGATCCTAGGAGTGCTAGCTAATATCCTGGCCCATTTCCAACTCAAGTAATTACATTCCCAGCACCCACAATTTCCCTGTTTTTAATTAGAAAATGTGTCCTGCTTCCCCTCCGTGTCTGCTCAACTGTATTTCACACAGGTGTGTCCTAATCCTCTGATAAGCAAAAGAACCAGTATTTACTGTAAAAACTGTGGCTTAAGTAACACTTTGTAGAAACATATTGCATAATGTGAGTTATTTGCTCTCTACCTTTTCTGCAAATAATTTTTTTAAATGGGGTTAGAGCCGATGTCTGTGTACAGCATTTTCTACCAGTACCAAGTCTTGATAAATCATTTAATAATTCTAGCTTTATTATCTTTCGTTTATCAAGTGTCATCTCTCTGACCTTAACTGAAATCTATTGTCTCATCTTCCGGTTTTGTGACTCGAGCTACAGGTCAGAACCTTTCCAGGATGACTTCTTGAGCTAGGAAATGAGGAGGAAGCGTTTTGTCAGAGTGCTGTGGTCAGCACTGACTGTTGGACGAAGTGAACCACTTAGCCCCACCGAGCGGCAAAATCTCAGAGGCTGCGATTTTCCCCTGAAGTTACTTCTCAGTATGGGTTTATTGCTCCCAAGTCCTAAGACTGTAGAACTTAAATAGATATCAACTGGTAATTCAAACCTTTGCCTCAGCTTCCCACAGGTGCACTTCATTCTCCTTGTCACCTCTCCTGATCTGGCCTTGCTGCCACATGGTATATTTACATGGTGCCCTGCTCCCAGCCTTTCAGGTGACTAGCAGTTCTGGCCAGATGACTCCTAAATTCTCTAATTAAACCATTCATCTCCTCTTCGGCGTCTCACGGACAGCTTAACCTACTGAAGTTTTTTGCCCACTGTTTAAATCTGTTGGCACCATTCCAAGTCTTTTATTTATTATAGATATTACTAATTTTAAAGGAAATTTCTGAAAAGTACGGGAAAAAACTTTACTTACAGGATTTTAGGTTTTCATATTCCTGGATTTTCCCAGCTACTTCTATTAACAGGCTTCGAGTTCATTTCTAGCTATAAGTGTATGATTCTATCTATTTTTGGCTCTGTTTGGAGACACAAACAAAATGTTCTATTTCATTTTAGGAGTATCAAGAGGATATGAAGTATAGGCAAATTTTCTTTCCAATGAGTTTTAAATTTTGTAACCACGATCTAAACAAATCCACAAACTCATTTTATATGAAGTTTGTAAAACTGTATAATGTCTGTTTAAACATAATGAGACTTTTTATTTCAAAAGCATCTATGAATATTATTAACTCAGGACCAGATTTATAAATCTATGACCTCATATTAATCTAGTCAATAGGAAATGCTCATCATGTAATGTTAGCAGGAAATAAGATAGAATTTAGAGCTCTATATAAAACCTTGATAACAATCTGTTATTAATATTAATACATATGAATATTGAAAAAAGAGACCAGAATTTAATGTTCTAAAAGCATACTGGTGTTTATTCCTGGGTGGTAGCATTATCTATGAGTTTAATTTTTTAGTCCTTTTGTATTTTCTAAATTTTCCACAATGGATATGGCATTACTTTAATAATAAATAAAAGTATTTCAAAATGCTATATAAGGGCCACATCATTTTATTAAAAATGATTCTGGATTTAAAGAGATGATTTGTATAAGTTGTGGGTAATTATGTGTAAATTTCAAGTCATACCTGGTTTGAATCTATTGCCTATGAAGCTAAAGGAAGCTTTAATAATAAAAATAATGATTGGATACAGTAATCACAACTTTCATGAATATAGACGTATGCTGTTCCATATGTTATCACATACTTCCCTCTGTTGATTATCCTTGCTCTCCTCTCATGGAGGCGGGAGGGGTACTAACAGCCATGGACTAAAAGATTTGACCCACTGCTGTTCAGCTACTAAGCGGCAGGCTTCAGACTAAATCCCAGTCTATTTCTTTCTCTCCTGTTCCCTATTCCCTGTAGGAGTAAACTAGAAAATTACTTCTTCCTTTTTGAAAAGAAACTCATCATGATGGCCTTTTGTACGCTCCACATTTGTGATGGGGTTACTGTGATTTGTTCATGCTTCTGCCGTGTACAGATAAAGAAAGCATACCGATATCCTGGTGCCTATTATGTGCCAGACACAATGCTGGGCACTGGATGGACATGTGCTCATTGAATCGTCCCAATAATCTCCTGATATAGACACTACGATCTCTGTTTTACAAATGTGAAATCTCTTTAGATGTGTTCACAGCACTTGTGAATCGTAGATACAGAATTGGACCCAGCTCTTTCCTACTCTAATGCTCATGCACACTGAAAGCTGATGCCAGAAAAGCTGCATCAGAGCTGCCTCCGGGAAGAAGAAGGAAGCAGGACCAGCCACCCAGAAGACTCTTGCTAGAGAAAGCAAAACTACAGTCCACAAAGCTGCCCTGCCAGGGCAGACAGACTGTGGAGACAGATGAAACTGGGTTTAAATCCATCTCTGATTCTTACCAGCTTTGTGAACTTTGACAGTATCTATCCTCTCAAACCTTCAATTTCCTCATCTGACAGGTGGAGGCACGGTAATAATAATTATAATTCTCGAGAGGAATAAACGAGGTAACGTAGAAATCTCAGTGCACGACTGCTGAGGTAAAAATTGGGCTCTGCTAATGTTAGTTTAAAATGAAAGTGATGATTATGGTGATAATAATAGTAATTATAAACCTAAAGTTGCATAGCTATTTATAGCCAAGGAAGGATTTCTTTTTAATTGAGTTAATGATAGGTTACAATCTTGTGGAATTTCAGTTGTACATTAATGTTTGTCATTCGTGTTGTAGGTGCACCACTTCACCCTTTGTGCCCACCCCCCACCCCACCTTTCCCCTGGTGTCCGCTAAACTGTTCTCTTAGTCCACATTTTTAAATTCCTCATATGAGTGGAGTCATACACAGATTATCCTTCTCTAGCCTGGCCCATTTCACTTAACATAATTCCCTCAAGGTCCATCCATGTTATTGCAAATGGAATGATTTTGTTCTGTTTTGCAGTTGAGTAGTATTCCATTGTATATATGTACCACATCTTCTTTATCCATTCATCTGTTGATGGGCACTTAGGTTGCTTCCATGTCTTGGCTATTGTAAACAGTGCTGCAATAAACATTGGGGTGCATAGGACTTTTGGGATTGCTGACTTCAAGCTCTTTGGATAAAGACCCAGTAGTGGGATGGCTGGATCATATGGTAGTTCTATTTTTAATTTTTTGAGAAATCTCCACACTGTTTTCCATAGTGGCTGCACCAGTTTGCATTCCCACCAGCAGTGTATGAGGGTTCCTTTTTCTCCACAACCTCTCCAACGTTTGTTACTATTAGTTTTAGATATTTTTGTCATTCTAATGGGTGTAAGGTGATATCTTAGTGTAGTTTTGATTTGCATTTCCCTGATGATCAGCAATGATGAGCATCTTTTCATGTGCCTATTGGCCATCCGTATATCTTCTTTGGAGAAATGTCTGTTCATGTCTCCAGCTCATTTTTTGATTGGGTTGTTTGATTTTTTTTGTTGTTGAGTTGTGAGAGTTCTTTATATATTATGGATATTAAGCCTTTGTCAGATATATGACTTGCAAATATTTTTTCCCAGTTAGTGGGTTGTTTTTTTGTTTCAATCCTGTTTTCATTTGCCTTGAAGAAGCTCTTTAGTCTGATGAAGTCCCATTTGTTTATTCTTTCTATTGCTTAGCCAAGGAAGGATTTTAATATGAAGCCAGAATTTAAGTAGAATTAAAGAGAAACATTCTAATTGAAATCTTCTTGAAGACTGAGATAAATTGATAGAGATTAAGAAATGATGAGAAAGATACCAATTTTTTCTAGTATTTTGCTAAAAAGGTTCGTGCTGCATGAATCATATTTTTTAATCCTGGTGGCTTGAACGTAAAATGCATGACTTGTCCTATCTTTTAATAGGGAGACACCTGGAGGCAGAAAGAAGGTAAGGGGACTCCTCTTTGATTTATGGAGACCAGCTTGTACGCCAGATGGGGAAGTTCAAGTGTTGTTTGGGTCTTGGGCTGAGGTGATAGGATACACTGTGTGTGTGCGTGCACATGTGTGATTTGAAGGTGACTGTGTCCTTACATACCCAGCTGTAATGACCCCACGGCAGAGATTTTTTTACTTGTGTTAAGCAACAATTTGTTTTGTTATTGTATATGACTCTAAATGAACATTGATCCTTAAGTGATTGATTTCATGAAGATGGGGCAGCAAGCGGCTTTTCTGCTGTCCCCTTTTTGCTGTCTGCCTGTGGCTGGTTTTCTTGAAGCCTCAATGATTGTGGGGCATGTCATGACACCTCCCGTAGTTTTCTGTTCCTCAAAATTCTCAAGTTGCACTAGACAGTATCAGAGACCCCTTTCATTTCTCCACTTCTGGAATTCCATGATTTTTATAGTAAGATGTCATGTGGAACTCTCAGGCTTGCAGCTTGGAGGCGTTTGGTGGTGTGGCCTTGATTCTCGCTGAGAATTAACGCTTACATTGACGCCGGGTTAACATGAGCCTCTTATTTGGAAGGCTAACTTGTCAGAAATGCTCTCGTTTATTGGAGAGGTGAGGCCCAGTACTTTGGCACAAGGATCAGTGCAGCGTACTGCAGCCCTTGTGCAGTTTATATGCCCACGATGGGTTCACTTCAGGCTAATGAGGTTACGTGATGTTCCTCAGGTTTAAACTCTTGCACCATTATTATAATCCAGTCTGTTTTCTGGAGAGTGAGTGATCATCAAACAAGATATTATTCTTAAAAATGGTTTTTTCTTTTATTGGCACAGGGTAAAAGGATTAACCATGCGGTGTCTTTTTTTGTGTGTGCCACTGTGACCTTTTTCTCTAATGACATTTTCATGAATGCCCACTTCTTTTCACTGGTATTTATATTTGTTGCTTGTTCTGATTTTCTTAGATCTTTTCAGATTGTGTCATTTCTTCATATCAGACACCATGATCTCCTAAAAAAAGCAAACCTACCCAAGGGTGACCTGGGGTGGTGCCTCTGTTTCTGGACCTCAGGAAAGCTTTTGCCTTCCTCTCATCAGTGTGTTTGGAGCATCTGTTAATATTATCATTGGATTCCTTTCTCTTGAGTGGCCTTGCTCATAAAGGAGAGGTGTTTGGAATCTGTGGCTGTCATAAATGACTACAAAGCATGCTGTTAGGAGGAAGTTCCTTGTAGCTTCTAAATATCAACAGTCATAACCATATTGTATGGATTTGAAGCCTGTCATTTTTAGTGACTAAGTATGCAGACATATAAAAGCCCTTTTATTAGGTCATGGTTTGCAATTTACTTCTTGAAGAACTGGTGAAGAGAATAGTAAAGCACACAGAATGCTTTTCATATGATCCCAGTCAACACAGCACCATTCAACTTCATAGTGGATCCTTTGGCCACCCCGGACCTCCATTTCCTCATGTGTAGAACGTGGTAGTAGATCTGGAATGGGGTTTCTAAGCCTCAGTGTGATGAGATCAGAGCCAGTTAACTCTTTATTGTGGGGAAGGCACTGCTCTGTGTCTCGTAGGATGTTTGCAGCATCTGTGACTTCTTCCCATTAGATGCCAGTAGCACCTCCTCAGTTGTGACAAACGAAAATGTCTCCACATTGCCAAATGTCCCCTGCGGGGCAAAATTGCCCATGTGGAGAACTATTGGTCTAGAATCACATTTTAAAAGATATATTCAAACTTTATTTATTTTGAATTTTTTTTTTGTTGAGGTAACATTGGTTTTTGACGTTACATAAATTCAGGTGGACATCATTATATTTCAACTTCTGTGTAGACTACATCATGTTCGTCACCAAAAGTCTAGTTGCCATCCATCACTGTACAAATGTCCCCCTTTACCTCTTTCACCCTACCCCCACCCCTTTTCCTCTGGTAACCATCGATCTATTCTCTGTATCTATGTGCTTGTTTGTTGTTGTTATTGTTTTATCTTCCACATATGAGTGAAATTATATGATATTTGGATTTTTCCATCTGACTTATTTCACTTAGCGTAGTGCCCTCGAGGTCCATCCATGTTGTCACAAATGGCAAGATTTCATCTTTTTTTGTGGCTGGCTACTATTCCATTGTGTATATATACCACATCTTCTTTATCCATTCGTCCATCAGTGAGAACTTATGTTTCCAAGTTTTGGCTACTGTGAATAATGCTGCAGTGAGCATAGGGGTGCATCCATTTTTTCAAATTAGTGTTTTCATGTTCCTTGTATAAATACCCAGAAGTGCAATAGCTGAATCATATGGTATTTCTACTTTTAATTTTTTGAGGAGTCTTTGTACTGTTTTCTATAGTGGCTGCACCAGTTTACACTCCCACCAGCAGTGTATGAGGGTTCCCTTTTCTCCACATCCTCTCCAATACTTGTTATTTCTTGTCTTTTTAATAATAGCCATTCCGATGGGTGTGAGGTGATATCTCATTGTGGCCTTGATTCCATTCCCCTAATAATTAGTAATTTTGAACATCTTTTCATGTGCCTGTTGGCCATCTGTATGTCTCTTTGGGAAAAATCTGTTCAGATCCCCTGCTCAGGTATATTCAAACTTTAAAATGATATGATTCAAGAGTTTGTAAAGATAAAAATGATCAAAGTATTGTGACAAAATTTCTTTTGTGGAATGACATGAATGAAGAATAGAGTTCATTTTACTTTTGTCTTTGAATTTTTTATTATTTATTTATTTTTTCAGCTGACTTTATTTTTCTTTATTGTGGTAACATTGGTTTATAACATTATATAAATTTCAGGTGTACATCGCTGTTATTTCTACTTCTGTGTAGATTACGTCGTGTTCACCACCCAAAGACTATTTACAATCTATCCCCACATACATGGGCCTAATCACCCTTTTGCCCTCCTTCCTTCCCCACTCCCCTCTGGTAACCACCCATCCAATCTCTGTCTCTATATGTTTGTTTCTTGTTTTCATCTTCTGTTTATGACTTAGATCACATAGTATTTGACTTTCTCCCTCTGACTTATTTCTACCTTTACCTTTTTAGAAGACTTTCTTGATAAGGTTTAAATATTACTGTGAATTTTTTCCTTCCATTAAAATTTGAGGACTCAGTTAAAGTGTGAAAGAGGCCACAGGAGAAAATTCTTTGAACAAACAGTGCTTTAGGTTTATAAATTAATACATATGGTTGGGATGAACTGTGCTACTGGATGAGTGGTTACTCAACATAGTCATTAAAGATAAGTCCTGGCACATAACAGATGTTGTTGAATGGATGGATGATGGATAGATGGATGAATGAATGAAGGATCTGCAAGTGCTAATTCATGTGGCTTTAGGAACAGTATTTCATCAGTGACACCTAAACATGATAGTCGCAAAAGCAAAGGAAAGAGGTCACTGGGTATGAGCACTACAGAGCCCCTTTCATTCTTCTGTGGGTTCCCTCTAGATACCTTCCTGCCTCTGCTCTTCCACAGCCATTTCTTTACACTTCTCTCCCCAGCCCTATATCCTTACTTGCCTTTTTTCCCCTTGAATTGATTTTATTAGAGCTTTTCATACTGTATCATTTCTTTGAATCAGACATCATGATCTCATGAGAAAACCAAACCTACCACATTTGACCGTGAACCCACATCTGGGCATTCCTGAGGGAAGGACACTGTTTAATCTTTCTTCTCTGGTTGTTTGAATCAAGTTAATGATGTTATTCCTGATCTTCTTTGAAAATTACTTCCTTTTGATTTTCTCAAGTCCCATGTCTTTCTTTGAGAATTTATTCTAGAACAATTAAACTTTTTGGTCAAAGGAACCTGTGCTGGCAACTGTGATTGATGGATTCCATGTTTATGCCCTCATAATGATGTTATTCATTTGGCACAGAAAAACATTTCCTCCATTTTACAGTTAAAGAAATTGAGGCCCAGGTTTGTTAAGACAGAGCCAAGCGTCTCTAGTAAGTGAGCAGTCATATGAGTTTAGAACTGCTGAGTCCAGATGTTGAGACCAGATCCATAGCACCAAGATAGAGGTCGAATTGAAGCAGGTAGATAATTTGATACAAAACTATTGAATCTGTGGTACCAGGAAATTGAAAGATTTTTCTTTATGTTTTGTTTTAATGTCATAAAAAATAATGAGGGTGGCTTCTTCATGGTACCATTGCTTTGATTTAATGGGAATATCTTCTCTAATTTGGACAAATTACTTAACTCAAGAACTTCGCTGTTAGTTTTATTTTAGTTAATGTTGCTCACGGTCTGCTTCTTTTCTCTCTCAGACCTTCTCTCACCATGCCTCATAGGAATCTGACAGGAAGCTGCAATGTTAATTGTGGTTGTAAAACACACGAGTACGAGCCAGTCTGTGGATCAGATGGAATTACGTACTTTAACCCTTGTCTGGCTGGCTGTGTTAATAGTGGTAATCTCAGCACTGGGGTGAGTATAATTCACCAATTCATCTACTGTTGTTAATCCAACATCCTGTGACAAGGACGTGTTAGAATTCGTATGCCAACACATGGCTTCGGTCTCCCTTTTCAAGAAACTTCAGATAACCTACAAAATACCTTCTGACAAAAACCCAGAGGAAAGAAAATTCTGCAATGCTATCATTTTTTTCCGGGGATGATTGGAGCATTTGGGTCTAGCGATTGGGTTCCATGTCAGCCCTCTCCCACTTTACGTTCTGTGCCGACTCAGTGAAACTTGATAAGGTTGAGTGCTAGGCCTCTCATTCCTTACTCTGACCGGGCCCCTGTGATAGGTTTGAAGATCGAGATGGTGACATTTGGTGCTGATAGAAGAGAATGGAGGGTATCTCCCCTGATCAGAGTCTATGAAGATGGACAATGGCCATTTTTCATAGACTATCCGTTCAAACTTTTTTTTTAACTTTCAGAGTAAAGATATTTCTGTCCGTTCAAGAATAGGCTATTTTGAGAATTCCCTTCCCTGTGAATTATAAATAGGTGGTAATACTGTAGGAGAAGGTTATCATATTCTACTCAGTTCTTTATTGGGTCTGGTTTCATTCTTTGCATGAAAACAGATTGCCGGAGGCTGTTTTAATTAAAAGGTTAAGGTGCATTTGCTGGTTCTGCGCAGGTGATAAGGGATTATACTGCATGTTTTTGGAATGTCATATTTGAGTTCTAACTTTTCAACTGTAGTGATAAATTGAGAATTCCTGCGGCTGGCTCTCCATTATGTAATTGGTGAGCTCCAGTGTGTGACTAAGGTGAAAGAGACAATGAGATTTATTCTTCTCGGTGGCTAAGCTCGAGGAGTGAGTCCTTGGGTGCACAGCCCTCCTTCTTCTTAAAAAGAGGCCAGGAGTCCTTGGAGCAGAGATGGCCAAATGGTGCCCCTATCTTCATATTTGTTCTTACTGCCTAAGTGGCCGAGAGGTCGCAATGACAGTGAGTTTAGCTGATGTCCATTCAGTAAAAGCAATGTAATAGGCATAAAAGGTTAATTGGCTGTTTCATTTGAAACACCTTTTTAGTCCCCTGACTTAAATGAGACAGCCAAGGATAGGTTCGCTATTGTTGGCATTAAAGTCATTACGGTTGCATCATGAATTCTCTGCATTTATTTAACAGATATTTACTTGAGGACCTATGCTGTGTTCAGGAGTCTGCTAGGTGCTCCGGTGGGAACAAACGGAAATAAGTCTTGGCTACTGTTTCTTGATGGCCTTCTCTAATAGGAGAGCCCAAGAATTAAACAGCAATTGAAGCAGCGTATAATTATGACCAAAAATGAGCATATGGAATCTGAATGCTATAGAATTGTGTTGAAAGCTTCTTATAAAAGTCTAGGTTTAAACAATTTTGACCAGCAGATTTTGATATTGTTCCATGCACACTTTGGACCCTTACTGTTAATAATGGGGAAGATATTTGCAATTAAATATTCTGTGGACTTTTAAATGCTAGAGTTATTTTAGAGCATTTTAACTTTGTTTTACTATTCCTATGCTGAATTTTGCTTTTGATTGGCATACAACTGATCTTTATTATCACTTAGATAAGGAATTACACAGAATGCACCTGTGTCCAAAGCCGGCAAGTGATCACGCCACCCACAGTGGGACAGCGCAGTCAGCTCCGCGTGGTTATTGTCAAAACATATCTCAACGAGAATGGCTATGCTGTGTCCGGGAAGTGTAAACGGACTTGTAATACCCTCATCCCATTCTTGATTTTTCTTTTCATAGTCACTTTCATCACAGCATGTGCCCAGCCATCAGCCATCATAGTAACACTCAGGTGAGAAGAGCATTCAACTTCGAGGGTGAGTTATAATCGGACAATTGCCAGAATACATATTCCAAACTGGAACTGAGGTGGTAAAGCAGAGAGGAAAGCAAAATTAGATTGTGCTGGAAAGTGCTCAGACGTTTGCCTGATGAACTTAAGAGAAGTGAGTTTTCCCATGTCAGGAAGGGAAGGGATGATTGTGACATTTCACGTTCCAGAACTTTCTTTATTCAAATGGGTTCTATTCCTAGAGTTTAGTGAAAATTCTTTTGGGTGCCTTTGGTTCCTGAAGTCTCTGCCCTGAAAGATTCACCTTCAGGAGCTGAAAGCCGTGCCCATGTCAGCTGCAAGAATCCTGGCCCCAGAGGAGACAGCAAGTCATTTGGTGAAGTTGCTAAATTGTGCACACAGCGAAGAATATTATCTCCAACCTTGTGGATAGTTAATACTCCAGGATCAGTGACAGTCTGTGCTGGGCCTGCAGTTCAAAATGCTGATTTCACTAATTTTACTATCATATAAAATTTCAGAGTTGAGTCAAGGAAAGGGCAGACTGGGAAATGTAATTCTTCGGTTGTCCATGCTGGGCTTTCTTTGCCATATTATATATCCTGTCTATGTTTTTTTTTGCTTATAAGAGAACACAGAAGTTACCTTAATGGAAGTCCTGTAAAAAATGTGGACACCAGCACATTCAAATCAGTGTGCTGTATTTGCAGGAAAGGCTGCAGTGGACAAAGGAAGGAAGGGGACAGCGTGGTGAAGAAACGAGAGCACACCCACAGCAGCTCTGGGGGGACTGGAGTGCAGGGCAATGAAGGAGTGAGGAGAGGGAGTGCGGCCTTACTGTCTTTTATCTCCTCCCTGGGTCCTCAGTCCCCTGCAATGCTGGGCTCCTGGTGGGACACACCTGCTGAGATGTCATTCTTAGCGGGGCAGTTGGGCTGCTGGCCTGCTTATTCTCCATATTCTGGCTTCCCTTCCATGGAATGCCGTGTTAGACATTCCCCAACCAATTCGTTACTTGACAGTAAGACAAGAGGACATGAAAGGCCCATTGGTCTAGTCACTCAATTCCTCCATCAGCAGATACTTAGGGAGTAACAACTCTGCATGCAGCATTGGGCAAACTGCTGAGAAAATAAAGAAATTGGGGAAAAGATGACAAGTGCACTGGTCCTTGGGAATTGTGCATTGTACACCTAGAACCCTATGTGTATGGGATAGAAAGGATAAGGGCCTTCCTCATTAAAAAAAATATGAATCATTAATAATCTTAATTCTTTGAACTGTAATTCTACAAGAGATGTTAAATAACCCAGACAAATATGGCAAATCACCAGTTGGCTTCTAACCCAAAACTTCAGAGAAAGAGCCCTTTAATCTTTGCTAATTACAAAATCAATAGACTCCATTCTTCCTGCCATGAGAGAATCGCTTAGAGCATATATTTTAGGAAAAGAAGAAAAAAGGAGGTGTCTGGAAGGGATTCATTCTTTCTCTAACTTTTGACTTGTTTCCTATATGTTTTTTGACGATACTTTATTTTTTTTAACTTTTTTTATGTATACTTTTCCTTGAGAAATTATGGGAGCAACTTTCAGTATACATATCTACCATTCTGGAAGGTCCAGGCAAATAGAGAAACAGAATGAAGTAGTTAGGATAAAATGCTATATATTTTTGATAACAGAATTAATTTCGGAAGCTCATTTAGAGCCAGTTCTGTCCCTTCAGCCATGAACTTGGCCCTCCCCCAGTATTTACAGAGAAGCCATTAGAGTTAATCGGAGTTTCTTTGGCGTCTTCATGGGGAAGACCTTTATTCTCTGCTTTAGCCATCAGCCGTCTTGCCTGGCCATTGTTCGTAAATTGCAGCAAATTAAATATTTTGGCACAGCATCTCTATGGTCCCTGGCTCTGTGTTAAGCAGGCTTGACTGGACGTTCATTTTCTCGAGGCCACTGTGTGAAGACACTCTTTGCTTTCCCTCCACCGCAGGTCCGTCGAGGATGAGGAGAGACCCTTTGCACTGGGGATGCAGTTTGTTCTGCTGCGAACACTTGGTAGGTCCTGAATTTCCAACCCGCCTCTCAGTTCCTCTTTGCAGACGGCAGATTCTCATTGTCCCTTAAAAATGGCAGGTGGTTTGTTACCATCAGCAGTAGCTGGAATTTTACGGGGTAGGGCAAGACCACAACTTCCTTATTTTCTGATTTGAACTGAAAGCCAACCAGTTCTGTCATTTGATGAAACAAACCCAAACTGACTTTAGAGCCGTTTCTTTTCACTCTGAACGTAACTTTGGCTAAATCCCCCAGAGAGTTTTGTACAGTAAGAAACATTGAACCAAGCAATTGGAATGGGTTTACGATCCTGGCATCTTTGTCCCCTGATGCCTTTTTAACATGAAAGTGATGGGAATTGCTGCTGCTCAGTTATTTGTGAAAATGTCAATTTCTTACTTCTTTCAAGTAATTTGATTGGACTGGGCAAGGAGGAGATCTATCAAGTCTTCTGAGGAAAAGAAATAAGAAATTCCAAAAAGAAAAACGAAAGATCCCGAAATTGACATGTAGGGACCACCGTTTATTTATAACAAGAGAAGCTCATTAGCACTAGGTCAGTGTGGTTGGTTAGTCACCGAACTCACTGGGGCATGAAGAACATCCTCCTGATTTTTACAAACACTGGGTCACCCTGTGATGTCCTGGGACAATGCACGGGAAGTGTCGTGTGAGGTAGCCCATTGCCTTGATCAATTTCAGTGTATTTTTAATGACTTCCTCATCAGCTAGCTTATTTTTTCTTTCTTAAGTGGCAGTCTGTCATTTCTGTCAGCTGTTATTTCCCCCAATAATCAGTGTCATTATCCACAGGTCAAAAAAATTAGATTTTTGATTCACATTTCCAATTCTGTTTCAAAGGGTAGCACATTTTAAAATGGTGTCATCTGACTCTTTGAAACATTCATCCTCTGGAATTCTCATTTTGTCATATGTTGTGGTCAGTGCCTCAGTCCAAGAATGAACACTTTCCAGTGAGCCGCCGAGGCTTCGAGTTGCATTGAATGTGAGTGGCTTGTTTTCTGGTACCAATAAGACTTTGAAGGTACCATTTTTCAAAGGATGCTGGTTAAAGGAAATTCTGACAAACTTTGCTATAGTTAAGAAGTTTCCATTATGTTTCTCCTTGGAAACTAAAAAGTTATTTTCAAGAAAGGAAATTTGTTGAAAAGGGGTAGTTGATAGGAAAAGAAAAAAATAGTTTCTCCCTTTTCTTGGCATATCTTTGATGCCAGGGAGTTGGGGCGATTTGATATGGATGCAGAGGTCAAGCTAAGTCAACAGATGGACGGACGCTGCTGCATCAGGAATAAGTGGAGGGAGAAGATTTCAGGCTTTTGTTATTTAATTCAACCTTAAGTTCTATTGATTATGGAAAAGTATAGTCAGGGCAACAGCCAACTTCCCTTTCCCCAAATTCCAAAGCAAAAAGACAGTTTTCAGTATTTTAATAATGTTACATTTTAATTGTAGTGAATATACCTCATTTTAAATGAATACAACACATTTAAAAATGTATCGCTCACAGCCTCCTGGCTATTAGCCCACCTGTCCTCTCTCTTTTCCTCCCTCACTCCCACCTTCCCATCACTTCCTTCTGGAAACTCTTATTTGGCATCCGTGGGCTGTCCTGATAGGTCCTTGGGATGTAAAAGGTGAAAGATTTATACGATCCGAAGAGAAACCAGAGTATGGTCCTTGGGATGTAAAGAATAAAAGGCATGGCCTCTGCCATCAAGGAGCTTATGGGTGACAGATTTGCGTACAATTTAAATAGTATGTGATAGTTGATAAAATGGAGCTATCTACAAAATGCACTGGGAATACAGTGGCATCTGAGTGAGTCAGGAGTTTAAAGGAGGGGTAGAATTTTGCAAGGTGAACAAGTTGGGGATGGGGACCAATTTCCGCAAAGGTAGTAACATGCTATGAAGGAAGTCTATGTGGGCAGACTTTCTTTCCTATGAGAGTAAAGGAACGTCTGCATCATGGCCCAAACAAGGAAGCTCCTACTCATCACAGATGGTTTGTAAGCTTCAAAGACAAATTTTATGCCATAATCATTTCCGTACTCCAGGTGCCTTTAGGAAGTTACTATTTGATGTGTTTTTTGACTTCTAGGGGACAATGCTTTCCTTAGACTCTTCCTGCATCCAAGGACTAGAACCCAACCCACAAGAGCTAAGTGTACTGAATTTTAGTGGATCGAGAAGGGTTCTAGTGTAGCCTCTTGAATATTTAATGACAGAATCTGATTTTTAAATTTAGAAATATTCCCTAATTGCATTTTTAGCAATAGACATTTTCATGATCCTGAAAATCATTAATATATTCTGAGTTGCAAACTGGAAGATTTAAAGTATTTACAATTTAGTGAACATTTTTATAATAAATATACTATGATAAGGTGTGACGTATGTTTTAAAAAATCAGGCAACACAAGAAAACCACTCCCCTCAACTGATTTCAGAGCCACAACCACCTTGAGAATTTACAAATCTGTTTTCTCTTAGAAGACGTGCTAAATATTTTTCTTTTCTTTTTCTCTACAACTCTAGCGTACATTCCTACTCCGATTTACTTCGGAGCAGTCATCGATACCACGTGCATGCTCTGGCAACACGAATGTGGCATACAAGGCTCCTGCTGGGAATACAACGTGACCTCATTTCGTTTTGTCTATTTCGGTTTGGCGGCCGGCCTCAAATTTGTCGGCTTCGTTTTTATTTTTCTGGCCTGGTACTCCATCAAATACAAGGAGGACGAACTGCAGAGGCGGAGGTGGCGAGAATTCCCGCTGAGCACTGTGAGCGAGATGGTGGGCCGCCCCGACACCGCCGCCGAGAAGTACGCCCGGACTAGATCTTGCCCAGCAATCAGCACCCAGGGAGAATTCCACGAAGAGACTGGGCTGCAAAAGGGGACCCAATACACAGCACAGACCTACCCGGGACCCTTCCCAGAAGCAATAAGTCCCTCCCCAGACCCAGGGCTGGAAGAAAGCCCTGCTGCCATGTAGCATCCATCTTGAAGCTTGAAAATGGAAGACTTTCGTTTTGTTGGTTGAGTTGAATACGGCGACTTGAGAAACACTCGTGCCTTCTTTTCTTTCTTTTTTTAACCTCTAAAGACACAATCCTCAAACCGACAAAACTCAGTATACACAGCCACTGTTGACTGTGGGCTGGATACCTCAACGAGACTGAGAGCCTTTTCCCCGCTTCTCTCCAGGAAGGAGGTGTTTCGATTTGTTACCATTTCTGCTATGTTCATTTAATGCTCATGCTCCAGTGCGGTATCAGGCTGAGGTCCATGGTTAACAAAATCATGAGAAGCGCAATGGTGGTGCCTAGCATTAGCATACACTCCAACAAAGGTGACCTTCACCATGACTTTGCATTTACAGATCAAAGTTTTTAGGTATGAACACCTACTGTGAGTTCTGCAACAAAGCACAAATGAATTTGCCTCAACTATGCAATCTGATTGGGAAAATGGAAGTGCAGCATGTTAGTTTGGCTTTCAGAAACTAAAGCAGATATGTTTTTGAAAAGAGGAAGCTGAACTTTCCCCGAAGTACTGTTAATAGCATTTTAAGCCATAGCAGAGTTATAAATCAGGTAGAATTTTTCAGATGCTTCAAAGGAACCATATGCATAGCCTGATAAAAGGAATAGCGGCTTCATTTCACAGAACTCATTCTCTTTTAGTCTGTCTGCCCCATCGTAGGGTAGTGAAAGAGGCTGCTGAAACATATATCTGATAGCTTGAATATAAACTCCACTATTCTTCTGTGAGGAGCTTTAGAACTAGTGTGCTAAATAATATGGCTAGAAACTATAATTTGAGATGTGTAATAAGGAAAGAAACTGATGGCTTTCTCATCCAAAGAAAATTGCTGCAGAAATTATTTTAGCTTTTAAGGGCCCACCTAAGGGTAGTTAAGAATTGCGACGTTGACACTCAAAATAGTTGGAAAAAGAAATTCTACAAAAGTAAGATTGAGTCCCACCTGCTCATTTTAGTTATATATCTAGAAGCACTAGCAAATCTGTCTAGTTTTCTTTTTTGTGTATAGAAAATTGCTGTGGTTGCTCCTGAAATTGAGTCATTAAATCAGAAGGGCTAGACCTGTGATAGGAAAATCGCTTTGAGTACAGGAGGAGGGAGATGTGTGAGCTGGATCGAGAATATGATCCTAAGTCCTGATTGAAAATTATTTAAAATGAACTGGTCTGTCCTACTGCATCCTAGTTTCTCAGAGTTAGAATCATTTTACACCTCTCTTTGGTTCCTTCCTACTGGAAACTTCCTGAACTGATTCTGAGTGGGGATTTTTCTGTTCCTAAATGCACTTTGGGTTCTTTATCCATCATCCTTTCCAGTTCCGCCCAGCACATCACTTTGACTTAGACGCCACACGGAATGCTTTCTACATGGTTCTTACAGTAGACGCCTCCTGACAGCACGATGGACTGATCGTAGGTTAACTCATGGGCTCTGGCTGCTCAGAAAAAGCCTCATCACAATTCAGATTTAGGAGGGACTGTGAGGTCCAAGTACCCATATAATTGTGAACTGTTTCTGCCAAGAAGCCTATGTTTCTGTAGGGCAAATTTGGGAATTGGTTTCCTTGGCTGGTTTACACTCTTTCACAGAGGGGATGTGATTGACAGAACTGCTCCTTGATTCAGGGTTTTGCCCTCTTATCCTTGGCTGTACTGGTGGAGTTTCGTGAATATTCCTGGGTACAAAGTTGTTTTCCTCTCTACCCAAGAATGACATTGGCCAAATGATTCCCTTGGTTGCGTGTAGTTTGTGGAGAGAGTTATTACTATTAGACTGAATCCTGTCTACAAGGGGTGGAGCCAGTGGTCTCAGGTGACGAGGACTTCGCCTTGAGCAGTCTTGTTTGGCTAAGTCCTAAGAACCAGTGTTGCCTGTAATTACACTAGTGTCTCTCAAACTTTGGTCAACGTGGTGTATATCGAAGGTCTTCAGAGAATATTGCTGATTAACCTAGTGTTGACTCTGGGCCTCAGGGTTCCCCTGTTCCCTTTATGGGACATCTTTGATCCTTTAGAAGAGAAAGTTTCCATTTGTGTTGGAACTAAAGATATGTAGGCTGGGGAGAGGTGATATTTTCTTAATTTTCCTCTGATCATTAAGAAACTGCATTGAGAGAATTTCAGTGGGATTGGCACTTTTATTTTTTAGGAAGATTAGCCCTGAGCTAATATCCACCGCCAAGCCTCCTCTTTTTGCTGAGGAAGACTGGCCCTGAGGTAACATCTGTGCCCATCTTCCTTGACTTTATATGTGGGGCTCCTGCCACAGCATGGCTTGCCAAGTGGTATGTAGGTCTGCACCCGGGATCCGAACCGGTGAACTGCGGGCCTCTGAAGCCGAGTGCACAAACTTAACGGCTATGCACCGGGCTGTGTCTGGCTGTTTTTTTTCATCGCTAAGATTGTGTGTTCCAACATTCTTAGAATTTCTCTCTTCTTGGTAGTACATTTTGAAAAGGATCCTCTCTCGGAACTCCAGGATAGGAAATGATGGGCTCATCCGGTGTGAATAGAGAGCCCGTCCCTTTCTCTACCTTGAACAGTCACCCAGTTCAGCAGTCATTGGCCGGGCGCCAGTTCTCTCTCAGTCACCATTTTACCCAATTACCATCTGCCACTCTGAAATCCTTTGAGTTGATTAGGCCAGAATTCAAAGAAATCGGCCTGAATTGTGCACCACAATGTTAATATTGTACTTTCTCAACTATCCGATACCTGTAACTAGCAGGGAGATCATTAACGTGTTGGCCAATGTAGAATGAATAGCACAGATCATGGGGGACTGAAGTTTCAGAATAAGTACCAGTTAAGAGTTGTCCCCAAATTGCTTTGGGCTCTGGTAGCATCATTGGAGTGTTACACAGTCAACTAAAGTGACTGTTTTTTATAGATGACACCATTTAATTGTATATATGAGGTTCTTATATGTTTGTTAATAAATTAGTCATGTTACTTGATAGTCACAGCTCCTATTATAAGTTGAGTTGTCACTCTCCATGAGTTTAGGCTTCTAATTACTTGGTTTGAGGAAGGGTCATTTTATTCCTCTATAAACTCTGTAGATTCATGTATTATTTGGCTTTAATATGCAAATATAATGTCCTTGAGTCTAGCCTATTAATTTAGACACTCCCAGGGGTGGGGTGGGTGGTGGGTTCTTTTGGTTATCTTCATTAGCATGAAATCTTCATCCTTTGTAGGTGGATTTCATTCTTGAAAACAGTCTAGAGTCATTCAGAACTAAGGTGGGGGGAAGAAAGGAGGAGCAGAGAGGTAACAAAGTAGCATTTGTTGTGTTGACTATTTGCAGACCATTTTGTCAAGTGCTTAATATACACCATTCATTTTAATCCTCTTAATAACTTTGCAAGATAACTATTTTTATTTGGTTTTTAAGATCAGATGATGAAAACTGAAGCTCAGAGAGGTAAAGTAACTTGCTTTGGATTGCACAGAGCAGCCAAATCAGGGTTCAGACGCAGGTTTCTCATCTCCATGGCCCACTTCTTACACTACATGACGCAGATGATAGTTTTGGTTAACAAAGGCAAGATATGACTAAGCGCGGTAAGGCATTTCATTTTTTTGATGTGTTACTGTTTCTGAAGAGTAGAAAAGTTACTATTTCTTTGTAAAATAGAAAAAAATCTCGAGGAAACATCAAAATTTAATGTTTAGCTTTTCAAGGAAATTTGCATTTATTTAGCTAAGTGTTGTATTCAGAATTGTTTGTCATAATACACCTCAAGTATTTATAGTTCATATTTAATATAGAACAAATCCAATTTTGTTGTTGACATTGAGTCTTAGTAGAGTTTCTGGAATGAAGCAGATGAGGAAAAGTAGTTCAGATTGATTGAATCTGAGCTTTGGGGATTTCAAATGCATGCTTTTTATTTTTTCCTCTTTCAGAATGTTAACATTTCAATTTTGGTGAATATCGGTTTTAAGTTTCCTAATAAAAATTTTAAGTGAACATATACAAAGTGTTACATGTTAAATGAACAGATGCAAAATGTTATAAGTTACATACCGAACCAGCGACCCGATTGTTACCGCTAGTAGCTGGAGCGTGCCCTTGTAAATGTCAGCCATCAGAGCTGGAAGTAATGGCGGTCCTACATTTTCACCAACCATGGAGCAAATTCTTCCTCAGTCTCCAATTCCAGCTTGCATTCTGTGGTAGATTTGGAGCCAGAAAATTTCTTTTTGGGGCCTATTTTGCATCAACCATAGATGCCCCAAACAGAAGCTTCATAGTTTGAATGGACCTGAAGCATTTGTGGAAATTTTCTGGTGTGCCTGGGAGCAGTGGGAGAGCCCAAGTCTGGGGTGGTAGCCAATTATACTTTGTGACTTTGTGTGTACTTAAAACATCCTAAATGGCGGAGAAACATGAATATAACTATTGATATATAGGTGCGTACTGAGTATTCTAAGTAGCAGATAGATATCAAATTACTGTATAAGCCCAGAATCGCCTAGACAGCAGGTCTGCTAATTCTCTGTTATACAGACCAGTAGGTAGCCTTTACACGTTTTCGCATTTCTTCTTTCATAGTACCGAAGGGAGTGCTGTGGCTGGCAGGTGAAGTTAGTGGCCTTGTGCCCTTTATCTTTTCTGTCTTCTCTTCTTTCCTCATCTACTGGGATGCTGCTGGCTGTATCTGTCTCAGACCTGTTGCTATATTGGAATCAGATCTGTGTATGTTTGAAGAGCACTTCATTTTTACTCAGCCCCAGGAAGGGTCAAGTATGATGAAGACCCTCCCTGGGTATTTGCTTTTGCAACATTAAAAAAAAAAAAAAAAAAGCCTCGGTGCTAAAAGTATTTGATGATGCATGCTCAACCACAAAAATGTGCCACTGAATTCACAGTATTTCACTGATAAAGAACTGCATGTGCTTTGCTTTTGGAAATGTAAAGAAAACCCAGAAAACAGGCACTCATTACTCTCATTACAATAGTGAATACAAGAACTTTACACACAAAAATGAAGAGTGTAAGGGGGAATACTTTTTCTATGGAAAACTCAGCGCTTTTGATATTTATTTTAGCAAGAATAATCAGATGCTGAAAATAATTTCAGAGAGATGGGGGAAAATATTTCAGATAATCTTTTCATATTTCTTCTCCAAAAAACTTACACCATGTCAGGTGTTTTTAATATTGGGGTTTGAAGGTGTCGTCGTCTTCTGCCATTCTACTATTACATGTTAAAATCCAAGAAGAAGATATTATAGAAAACTAAGGTAATTGCAGGGACATATTAAACCAAAGGGGTGAACAAAAGAAGTTTAAAGTTTGTATCTAGGAATGAAAAATAAGAATAATTGGTAAGACTTTATAGTGGGCATTTTTCTTAAAATACATACCTCTAACCCAAACCCCAAAGGTTAATTTAGAAGCACGAAACAGGCAGGCGAGCCTCTTAACTCTTTTGTTAAAAGGAAATGTAATACTGTGTCAAATCAATCGTCGTTAGGATCCTAGTGGAGTGTGTGTGTTCCGCGTGTGTGTTTCTGTATGTAGAGGTGTGCTTGTGATGAAAGACTGTTTTGAATTGTTGCATAAAGGAGTTTGATTTTGTGATTTTTTAAAATGAATATTTATTTGGAGACCTCTTAGGGTAATTTAAAAGATGTATCATTTCCTTGTGTTTGATAAAATCTATTGTCAATGTACTAATAAACCTTGGTTTACAACATCTTGAATACTTGATCATTGAAAATTAAGGAAAAAAGTAAAAAAAAAAAAAAGAATAAAGTGTGTTGGATTGAAATTAGTGTGTCTCAGGATTTTTGTTGTTTGAAGAGATGAAGCAATGATGCCAATGTGATCTCCCATCCCTCCCAAAATGAAGACACAGGCGTTTGATTAGATTAAATGGCCCACCACTTACTCTGAAAGATGGCAGTAATGAACTCCTAGAGAAGACGAATGTCCTATCTGTATGTAAGCTATTAGGACTGTAGTTTTAGGAGCCTGCAGTAAGTAGCACACTTTCCACTGAGTCACCAAAGAGAATAATTTTAAGTAGTTACCACTTATCAATCTAAGTTCAAACAGACTTTGGGATTACAGAAGTATGTGCCTTGAATATGGTTTGTGTTAGTCAGGATCAGCTAAGTTATGCTTCAACAACATGCTAATCTTCAAATCTCAGCGGCTTCATCGCACAAAGGTTTATTTCTCATTTCCATGACGTGTCTATATGAGTCTGTTCCACAGAGTCCCTCAGGGACCCAGCCTCACAGAGGCTCCACCATGTTGAGGCTGCACCATCTGGATCTTTCAGGGTTAGTCTTGGTTGCTGAGGCAAGGAACGGAAGAGCCCAGAGAAAGGCAAAGGGGCTTATCTCTTTCTCAGCCTGGAAGTGACATGTGTCCCACTGCATTAGTCTGAACCAGATCCACGTCCCTGCCAGACTGCTGGGGTCCTGGAAGTGTAGGGGAAGCCAATGGTGAGCATTTGGTGGGTACTGTTCTTTGCCACACAGTTGACCCTGATAGGTTAAGGCTGATTTCCCAAGGAGCCCAACTCACTATTCTAAAAACTGGTAAACAAAGGGAATGTCTCAAGCAGAAAAAAGAATGATTTCCAAAGGAGTAAGTATCAAAGCTTGGTCAACAAAGCATTAAAAGCTCCCTTTCCCCAGTTTACACTGAACAGCAAACTAATTGTTGCTGAAGGGGCCCAGGAGCTGTTTGAGACTGGGGGAAGAACTTGTGCCCAGACTCCATCCATGGAGAAAAAGCGCTGGCGTTTGAGGTCTCTTTTGACGGACGGCAGTTTTCTGAGTACGCTGGCATCTCAAACTTTCCAGTGAGGGGCGGAAGGAGGTAAAGGAGGCATGGAAATAACAGCATGACTCACCGGCTGAAGCAGAGCGGTTATATTTAGAACCCCACCTTGAGGTGGAAAGCAGGGCAATTGATTTCCATTTCGCACGCCTCACCCCGTTGCACACCTAAACTAAAGGGTCACCGTGGCCCAAGGTACATGCATTATTGGAAGGAGGGCGTGTGTCTGTGCTGACTTCTGGGTAAACCCTTATTTTCCTCCGCGGTCTTTGTGCATTTATCAAGGGAGCCATCTATGCAAAGAGCAAATAGTAACGCCTGCCCAAATCTACCATCTTCTCCTCAATTATGTGTGTAATTTAGGCAATAGACTTTCTCTTGAATCTCTTAAATATCTCACACTTTCAAGGAAGAGTCTGAGCCATTCTGGGTATTGTGCTTTTGGAAACAGACATGCGAAATTTCTTAAAGAGAAAAAGTTTCTCTTTAAGAATTTCTCTTTAAGAAATAAGGAGAGTGGAAAGGTTATGAACGTGGCCCCTCATCTTCCTTCCTTTAGCCCCAGACTTGGTACAACCTCAGCATTTTAAGAGCTGTTAAAAAGCCTTCAGTTCCTTTCTTGTTTTTAAAATTGCCAGCTGGGCAGAGACGGCCTCTGTAGCTTTGGCGTGTGGGAGCCAAAAAACATTTTTAATTGCACAAAGTCATTGGAAAGCAAGGAGATCGATATTCGGTGCTCACTTTTGAATCTAAACATCAAACTTTGGTGCAGTTCCAACTCCTAAAACCGATATAAATCAGTAGAAAGCTGAAACCGGTCTTTGGCCTGCTGCGATGGCTAAGATGCTAGGCACGGAAGAAAGAGCAAGCGTGCCGTGGATCAACTCGTTCTAGATGTGTCCTGTCGAGATGGTAGCGCTGCTACTTTAGAAATCAATGTAAACGGCAGCTTTCCCAGAGGCCAGGTTCTGGCTCCCAGCAAACAAGTCTTTAGTTGCACTAGAGCGCCTCCTAATGGCCATTGTGGGAAACACATGCTCTACTAATCCCTCGGCCCTTCCGGGTCTTGGGTTGAGCGGTGTGTGACCAGATAGGTATTAGGGTGGCAAGTTCCACGACCTCTCCTCTCCTGCTGAGACCTATTAATGGTTGGATTGGTTCCGCTCTGCTCTGGGTCACCTGCATTGTTGGGTCTGGGAGATGGAGTAATATAGGGGGAGAGGAGTGGGGGGAGAGGATGCACATTCTGAACTTCGGAGTCCTGGGAGGCCCACGGGTTTGGGGACTAGAAGGTAAGAACAGCAGTAGATGCCTTTGTTCACCACTTCCATTTGCCAGCAGAAAAGCGAGGCAATGCTGAGCACAAAAGACCTCAACCTTTGTAGCTCCCTTTGTCCCCCAACCCTCTGCAGTGCTTCCCCTAACACCAGGGCGCGGGGACTGCCTAGTCCCACCAGGAAAAAAGTCTGATTGTTGAAAGTCCTTCTCTCTGCTTCATACAGCAGTGGGCTCACTATAAAGCACAAGGTACTCTGCCGGTGAGGTCCCCAAGGTCAACAACACAACTTAGAAGGTGAGCGGACTAGACCATGCGAGCAACAGTCACATTAGATAAGTTTCTTGGTCAGAAACGGGGGAGGAACAAGGTTATAAATGTGGCGAGTTATTCTCCTCCGTTGGCCCCAGACTTGGTACAACATCAATATTTTCTTACTTGGGGGAGAGCATAAAGGGACGAGAGATTATATCCAGGAGTCAGAGAGTCCAGGAAAGTTTACAGGGAAGGAAAAGGTACAATTTGAAACCATATGGGAGTGAAGAATGAGGTGAGGAACGGCAACATACCCCAGGAGGGTAGATGGAAAGCTAGAGAAAAATTGAGACCTGAGCAGGTGGCACAAATCCAGGGGAAGCTGGTGGTGACAGGCGAGGTGGAGGGGAGCAGGTGGGTGGATGGAAGGCTACAGCTGCACAGAGGGCATTAAAGATTGTCGAGGATTTCTCAGCAGGAGGCTGCGAGCTGAGCCACAGCACTGAAAGACTCACCTGGTGGTGAGCGTGGGATGTATTAGACACAGGAGGGGCTGGAGGTGGGAAAGGGGCTTAGGGGCCTGTTACAGCTTTCACAGCAGCTTCTAGAAGAAGTCACAAGGGCTGAAATGAACAGGGTGGCCGACTATGTCAAGGTATTAATTGCCCTAGATATTTTGATTATCAACTAAGATCTTTGTTTTCTCTCAAAATAAATTTTGAAAATCTCAAGCAGAATTGGATTAATTTGGGGAGTTGAAGACCTTCTTATATCTGAGATCATACCGGCTCTAAAGCAAGGCCTGAAAAATAAGCATTTAAAAATCTTTTAGAAAGTCGACATGTTTAGGTATGTTTGGCATGGGGTGGGAGCGTTAAGTACTGACACCTCCCTCTTAACCAAAACACCCTGTGGATGCTGATGATCATAGGTTTTGTTTTTTTTTTTTTAACAGAAGGCTAGGAGGAGCCTCAGATATTGCCTAGTTTGGGTATGGCAAACGGGTTTTTGTCTCGTGCGTCAACACAAATCAACAGTATTGATGGAAGCTGCTGTGTTGAGAAGGATTCTAAGGGCACAGATGCTCTGGCTTAACGGAGAAGCGTCCAGATGAATTAGCAATGTCTTTCCTGGGCACATTTTGGGAAAAGAAAGCACATATGCTATGTATTTGTCATCCCTGATTCAAACCTCTTATTTTACAGTCGAGGAAGCTGCTGTGGGGAGGTTATGCGACTTTCCCAGGCTCACACAGATAGTAAAAACTGGAGTTTGCAGGGAAGCTAGGTCTTCTTCAATTTTATGTCCATTGTTCTTTCCATTACTCCTTATGAACAGGGTTCCACTGTGGCCTCTCTTGTCCCTACCTGGTGTGTTTGTGTATGCGTGTGTGTGCGTGCGTGTGCGCATGTGTGTTGAAATGGAGAAAGTGCAGAGGGGCTGGGCCTCACCTCAGCTAAATCCCTTCCTCTACTGAATCTGTGGGGAATGGGTGGATGGGAACCGGCTCAGTCCTTCTGAGCGTCAGCTTCCTCACAGATCAAATGAGGCTCTAAGGCCCTTCAAGATCTGGAATAGTCTCTTTCATGCCTTTTACACATAGTAGGTACTCCATAAATAGTTACTGAATTGAACTAAGATGGAATTTTCTCCAGGACAGCAATATTTGGCCTACTCTATAGGGAAGGGACAAGGAGGAAGGCACAATGATGATCTGGAGATAGGGCCTTTAAAGAGGTAATTAAGGTTAAATGATATCAGAAGGGTGGGTCTGGGGCCGGCCCGGTGGCGCAGCGGTTAAGTTTGCACGTTCCGCTTCTCGGCGGCCTGGGGTTCGCTGGTTTGGATCCCGGGTGCGGACATGGCACTGCTTAGCAGCCATGCTGTGGTGGGCGTCCCACGTATAAACTGGAGGGAGATGGGCACGGATGTTAGCTCAGAGCCAGGCTTCCTCGGCAAAAAGAGGAGGACTGGCAGTAGTTGGCTGAGGGCTAATCTTCCTCCAAAAAAAAAAAAAAAGAAGGGTGGGTCACTCCAACATGACTGGTGTCCTCATAAGAAGAATAGACACCAGGGAGGCCATGTGAGGACACAGCAAGAAGATGGCCATCTTCAAGCCAAGGAGAGAGGCCTCAGGAGAAACCAAATCTGCGGGCGCCTGGGTCTTGGACTTCCAGCCTCCTGAACTGTGAGGAAATAAGTTTTTGTTGTTTAAGCCACCCCATCTGTGGTACTTGTTATGGCAGCCTTAGCAAACTAATAGAGATGTTTCCTCAGTTATCCAAGAATTGAATTGGCAGATCCCAAAGTCCTTTGTTTTTTTCTTCTTTATTATTAAACTTCTGATGTCTGGACATTTCACAGATTAGTAGTCCCTCTGTCTGAAGGAGAAAAATCTCCTCAGTGATGAGGGGCAGAAGGAAGTGTATGGAATTTGTCAATTAGAAAACTTGAGGTCTTGGAAGGTGGTTAGGTCTCCACCAGTGTTCATGGTCCCCAAAGAATACAAACTACCTTTGGTGGGTCTGTCCTCTTGCTTTTGAAAATCTCCATTTGTGCTGCCCAAGACCAGCAACGTAACTGTGGGTTCAGTGAAAAATAAAAATGTGGGGTCCTTTGTTCAAAAATTATTAAGGATTTCAAGATGGTGATAGTAGAGAATTAAACCAAACACTGGCCCCATGCAACAGCCTAGGTTGCAAGCTTGGGAAGCCATCCTGATGCCCACTCTGCCACATCTTCCCTGCAACATCCAGGCAAATCCATGTTGAAATCATTACTCTGAGAATGTTCTAGAACACGCTGACTTTGGGTCAATTTTATAATTATGGCTAATATTTAATCATGTAAATTAAGATCAGGACTCAAGTTTACTTGCAAGGAATAGGTGTACCACAAAAACTTGGTTAAGTTCATTTCTCTGAAACAGGTAAAGTTTAAACACCTTTTATTTCAAGAAATATTGCTTCTAGACTTTCCTGAAGCCAGAATTGTTCTATAAAAGTATCACAGAATATTACACAAGATTAGAAAAACACACAGTATGCTTCCTAATAACCTGAAACTTTTTTACAAAGCACATCATTCATGACCATAAATATGTTTTGTCTGTCATTCAGCCGGTGACACACACATCTGATAAAGAGCTAGTTAATTTTAACATATGTACAGAGTCTGTGGTAAAGACTTAAAGTTATCAAAGATTCAACTATAACATATTAAATTTTCTTTAAAAGAGTTTACCTTAAACACTTAAAGAAAACATAATTTACCTAAGCGTTTGAATATTCTAAAAAGAAAAAGAAAATCACTGTTAAGCTCAAAAAAAAAAAAACTTCTTAGGAGGCTGACTAGGGTACTGATAACTGTCAATGAGGTAATCCTTTTGCTGGTATTTAGAAATCTAATACATAACAAGAATATTTTCAAGAACACAGAATTTCCAAAGTAGGTTTGAAGTATGCCTTAGAAAAATCAGAATGTGGTGAAGGCCTTAAAAATAATCATACAACACATATGGTGTGTTTAAATTATGAAACATTCATGAGCTTGTTTTATTGAAAAGCTCCTTACGTAAATTCAAAACTAAACATATTTTCTCAACGCTTAAGCTTATTAGCTAGGTCAAGAAAACGAAACAAAGATGAAAAGAAAAAGTCTTCGGTCCTTGTTATCCTGTTAAGAAAATAATGAAACTTTAGCAATCTTAAGCATATGATGAACACTTTGAGGCTAGGCACAGAGACAGCAGGCAATCTTTGTTTTGTTTATGTATTTATTTTTACTGCCAACATCATTAGCCATGCCTTTCTGCTAATCAATTTTAGCAAGTCGAGGTAAAACACATGCAATATTTTCTGGCAAAAGTGTATGTTAAACAATACGTGATCCATACTGTGTGTCGTCCTTGACGGTCTATTTTACTGTGTCACACTGAGAGCAAGCAGTGAGACTGTGACAAGGCTGTAAAAAAAAGAAAAAAAGAAGACTAACCAAATAGACATGGCATTCTGATCTCAAAGTGCAAAATCACTGAAGTAAAAATGGTGGCGTTGAAAAATTCCAGTGGTTAAAAAGGAATCGAAACCACATTATGCAGGCAGTGGAAGGTGTATTGAAAAATTCACTGAGGATGTCAAGTTTCAGAAACTCAGAAAGGCACAGTTCTAGCCATCTTGACTGGATAACATTGATATATGCATGTCCCTATAACTTTCAAAACATAATACTGTTGTAGTACCCCCAAACAAACAAAGACCCCACAAATCCACCTTTCTTTGTACTCTTGACAAGTAGTGAATTCCAACACCAAATCCCTGTGTGCGTACCACTCGCATGCGTACTAACTTCTACTGCACGTGTGTACCTAGGGTAGCTTGGAATGTTGGTTGTCATGACTGCCTTTATTAGTTGACTAATAAAAAGTTGAAAAAATACTGTGTTTAGGGTAAAGTAACAATTTCATCTAATCAGAGGAGAGTGGAAAAGAGGCACTGCCTTCTAGACTCTGTAGGCTCCCCTTTTGTGATTCTTGTCCACCTTGTTCAACATCCTGTCCATGCTGCTGGAGTTAATAGGCTGCTCCACGGTGGATGCTCTGATCATCTGATGAGCAGAATCAGCATCCGGATGCACAGGAAGATACAGCTGATCTTCAAAAACATCTCCTCTTGGACCTCCATCCTGGGGACGTTCTTTCTCATGCCTGCTAATGGGCTGCAGTCTGGGGCTGGGCTCGAGCACCAGCTCTGTCATGCCATTGCCACTGAAATCAGTTTCAAGATGATTTAGCTCTTCATGCTCCATCCATTTCTCAGTTTTATGATTTCTCCAGTGTTCAGAATTCAAATGACTAACTTCGGGAATGTTGTTATTCCATTCAAGTTTACTCTCTGGACTGAATGTTGGTTGGTTCAAATGCAGGCTTCGAAGGTCAGCTGGCAAGGTCAAATGAGGTGCTTCCCAGACCGTACGACTTGGGTCTTCATCTGACTCAGCGGAGGACATCTCTACTGGCACAGAGAGCTCAGCAGATACAGCCAGAAACCCATCACTTTGAGCAGTCTTAGTCTTATTTGTCTTATTTTGCTCATGGTGACTGTTCAGCAGTGCAAATACTCTATCTACATCCTTCAAGTAATTAGTCCAGTCAACCAGACTAAGTCTGTAGTTTTGTCTGTACTCATAGATGCTTTCGTTCACACTGTATAAATCCTCCAGGCCTTGCCAGTTGACGTCTGCAGTGAAACTGGGCAGATTAACCTTCCCATCCGTCCCATAATTGTCCTCTGTGAAGAGAGAGACAAAGGTGGATCATTAGTGGAGAAAATATTTCCTACTGACTGGACGAGCAACTTACATTGTTTTTACAGAGCAAATCAACTTGAAATATAACACAAAAAAGCTTTTTCCCCTAGTAGTTTGTTATCAAGGAGTGGCCTCAGGTTTCATAAGTGATTGAACAATAATAAAAAGTTGGAAAGAGGATCAAACTAGTGAACCCTTCTGTGATGAGGCCTGGTTGGTGCTGGAAACGCGCTGTTTGATCAGTCAGGGGGCTTACGTTTTACTCCTGGCTCTACTCAAGTCAAATCTGTAACCAGAAATCATGTGAGTGAGTCTCTCTGTCTTGGTCCCTCATCTGTCACATGTGGGCACAGTGGTGTGATAAAACTTTTACTACTTATAGGGTTGCTTGGTGAATGATGGATTTGAAAGTGTTTTAATGTAATAGGCAATGCTTAGTAGGATATTTTTATGTTATATTCCCTGGACTCAGTATAAAAACAAACTTGAATGCAATTAAACTCTTCAAATCAAATGCCTGGATCTGATTCTTTGATTGTTTTTTGCCCTAAAAGTTCTATGCTCTAGATAAATCAGTCTTTTGGTGGTTTGCACAGCATGCAAAGAATGCCCAGATTTCTTTCTCTAAGGTCTTTCTACGTCACCAGTATAACCATAGTGCTGCAGAAAACAACATCTTTTCTCTAGTTTGCCCAAGTACCACTCTAAAGAGGTGGCCTAGATTAATGCAAAGAACTACCCACAAAGCTATACAGATCAGCAGGAAAAAGAAGTAAAACTACACAAAACCCGTGCTCTCCGTATAACTAGAAGATAGAAAATTATATAATCTTCAAATCACCTGTAAGTAAAAAAAGTTAATACCAATCTCAGCAGGGCTGTATGGCACATTTTGGGCAGAAGCCCTGGGAAAACCATATAGAAGAGAGAAGACGGAAGTGAGAGTGAAGCCAAGAATTGATCTGAAACCATTGCTGGAAAGAATGTCAAGTTGAAGTATAAAATACTGCGAAGAGTCCTTGTAAATCGCAGTACTGAGAGTGGAGACTTAGATTGTGCGAGAACCGAGGTGGCAGACTTTGAAAGACATTGCTTCAGGGAGAAAAGGATGCAAGGAGAGGGAGGAACATCCTTCGGAAACTGGAAAAAGGAAGCAAAAGGGGGGAAATTTCAGGTCCTGTAAGAAAAAAGAGAAACGAACAATTGGAGGACACGCAACTCCTCCCACTCCCATCCCCAAAGAATAAAATAAAAAAGTAAAAAGAAAGTATACTTGGTTACACTAACAGAAAAGGATCCTCTTAAACTAGGAATTGTGTAAATACTTCAAATCCATGAAAATGAACAAAAGCAGCCTAAATCTACACAAAATTATAAAATAAAAAATAAGAACAAAAAATCTATCATGTTATGAAAATGCCCCTGCCAGAATAAACCATAAAGTGAAGAAAGCCACAAAACAACACCTCTAAGTAAGTTAAATGTTCTCAGTCAAGTATCCGAGGATGTGAAAACCATCTTAAATCAGAAATTAAAGTATGAACCAAGGATCCCATATCCAGCCAAGCTGTCCTTCAAGTCTCAAGGCTATGAAAAAAACAGTTTTAAAAATGTAAGAATGCAGAGAATACTGTCTACATCAGCTCTTTTTGAAGAGTCTTCTAGAGGATGAGTTTCATTCAACCAAGAAATCACTGGGGGAAACCTTCAGTGCGAGAATTGATGGTGAGCATTTAATACACTTGTCAGATCTAGGAGTAAAACAAAGGCAGGGGAAGGGTAAAAATATATATATACACATATATATTTTATATGACAAAGTAGAAATAATGTAACTAAAAAACGTAGGAAAAATGGAAAAGCTGAAAGAGAAGAAGCTCATGGAGTATCGTTCAAGCAATAGTTGGGAGTCAAAGAACACCATTAAAAGCTGACCAAGGGGCTGGCCCCGTGGCCGAGCGGTTAAGTTCGCGCGCTCCGCTGCAGGCGGCCCAGTGTTTCCTTGGTTCGAATCCTGGGCGCGGACATGGCACTGCTCATCAGACCACGCTGAGGCAGCGTCCCACATGTCACAACTAGAAGGACCCACAACGAAGAATATACAACTATGTACCGGGGGGCTTTGGGGAGAAAAAGGAAATAATAAAATCTTTAAAAAAAAAAAAATGGGTGCATTAAAAAAAAAAAAAGCTGACCAAGAAGATAATAAAAGATTAAATAAGAAACAGGGACTAGGGGCATTAAAAATGTGCAAGTTCAAAGGCAACCAATAGGACAAAAATATAAACCCTACTAAATTCCAAAGGGAAAAAAAGGCAACCATCTTTATAAAGAAGAATCTATCTATAGAAGATGCAATGAGAAGCACACAGAAATATAATAATAGGAGATAGTCTAAGACAGGTCAAAAGGACTAAAAATAAATAAGGACATAAAGACCTAAATACATAATCAGTCAGGGAGTTCTCAGGAATACGTATTGAACAGAATGCTCTGAGAACAGTTACATCTCCAACACACACAGAAATACACATAATTTGATTATATATTAGGTCACAGAGAATGCATCAGTAAGTTGCATAAAATAGAAATAATACAAACAACACTTTGACACAATACAATAAAATTAGAAATTAATAAAAGTAAAACAACAAGAAAGCCTTTTCACCTGGAAACTGACAAATCTTTTATTAAACATCATCTAGGTGGAAAGGGAAACATAAACCTATAATTACAGAATGTCTTAAAAATAATGATAATGAAAACACTTTGTATTAGAATTTATGAAAGAAATAAGTGCATTGAACCTAAAACTCAAAAAGCTGGAGAGAGAACAATGTAAATCAAAAGAAAGCACAAGGAAGTAAATAATAAAGGTAAAAGCAGAAATTAATAAGTTAGAGAAGACAAAAATGGCATATCTAATTAATAAATCAAAATCCTGGCTCTTTAAAAAAGTATCAAAACAGATAATGGCTAGCTTGCCTAATTAAGAAAAACAGGAGAAAGTTCCAATATACAAAATAGAAAACGACAAGGGAGGACTTATGTCTGAAATACACAAAATTTAAAACACAAGAGACTGGGCCAGCCCCGTGGCTGAGTGGGTAAGTTCGCGCGCTCCACTTTGGCGGCCCAGGGTTTCACCAGTTGAATCCTGGGCGCAGACATGGCACTGCTCGTCAGGCCATGCTGAGGCGGCGTCCCACGTGCCACAACTAGAGGGACCCACAACTAAAAATACATAACTATGTATGGGGGGTTTTGGGGAGAAAAAGGAAAAATAAAATCTTAAAAAAAAAAAAGAGACTACTTTGCAGATCTACAAGGAAATAAATCGGAAAACCTACATGAAATAGAAAACTGCCCAGGAAAATACAGTTTATTGAAATTGACCCAATAGGAATAGAAGTCTTAAATAGAACAATTTCCAAAGAAGGAAAAGAAAGGTTATTAAAGTACTACTCTGCAAAGGAGCACCAGATTTTTATGGTTTCAAAGGGAAACTTTACTAAATCTTTAAGGAAAAGAGAATCCCAATGCTATATAATCTGTTCCAGAGCATAGAATATCAAAGAAAACTTCCAAACTCTTGTTATGAAGTAAGTATAAGCCTGCTAGCTGTGGTAAGCAGAATAATGGACCTGTCCCCCAACAACGTCCACATTCTGAACCCTAGAAACTGTGGCCATATTGCCTTATATGGCAAGAGGGACTTTCTAGATATGATTTAAGTTATGGATCTTGAGATGGGGAGATTATCCTGGAGTATCCAGGTGGGGCTGATGTAATCACAAAGGTCCTTATTAGAGAAAGATGCAGAAGAGTCAGAGAAGACATGACCTCAGATGCAGAGGTCAGAGAGAGATTGAGAGTTGAAGATGCTACATTGCTAGCTTTGAAGATGGTGAAACCTGTCATGAACAAAGGATCAGGGAACCTCCGGAAGCTGGAAAAGGCAAGGAAATGGGTCCCCTCTTAGAGCCCCAGAAGGAACTCAGACCCGATTTTAGCCCACCTTGATTTTAGCCTAGTAAGACCAATTTCAGACTTCTGACCTCCAGAAACATAAGAGAATAAATTTGTGTTGTTTTAAGGCACTGTGGTAATTTGTTACAGCAGTGATAAGAAACCAATACAATAGCTAAGAAGATAATGCTAGCACAAGCGAAAAGAAAATTATACATTGATATCATTTATTAATATGGTACAAAAAACCTAAATAAGATATTAGGGAACAGAATTCAATATTATATTAAGAAAATAACAGATGATGACCTAGTGGGACTTATTCCAGGAATGAAAGGTTGGTTCATTCTTAGCAAATCCATTAAAATAATATACCATATTAATAGATCTAAAGAGAAAATTATCCTAGCATCTCCATAGATGCTGAAAAGGCTTTTGACAAATTCAACACTCATTAGTGATAAAAACACTTAAAAAAAAATCAATGGCTAGTTCCTTAACATGATAAAAATGCACAAAGCTTAGTCCTAAAGCCTGTTTCTCGCTTAATGGGGAAATCTAAAAGCATTTTCACTAAGAATAGGAACAAGGTAATACTGTACCGGAAGGATTAGTTTGTTCAATTAGACAAGAGAAATCAACCAGAGACACACGAGTTGGAAAAGAAGCCATGCTATCTTTATTTGCAAATGTATGACGGTATAACTGGAAAACCCAAGAGAACCAATGAAAAAATTAACTCAAAAAATAAAAAATTTAAAAAGGTACAGGGATATAAAATTAATATTCAGAATCCAATAGCCCTCATATACACAATCAGGTAAAGGTTTTAATGATGGCGGAAACTCTATTTACAATATTAACGAAGATAAAGTACTTATAAATAAACTTAACAAGAAATGTGGAAAACCTATAAAAAAATACCTCAAAAAGCTCTTGAAAGACCCGGAATTATCCTTGACCAAATGGAAAGACAACCTTTGTTCTTAGATAGAAGACAGCATTATAAAGATATCAATTCTTTTTTTTTTTTTCTGCTTTATCTCCCCAACCCCCGGCCCCCCCGCCCCCATACACTGTTGTATATCTTAGTTGCACGTTCTTCTAGTTGTGGGATGTGGGACGCTGCCTCAACGTGGCCTGACGAGCTGTGCCATGTCCGCGCCCAGGATCTGAACCCTGGGCCGCCGCAGCAGAGCGTGCAAACTTAACCACTCGGCCACGGAGCCAGCCCCTAGATATCAATTCTTCTTGACAATTCTTTCAAAAACCAGGCAGAAAAATGGGCAGAAGACATAACCAGACAAGCCACAAAAATGAGTAAAATGGCCTTTAAACTTTCAAAAACATGCTCAACTTTACTCATAACAAGAGCAATACAAATTAAAACCACACTCAGATACTTTTTCTTTCTCATTTAATTGAAAAAAATGAAAAGTCTTGACAGCTGTTGAAAGCAGACACTCTCACACATTGATGATGAGAATGCAAAATGGTACAACTCATATGGAGGGGAATGTGGCAATATTTCAAACAGCCCTACATGCATTTGCCTGATGACCTAGTAATCCCATGACCAGGAATTTACCCTGAAGACATCCTCAACAATACGCAATATATTTGCACAAGGCTGTTTATTGCAGCACTGTTTGTAATTGCAAAATATGAGAATAGCTGAAATGCCCTTACATAAAAGAGTAGTTGTGTAAATAATGGTACATCCACATAGTGGAGTACTATGAAGTGGTGAAGAGAATCAGATCATTATGAACGATAGAAAGGATATATTTTTGAAGTGAAAATAATATTTTTAAGTGAAAAAGAAACCAAGTGCAATACAGTATAGATACAGTATACCACCTTTGTGTAAAAAAGTAAGAGAAATAAAATATACACCATCTGCTTATTATTGCAACAAGAAACACAGAAGTTAAGGCAGAAATGGATGAGACGGGTTATCTACAGCGTACAGTGGGAAGAGACTGTGGGAAGGAGTAACATTTCTCTGCACATACGTTTTGAGGTTTTGACTTTTGGAGCTACATACTGAAAAACAAAATTAAATTAACAATGATGAGAAAAAATACAACCTAAAATGGAATACAAACAGAAATAAATAAATCTTACTCTATTTCAAATGAAAAACATAACCACAATAACGGGGGTTGGGGGAGCAGGTGGCATGAAACTGGCCCAAGTAACTTTGAACACAGTACTATTTTCTCTCATTCTAAAGACAGAAAGAACTGACAAATGTATTGAATGTTAGTTGGCAGGTTTGTTTTTGCAGTGATATGATTTGGCAATTCTGAAACTGCTTTCTGTGTACTGTAGCATTTAAGAAGTGAGTTAATCCATTGAGGATAATGGGAACTACATTTCTCACTGTTAGAAAAGGAAGTTATAATATAGAAACTAGGAAGACTAGAATGAAGCTCATGGTGTTGAATTAGAATTAGAGGGGCCAGTGTAAACATATGGTTTTTAACATATCAGATAGCTACATCCACACATATCTCTATGGCTGTGGGTATAGAATGGCTGTTGATATATGTATATTTTAGTTCCATCCACCAAAAAGGTCTAGATACAAAGACACCTCCATGGAAATTTTATACACCTTAAACCCAGATCTTGGTGTCCAAATGCCACTCCCTGCTTATAAGGACCTGGAGCCCTTGGAAGAATTGCTGCTTCCAGATGTGGAGCAGTGAAAATACAAGATGAACCTGGAACATATTGTTAGACCAGAAAGCAATGAAGTCCTCAAAAGATGATGAGGATGCACCAAAGGACACAGAAGCCACCCAAGGGGACACCTTGGCCAAATCTGGGACACTTAAATAAAAAATGGTAGCAAAAGGATATACATGGAATAAAATAAGAATCTACGAGTCCATACTGATATAAATAAATACATAAATAGGACAGAAGGGAGATCTTTTCTCTATGGTAGAATATCACTTAAGCAATGCAGCAGGAATGACAGAGTTGGAAAAATCACCAACTTGCAGCCATTATAATAACGATGATTCAGGCAAGAACCCTGAATTCCTGCAAAAGCTAGTCGATGAATTATTTACTAATTAAAAAGAGAAAAAAATAGTAATTTTATGGTGGACAAATCCAGAAAACACCTCCTTAAGCAGGCGATCAAAGGTAATAGAGTTGGCCCTCCATGTCTAGGGTTCCACATCCATGGATCCAACCACCTTCGGATCAAAAGGCCTACAATGGTTGTGTCTGTACTGAACATATGCAGTCTTTTTCTTTTTTTTGTCATTATTCCCTAAACAATACAGTATAATACTATTTACATAGCCTTTATATTGTATTATAAGTGATCTAAAGATGATTTAAAGTACAGGGGAGGATGTGCATAGGTCATATGCATATACTACTCCATCTTAGATGAGACCTGAGCATCTGCAGAGTTTTGTATCCAGGGGGTCCTGGAACCAATTGCATGGCGATGCCGAGGGAAGATGGTACCACCAAACAGACGTCATGGAGCTGCTCATAAGACATTCCCAGTGCACAGTATTACTTTTGCGATATGCCTGCCAGAAATGCACAATTTCAGTCCAATCATGGGCAAACATCAGAAAAAAATCAATTAAGGGGACATTTTACAAAATCACTGGCCTGTGTATTTTAGAATGTCATGAACGACAGTGAAAAGTGGAGGAACTATTCCAGATGGAAGGAGACTTAGAAGACACGACACTTTACTGCAACACGTGATTCTGGATTGGATCCCAGACCAGAAAAATGACACCCCAAAACCCCATAAATATGACATTATTGAGACAATTGGCAATATTTGTATATGGATGGTGGATTAGATAATAGTATTTTATCAAAGTTAAATGGCCTGATTTTGATAAATGTACAACAGTTATGTAAGAATGTTTTTGTTCTTAGGGAATTCATACTAAAGCTCCTATATGTAAAGTTATATGATGTCTGCAAATTACTCGCAAATGATTCAGGGAAAAAAGAGGTGTGCGTGTGTATGTGGAGAAAGCAAGTGAGAGAACAAGAGAAAGCAGCAAGGCAAATGGGGTAAAGCTTCTTGGAACTATTCCTGCACGTTTTCTGCAAACATAAAATTATATCAAAATCTAAAGTTAAAACACTTATTAGACATTAGAATCTAAATTTTCCACGTCTGTCCTGGTTTCTGCCAGTTCTCGTCTCACAAAACAGTGCCCTTTTCTTGAGCCACTCTGAAGTTCTTTATTCAAGGAGGAAAGGTGTGACCAGATTTGTTTTGAAAAGTGAATTTTTGGAATAAATGTAGATAATTCCAAGTTCCAGGTAATTCTCATCCAATCCCGGAAATAGAAAGATTGCAAAACCACTAAAAGAAATTCAAAAATACGTGCAGGTCTCAAGATGAGTCACATTTCTTTCTGGAGACAATTATTTACTTTTAAAAAACATGACCAGGTAATTATATCGGGCTATAGTCTACAGATGGGTAACTTAGAGATCCCGTTTGGGTGGAATTTTAACTCTTCCTGGAGCAGTGTTATAATCAACAAGAGCTACGGGTGTCATAAGAAGCAGAAAGAATAGTTCTAGAGAGACCGCCCCCTCCCACCGATTTCTTCAGTCAGTTTCATTCCTTTTTCCCACGTGGCCTCCGCCCCCGCCTCACGGAACCATGTACAATTTCCTGAAAGAGCCAGGCTTTCCCTCCTCAGCGCCCGTGTTTATTCCTACACTGTGCTTCTCTGCCTCATCATCCTAGCCAGTTCTCAGCCTTCAAGATTAAACTTGAGCATCATCCCCTCCACAAAGCCTTTCGTGTCCCTCCTCTGAGTTTCCTCAGCACTGGGAGCCCCTCCATTACAGCACCCCTCTGGAGATGACTCTGGGTAACCGTCCTCAACAGCAAACTTGAGATTTCCCCTGGCGAGGCGTCTACAATTTAAAGGAGCAAGTAATAGGTCAACCAGAAATTCACAAAGCGTTATACTTTTGTTGATTCTTGCTAACTGGAAGGACATTTTAATTAATAAGGCCGTTCTCCTCCCAAGTTGCAGGTCTGAGGGCACTCATTTGACTTTCAAAATTGAGAGAACAGAGTATCTGCACTAACTTACTCATTCCTTTCTCCTCCACGTTCTTTTGTGTTCTCTTTGAATGTTTTTCTGAAGGCACCGGGTTTCTAGAATTTGGGACCAAATCAGTGTGCACTGTGGGTGATTTTCAGCTGCTTGAAACACAACATGTTTTAAATTGAAATGGGATTTGATTTGAATTTTGAAATTTCAGAGATTCTGAATTGGGTGTCCTTGCATAGTAACCAATAGCGAATTGTAAATAACTATTTATAGACATTTGCTATGCCTAGAAGATTTCTAATCTACATAATTTATTGATGAATTGCAGGGATACCTGTTTATTTTACAAATAAAAGCCTATGAGCATTCAACTAGGATGGCAGCATAGAACTATAAATAAATGTAAGAAATATCATTTAGCTATAGATGAATAACTTTGTATAGTCAATGGCTGATTAAAATAGCATCTGCTTATTGGGACAAATGCACATAATCTTCCCCCTTTCTTAACACTTAATCAGTAATAAAAACTGCTAATTTGGAGCCAGCCCTGTGGCCAAGTGGTTAAAGTTCTGCTCTGTCTGCTTCGGCTATCTGCGTTCGTGGGTTTGGATCCCGGGCATGGACCTACTCCACTCATCAGCCATGCTGTGGCGGTATCCCACATACAAAATAGAGGAAGGTTGGCACAGATGTTAGCTCAGGGTGAATCTTCCTCACCAAAAAAACTCCCAAAAACCCAAAACCAAAACCAACTGCAAATTTTATTATCCATTAACGTGAAGGTAAAGGTCCTTCAAAATTCTAGGGCTCTTTGATATATCTCTCACTATTCAAATTTGTTATCATCATCAATCATAGAATATAAATTTAGGGCTTCCTTGTGCTAAGCACTTGTCAGGTATGAGTTTATGTAATCCTTATGTATTATTATGCATATGTATTATTAGGACCTTTTAACAGATGAGAAAATTAAGTCATAAAAAGCTTAAATAAATTGTCCAAGAGAATCAGTATAGTTTAAAGATTAAAAGCACACGCTAGAAGCAGATTCCAAGGGTTTGACTTCTTATTCCACCATTTATCAGCATATAATCTGGGGAAAGTTACTTAGTCTCTCTGTGACTCAATTTTCTCATCTGTGAAATGGGGACGCTCATAGTCCTGACCTCACAGAGTCATGGTGAGGACTAAATGACTTAATACACATAAAGAGCTTAGGAGAACATAGCAAGTTATGTAACACTGTTCACGGATGCTCCCCAAAGTGGGGGAGCCACGGAGTTGGGACTTGTGCCCAGTCTGACCCACAAAACTGTTCTCATAACCATTCATGTTACCTGATCTGATCAACCCAAATCCTCTCATGTGATTTCTTCCAGTTTAACCCTCTTGAATGGCTCCCTATTGCTGTCAGGATAAGGACCAAATCCTCAGAGGCAGCACATGACTAGGGGACTAGGTTGTCTGGTTTGCCTGGGCTGGTCCCAGTTTATGTCTGCTGTCGTGGCGTCCCGTTCAGTTTAGCGTTTGTGCAGAATTTTCGGAATTTTAGTTTAGAAAACAGTTTTTAAATACAATGAATTTATAAATTATATAAATACATCTATCAAATTTATATAATTTTAACTATTTTTGTTATCCCCTTCGTAATGAAGGCATCCCTGTTTGGAAGATAAATGATGTGGTCACCCTACATGTAACATTCTTCATAAAACAGGCCCTGTCTACCTCTTCCGTTCATCTCTCTCCTCCCTTCCCTTGCACTATCATCAAATTGATCACAGTCCCCAAACGAACCTTGCCTTTGCCCACACTGTCCCTTCTAGTTGGACTGACTTTCTTCCTTCACTAGCCTGTGTCTAAATCACTCCAGTGCTGACTTCAGCATGCAGCATAAATGCCATCTCCTTGGGGACCTTCCTTGATTCCTCTGGGTTGCAAGCACTCAGCATTCTGTGTTGCAATGATAACACTTGACTATGCTCTTCCTGAAGGCGGCACCTTGCTTCGAAGTGGTCATTTAGACTCTTTCCTTCTTTCTTACTGAATGCATGAAAGAGGGTTACTTTCTTTCCTACTATATATTGAAGCTGATTAAAGGTCAATGTTATCCTTCAGTTTGGGGGGGATCTCAAGTTCTGCAACACTTTGGTTTCTTCTTCTGTGGCACAAGAAACAACGCCTTGGGAGTAGAAGCACTGTTGGAAAAGTAAGAAAACGCTTTGAACATTCTCTGGGAGCTTAGATGAACGCTGACCTGACCCTGTCCACGATGCTGACCGGGGTGGCCACTGCCTCGTGAAGAAAAACTGACCCTCACCAGCTGGCGTGGCTTGTCTAGCGGAGCCTCGGCTGGATTTCAGCGCCTGCTTGTCCCTCCATGGCACACTTCTGTGCAGGCTGCAAACTACACACCCGCAGGCAGTGGCCTGGCCCTGACCCGCACCCTAACAACTCTGACCCTGAGTCCCCTCATCGCCTGGGGAGGCTGACCTCACCTGCAGCCCCTTTAATCCCACATTCTGACCTTGACTCATTTCTTGGTCAAGCACCTTCAACAGAAGAGTCCAACCATGCGAGCAAGGCAGCTTAAAAATACAATGGAGTCCTGAGGTGCGACGAAGAGAACCAGGGGACGCCTCATTAGAGCAACAGAGCAGGGCAGTGATGGGTGGCTTTTCTCCTTCTGATCTCAAGGGGTTCGGGCAGTTCAGAAAATGGATTTGTGCACTGAACTCTGGGTTGCCAATGAGTGATCATGGAAATGGTGGTGGTGCTGATGAGTATCTCTTTTTGTGTTTCTTATAAAATATAGTAACATTCTTTGGAATTATAATATCACTTACTATTCCCTTTTACCTACTGTCTCCTTCATGTGAATGTTTTGCATTCCATATTACACCTTTGTGATAATATCCATCATTACTGGGGCTTCTTGATACACACTGGACTCCGTTCTCACCTTCTTACCAGCAAGGCTGGGATCTGAACCCAAGGCAGTCTGGCTCCAGTGTCTGTGCTCTACCACAGTACCAAACAGCCTCTGACACACAGCTATGTCACCCACATCTGTCTGCAAGGCACGAACTGTTGCTATAAGGTGAGAAGAATTAGAACAAGCAAAGCAATATGACAGAAGCATGGGTGCTGAGGGTGGAGCATGGTGTGGCCCTGCAGCGCGTGGAACAGAAGGGCCAGGAAACAGCCCTGCCAGCGTGAAGCTGCCAAGGACTGACTGTCTGCCCCACACAGGCCCTGGACACACACCACGGCTGCCAGGAGCTCTTCTTGGACGTCAAAGGGCAGCAGCATCAGCTTTCATATGCAATGGGAAAAATAAACACCCCATTGGAACTCCTATTCTATTTTGCAACACAGAAATTATTGCTTTCAACTCAAGCCAAAAATTATTTCCTGAGTCATGGGGGCCACTATTTGAGCTGTGTCCTCACTCTGAGCTTGTCCTAACTGGAAAACGACCATGGTAAGGAAGGACAGCATTTCAGCTGCCCCTGCCTCATGCACATCCCACAGCAAAAAATAAAGAAAGAAAGAACGACGTTGAATAGAGAACAGACTTGCTTTTCGAAGACCTCTTAAAGAAATCTAAGGGTTAAGTTTTGAAAATCCACAAAATTGAAGGCAGTTTAAAAATTCTTATTTAATCAATCTTGTACAAGATAAATTTTCTAAAATACTCTGTTGAATTTTCAAATTTCAAATTCTTCAGGTTTGGTTGTCATTTTTCTCAGTCTTTGGTAATGAAATTTCATGACTAAAAATGCATTTTAGTTAGTTTTCTAAAAAAAAAAAAAATCAAAAGCTTAGAGAACCAAGGCTTCTGAAATCCCTCACTTTGTGCCATCTTTGGAGGGCTGTGTTCTGGAAAACACCATCTGGGGACAGCAGTTTTCCGGCAGCTCCACACATATGACGACTTGTTCGGCACCTGTTCCGTTTGAATCCAACGGGACACAATGAACAGGTAAGGCCACAGTGAACACTGCATTTGGGTGTCCAGTGACTCCCCAGGTGTGACAGCCAGGTGCTCTCTCAGTAACCCCATTTTATGATTTCCTGCCTGCAACACGGACATCAGCTGAAAGACAGCTTGCCACATGGGTTGTGAAATGGCAGAATCTGAAAATGCCAGTCATTTTGAGCTAAAGAGTATCCTTAGATTTGTCCTTTGGTAAGGAATTTAGTAGAAAAAAGAGCAACAGTTACCACTATGTCACCCTGCATGCATCCTTTCAATGGCCACATTACCAGAGAGGGGACTCCATCAACAGCTTACATTGCCAAGGCTGTGTCAAACGACCTCAGAAACAATGGATTTGGCCCCGTTGAGTGGTGATGACAAGGATTTGGGAAGGGGAGAGCCCCAGACGCTTGCCATGTGAGTACAGCTGGAACGCAGTTCAAGATTCGTCATCTCAAAGTTGTCCAGGAAGGACCTGATGGCGAATAGCTCTGTCACTCAGCTTTCACCAGGCTGCTGTCTTAAATAACCTGTTCATACCCTTTTACCACGGTCATGACAGAAGTAAAAGAAGCCCAGCCTGAAAAATCCCCCAGCTTTAAACTTGAGTGCATCATAAAACAACTGGAAAGTCAATATTTTGTGTGAGGTCCATTTAAAATGTCACACTTCGGAAATGTCTTAATGTGACCCCCGGGAAGCAGGTGAAACAGTGCTGGTGTGTGGGACATTACCTCGTCAGCCCATATCCTGGGTGAGACCAGCTTAAGAGCGGGTTCTTCTGCTCTGTCTTACGTGTGCTAGGGGTGACGCGGGGTCGGGGTGGGGCCAGAGCGAGGAAAGGAAAGGAGAAAGACAAGAGAGAAGAGAAAGAGAAGAGACATAAATGGTTACCAAGTATCCTCAAGAGTCCAGCTGCCTTTATTTTGTTTGTTTATATCTTCCTCACCACCTTTCCTATTGTCATTTAGCTTGCGGTCAGACCCGTGAGCTGCCCTCTCGAAGGAGGAATCTGAGACCACAGCTCAGGAGGCTGAAGGGGCGGCAGTGGGGCGAACAGGGTGGCCTGGAATGGCAATATTCTTTTGTTTCTCTGAGATGATATCAGTATGGATGGTACCAATTAAGTCCATGTTTCTTTGATGGAATTTCTTCTCCCAAGTGGATTCATTAACTAGGGTGCTCACACAGCTGTGCCTCAATTTCCCCGCAGGAGAGGTAGGAAGGACAGTCCCCTCCTGCCCCACACGGCACATTTCTGACAAACCCGCCTGAGGTCTATGCTTAGAGTGGAGAATTAGCAAGGGCTGATGATGCTGGGTGACCAAGTGAAAGGGCCACCAAGCGTCTGGTCCCCCCTCCAGAGCGCGATGGGGTAAGAGGGATGGGTGGGGGTGCAGGAGGGTAAGATGACTGGGCTGAGGCCTGTTGATGAAGTTTCTGTGTCTCATGCATTGTTGTCTCCGGGCTATGTTGAGATCTATCTGCAGGTCTTCGTTCCAGGTAACTTGTCCCCAGCCCCCCAGCATCTTGTCTTCAGTGACCACCCCCTGCAGAGCCTTCTGAATGAGATCACTGCTTTTCACCGCTAAAATTAATCAAGGACTGTTAAGGAAGCGCCTCTCTTTCCTCCAACTTCAGCTTTCCAGTGCTCTTAAAATTCCCATTACTCTTTTTGTGCCTTTGACATTACATTTCATAAAAACCTCTAGCTAGTCTTTATGAAGCCTCTCCATCAAATCGATGTGTAAGAACCAAAGGAAAATCATCTTCCCACCCTCTCCCCAGGGCTCTCAAAGCTCATTCTGGTCTTTTGCCCTGCACATCCTTCTCCGCTTAACAGCATCATCCAACAAGCGAACAAGCATGGGAGTGAGTAAATGCTCCGAGACGCATCTTGTTGTGACAGTGAGCTGGTTTAAAAGCAAAACGACAGATCTGTAACCAATGACACAATATGGTGGAGAATGCTGTTAGAACATGCATGCGCCCCAAGCTATGCTCTGTGCAAACGGCAACAGACAGAAATTAGTTGAAATGGCTGGATCATGCAATTATTGGGAAAGAAGCTGCTGGGGAGAATAAAAAAGTGTGAATACCTGTGTAGGTCATAGCTTCCTCCATCTTTATTTCCTGATATAGGAAAATACAAGAGTAATTTATGTTAGCTTTAGAACTCACAAAACCATTCACTACGTAGTTTTCCATGCACGACACCTAAATCCTAGAAAGAAATATATCGTGTTAAACACAGACAGTGCTGAAGTCCGACAGAGCTTTTCTATTAGATAGGTTCAAAATGAGAACTGAAAGCTATAAATAAAAAGGTTTAAGCTAAAACATAGAAGAGTTCACATGAAAAAGGAGGTGGGGGTAAGAGAGGGGCAGAGCCCATTTAAAAGCAGTAGGAAAAGTACTTCCAGAAGTCCACGTAAGTCTCAGTAAAAGTCAAATTTTGGTTATTTTTAGACAAAATGCTTGGGAAAAAATGGGCAATAATCACGTCCCTTAGGAATCGTCTAGAAGGTGGAGAGGACTACTTGAAGTGTAACAGCAATAATCGGCTCCACCCGGTGTGACACTTCACCATAAAAGACTCTATCGGATTTCACTAAGTAGAGCTGTTATGTCATCACCAATAAGAGTGGTATGTTCTTTGGGGCAGAAATATCTGGGTGTAATGTTACTAGTGCCTCTAACAGTTGGTTTAGTTTCCAGGCCTTAGTGGGCTTTCTTGGGTAAGATTTGAGGAAAAGGTCAACAGATAAGCAGCAAATCTGAAAAGATCTGAGCTGAGTGGGGTCAAAAGACCTATTTTGCAAGTCAAGACACGACTCTTCTGACTGGCAACTAATTCCACTGAGGGGTTAATTGAGAAGTGCTGACTGAGAGCTGGGAGCTGACCTCTCCCCCGGGGATTCGTAATTCTTTATGGGACGCTCATAGCTCGAAAGCGCTCAGGACCTTACAACGGTGGAAATGACAAGTGATGATGTTGATCATTTTAGGATGTCCCCCCAACCCCCATCACTTCAGTCGCATGACCCACGGAGCTGCCAACTTTTATTGCCGGTGATGCTGGCTCTGCACGGGACCCACAGAGACACAAGCTTGAAACACTGAGAAAACTCGGCTGCACAACAGAGGGTTCCTGCAAATTGCACCCCACTGCCCTTGAGTCCAGCTCTTCACCCTTTTGGGGTTGGCATGCTGTGCAGATGCCAGTGCCGTTGGCTAGCTTCAGCTCTTTCTCCTTCCTCCTATGGACAGCTGGTATTTACATTTCGACAGGAATTATGAGAAAATAAGTATTCTCATTAACTAGAAAAGAGCTGGGACAAGCACTGAAAAGAGCTGCAATTCTAAGAGCCAAAGGAGAATTAAGGCAGTTTAACACTGTAGACCGGGGAGGGAACCCCTGGCTCATTCTATACAGGCCCTCTTTTACTTTTAGATTCCCAGACAATAAATTGCTCAAATATCTCTAGAAATACTGGCAAAAGGAATCTAACGCACTGTGTCGTGGGCAGGGGTCCAACTGGGGGAGCTCCAAACTGTGATAGGAATAGGGCACTGTGTGTTTCCATCCAATTTCTCTTAAAAAAATTAGGATGTCCTGATTTACTTAGCATATATCTTATGACAGTTGGCAGCAATAACAAATAAATCCCCAAAGCTTTTCATCCCATCTTCCAGTGGATTCTTCTATCAGGAACGGAGGTTTACTAATAGAATAGGCCTGTGGGAGAGAGTGGGATGAAATGCTCACCAAATCTTTTGGCGCATTAAATTTCTCATGAATGCACCAGAGCTAAACTTACAGAACAAATTATGTTTGGAATTGCCTGGAAAGTTTCCCCTCCAATATCCCAAACTTCGTGTTTCTAGGCATATAAACTTTGCAAAGGCAGAAAACTTGATAACACAAAGAATTTCCCAGGTAATGTAAGACAAAAACATTTTCCTTTCCTTACCAACTTCAAGGCCTTTAGGTCTTGGGTTGCACTGCTTGTACCCTTGACAGCTTCGGAGCTCCATCAGCTGGATGTGGAGCTGGTTCAAGATGCCGCGTTCCACTGTGTGCACTGTATTTGTGAGCTGCGGACGAAGAGGCCAGGACAATCAATTGAAGCTCATATTGTGGCGATTCTGTCTTCCACAACCTTCATAAAATGAAAACGTACTGACTTACCTGATAAGGATCTGTGTTCATATCAAAATACTCCAAAAAGCCAGTGGCGAACTCGCAGAAAAGAAAATTGTGGGTCTCGTTAACTGTTCGCAAACACCAGTAGGTATTATTGTTAGAACTCGTGCAAGCACAGAAAGATCCCACTGTGGGTCAAAAAGAAAAGCCAGACAAAGAATGAAAACACGTAGGCAGATTCGCCTTTCTAATGTTTCCTTATCTCTACACTGTAAGGGTCACATTTTCCTTCTCGTAATACAACGTGGTTAGATGTTAAAAATAACTATCTTTTCCCCCCTCTCTATACAAATTTGCTGTGAGACTAGGTGAAAATGGGAAAAACAATGGCGCTCTATGATGGCGATGACAGGCTGAAGCCTGGGGTGAAGTGCTGGCACGCTACTTTACCCTCCTCGTAGCTCGGTGAGGCAGCGGTCTCCAAAATAGGGTGAATGATTGGAGAATGGGGAGGAACATACCAGAACTTCTATTTACGGTTATTTTTTATCATTTTTTTAAAAAAGGAAAAAAATGGTTATTTAATAAAGAGATGGACCTGGTGCCCTCGCTTGTCCTGTGTGTCAGATGGCCACATGTCACAAATGGTGCGTGGAAAGAGAGCAGACTTTGAAGTGTGGAGGGGCTTGGAGAAGCCTTGAGCCCAGCTCAGGGAATTCTGGGATGATGCAGTTTGGGATCACTGTAGACTTCGCAACATTTTAATAGGAGACCGGCTGTGACCACGAGCATCTTTCGTACCACACAGAGGTTCACTTGTTAATTTTCAGAAAGTATGTAAAAGAGATGTCAAATTTAGAAAACAAATCACCCACTCTTCTTTTACAGAAAGACAAAGGTGCCAAATTTGCTGCAATGATAACCGAATTTCAGAAATGTGCAGTTTAGCAAATATTTTTAAAACAATTGGGATAGGTACACTTACTGAGCATTCATTGTGCACTATATACTTTGCATGCATTAACTCATTTAATCCTTAAAAAAAGTTTATGAGACAGATTATTATTGCTCCCATTATACAGATGGGAAAACCGAGGCACAGAGAGGTGAAGTAAGTTGTCTAAGGTCGCACAGCTGACAAATGGCAGCACTAGGGGTCTGGTCAGAAGGTTTACTCTTAACCACTACATGCCACTGCCCTATGCAGTATTAAACATACTAACTCTGTCTCCTTAAGTTAAAAGCCATATTTTAAACAATGAATGAGAGATGACTTTTAAAAAAATTTGTTTTAATAGACTATTTTTAGAGTAGTTTTAGGTTCATAGCAAAATTGAGCAGAAGGCACAGAGAACTCCCAGAGAATACCGGCTGTCTGCACATATGCACAACCTCCCCCACTATCAACATTCCTCACCACAGTGGGACATTTGTGACAAGTGATGAAGCTGTACCGACACATCATAATCACCCCAGGTCCTAGTGTACACGAGGGTTCACTCTTGGTGGTGTACGTTCTGTGGGTTCGGACAAATGCGCAATGGCACGTATCTACCATCATACTGTCGTGCAGAATAATTCACTGCCCTTAAAATCATTGGTGCTCCACCGACGATTTACAGAAAGACAAACCTTCCAAATTTGCTACAATGATAACTGAACTTCAGAAATGTGCTGTCTAGCACATTTAGATATTCAAACATTAAGATATGCAAAACAGAATATCTTAAAGATAGATGATTGGGATGTTTCATCATTCTATGAATTTTCATTGAAAGTGCTCAAAATCTGTTATTTATAATTTCTATTATTTATATGTGAGCGCTTAGCTCATATTTACACAAATAAATATCATGGAACCGGAATTTTCTAATCCGTGTAGAAATCTTCCAAACCAACAATTTAAATGGATTTTGAACTCCCTTGATAAAATACACAAATACAATACCTTCTGATTGCTTTGCAAGAATAAATGATACATCTCAGGGAGGATGGAAATTTAAAAGTGTAATTTCTAAAAAAATGGCTACTTAGTTGATGGCAGTATTGAAAAAATGAATGTCATGATTTACTCGTTATGCCAATGATGCGCATCTGTTGAACTGGCACGTCCCCCTGTCTCCTCTCTCATATCAAGGCAGTCATTAAGAACATGTAGCAAAACTAAACGGAACCTTTGACTCAAGGTATCGTAAGGTGTGACACCGAGATTTAAAAAAAAGACAACACATTTGATAAACGAGAGCAAAACGTTTTGGAACCTCCAAAGAATAAAAATAAAATGATTTTTAAAAACTCTTTTCTTTACCTTTATCTCATAATTTTAAATTTCTACTTTAAGTATTTTTATAATACCTAAGACATATTAATACATTAGTGTAGTAGTACAAGTATATAATTAAATATAGGCTGTGCGTTCATTTAAAAACCTGATATGGATACATAATCAAAAATGTTTAGAGACAATTGCATTAGAGGATCATGTGCCTGGGTGGATTTGGTTTTTTTCTTTTTTTTTTGCTGAGGAAGATTGTCCCTGAGCTAACATCTGTGCCAATGTTCCTCTATTGTGTATGTGGGTTGCCACCACAGCATGGCTGATGAGTGGTGTAGGTTGGCACCTGGGATCGGAACCTGTGAACTTGGGCCACTGAAGCGGAACATGCCAAACTTAACCACTGTGTAACAGGTCCGGCCCCTCTATTTTTTTTTTAATGGTGTTGAATATCTAGTAATATACCAAGGGCTCATAGGAATAACATCATTAAAATAGGAAATAGAATACATAAAAAATACCAAAGTGTACCACACACAGTATTACTTCTTGAAATTTCTATTTCTATCCACGTATTACATATATATCATATAAGCCACATATACACACATAGATACATAGGTATTTGTGTAAGTGTACAGGATCCTGATAGAAAATGTATTTGCTACTGTGGCTCATTGTGAAAAAAATGCTGAAAGCTCCATCCTAGAATATCAGTACAATGAGCATCAAGAATACATTGTATAGGGGGCCGGCCCAGGGGTGCAGCGGTTAAGTCTGCGTGCTCTGCTTTGGCGGCCTGGGGTTTGCTGGTTTGGATCCCAGGTGCAGATCTACACACTGCTTGCCAAGCCATGCTGTGGTAGGCATCCCATATACAAAGTAGAGGAAGATGGGCATGGATATTAGCTCAGGGCCTGTCTTCCTCAGCAAAAAGAGGAGGATTGGTGGCCCATGCTAGGGCTAATCTTCCTCAAAAGAAAAAAAAAAGAATACATTGTATTCCAAAAAGAGCATCAACTTTGGTACTGAATGAAATCAAGTCCCCTCTGCTCCTGAAACAGTGGAGCAACGCACTAAAATGAAGGTCCTCGACGGCAGGGGACTATTTTACGTTCCTCATGTGACCAGCACAGTGATACTCAGTGGCAGGCACTCAAAGCTTAGTTAAACGGACATGAGTTGATTTGATCTTGGACTGGGTGGTTTGCTTGTTTCTTTATTCACCTAATATTTACTGAGCATCTCCTTTGTGTCAGAGGCCTCACAGACCTGACTTCTTATCTCGAGAAACATATAGTCAAGCTGGAGAGACAAATATTAAACCAAAACAAAAGCAAAAAAACCCAACCATGTAATTATAAATGTGATAAGTCCTATGGAGAAAAAGCACGCTGAAAGTGTGTACAAAAGGGGCTTAACTAGTCTGAGGCACCAGGAAGGTCTCCATGAGAAGTGACATTACAGTTGAGCTCTGAAGGGTGAGTAGGTCTGTAATAGGCACAGGGTTTTGGGTGGGCAAAGGGTCAAAGCCTTCTAGGTAGAAGGAACAGTGTGTGCAAAGGCCCTGAGGTGGGAGGGAGCTTAGGATGTTTGAGGCGGAGAGAAGAGCTAAGCTGCTGAAGTAGGCGAGAATGGGAGGAAATGGGACCAGAGTAGGACAGGAACATAGCACACATGGATATGTTAAAATATTTTGCTCTTTGTCCCAAGAAAAACAGATGTCATCATGTGATCACTAACTCCTTTGAGCAGAACAGCAAGAGAGGAGTCTGGGAGACACACAGGAGGGTTTGCAGTGGTCGAGGTAAGCAAGGTGTCCTGCACAGGGTGGGTTCAGCTCAGATGGGGAGCAGCAGTTGGAGGTATGAAGTACCCCTGACATCAGGCACGAGCAAACCATAATTCCATGTTCTCAATACTCCATTGTTAACCCAGCTGACCAGTCCTGGACACCACAGATTCATGACTTCCTCAGGAGCCTGCTGAAGGAAGCTGTGCCCAGGGAGCTGCCCTCCCACCCACACCCCTTTCACGTGGATTACTTCCCTTGGCCCTCAGGTTTCTGCTGAAATTTCACCTCTTCACCAAGGCTGTCATCCCCACCCTCTCTAAAAGGGTGCCCTTTAAAAACTTGACCACCATTTCTTTCACAGCATCACCAAACCTCGTCATTAGTTTCTTTCATTTACTTTCTTTCCCCTGCCTCCCCACCCCACATTGGCATGTAAGTATCTTGAGGGCCGAGGACAAGAGCATCTTGCTCATTGCTGTGTCCCAGAGCTCGGCCCAGAGCCTGGCGGAGAACAGACCCCCAGCAAACTGAACGACCCTCAGAGAGCCCCACACCCCGGTTTAGGGAACTACACGACAAGTTAAATGCTCTGCCTGTAAGAGTCCACTCGGCCTCCACGTGGCTGTAAACATCAATGCAAACGCGGACACCAAAATCAAGAAGCTTCGAAACAGAAAGATAAAACAAAAATTCTCATGGACAGGCACCCGATCTCCCCCAGAAGGGTCTGTGGATACCGGGGGGGTCTCCAGTCCCAGGCTGAGGAACGCTGACCCTGGGGGGCTCCTGCAAGCCTTTCCATGAGAAGATCAGGTGTTTTAGCTACTCCAAGGGGCTGGTGAGCCTTCCATTGAATGAGGCGCCACCAGAATTTAGGATACTATTTTTATGTGGCCTCGGAGAATAGTGTGTACAGACCACTAAAGCAAATCTAAGCATTAATTTTAAAAAATGCACAATTGTTATTTCACACCCTCGGCAATTCTACGTAACACCCAATACTTTGTAGAGTCCCTGTTATTTTGCAAGCATGGTGCTAGGTACCAAAGGGGACTGAGAATAAAGAGGATACGGATGCTGCATTTAAGGAGGTTTTACTTCCTTTTGTTATACTTGAAATAAAGGAGAAACAAAATATATCTGGGGTAAAATTGTTCATCCACTTATGTAGTTATAGAGCAGTCTTCCTGGGCAGGAACTCTGTCAGGTGCTGGGTCCTGTGGGAAACATCGTCAGGATAAAACCCCAGGGAGAGCTTGGCGTTTTCAAACAAAGTACCTATAAAAATTTCTAAAGAAAAACGTCATTTTTGGCAAAACGATGCTAGTCGCCGGTATAGAAGATAATGTGATGCTTTCCTCCTGAATCTTCCTAGGTCCCTGGTTTTATGCTGCTGAATTCTAGTCTAAGTAACTGTAGTGGGAGTCACTGCCTCTCTGCGTGGGGGCAGCAAGGGGCATCTAGAACGAGCCACTTACAGTTCCAGAACGGGGCGGTCTGCCAGTGGTGGTTGTCGTGCGTGAAGCAGGTGAGGCCTGGAAGGCTGCACTCCTCACCCTTCCTCTGGCGTTTCTTCTCCTTTCTCTCCTTCTTCCTCCTCCGCTTCTCCTTGAAAAGCTGCAGTTTGCTGTCTACTTCCTGAGCAGCTTCCCTAGTCCAAGAGAAGGGATTTTTTTTTTTCATGATCGGAAAGCACTTTCTCAATTACAAATAGGATTGTTGCTCTGAATCTCACACAAATATTTAGACACCAGAGAAGAGATCCACGATCATAGATGACCTTTATTTTTCACAGAGGGCCTCAAAATATAATCAGCAATAACTGACAAACTCATTGAGTGACAACTTTCTTAGAATTATACTGAGCGTTAGCAGGATGGACATTTTCTGCCTTATTTACATGTAAACATTGATGGAAATAAGTGTCAACATGAATCAGCAGAGCCTGCTGGCCACACCCTTTGGGCAAATGGCTTAACGTCCTGGTGGTTCCATACCTCTCAGCCATGAAGTCAATGGTCAGTTGGTTTAGATGGCTTGGATTAGAAGGTTTCTAAAATTCTTTGAGATATCCTACAACATAGTCCTGGAAATAATTTTCTTATTGGGTTTTTCCAGAAAGGGCTCAAATTTCATGGAGGCTCAAATACTAAATCCCTTTCACGTGCAAACTTTACTATTATTTAAAAAATATGTATATTTCTTCCAACTTTCAGAATTCGACATGATCGTAGGCTGCTCTACAGAACACACAGACCTCCCCAGGGCATCCACATCTCCAGTCACTGTCCACAGAAAGCAGGGCATGCAGGAAAACCCAGTTCCTGGCCCAGACATGGGCAGAGAACACACACAGAATTACAGCATCCCGTGATGAGCCACATGGCTCCCCCTCAGGATCCCAAAAGCACCCCACGGCCCCTTGGTAGGGTGTGGGCTTGGTTTCAACTTGAGCTGATGCCCTCCCAGGTGAATCTACTTTTTCCAAGAAGCCCCACGTGGGACACAGGATTCCCTGCAGCCTCCCAGAGGCTCCCAGGGGACAATCCTTCACTCCCAGCAAGTGTGGGAGGCAGAGTTACTCACTTGAATGGGTGAAGATGGCTCTTCAACTTCTCTTGCTTTTTGACACCTTTCTCTTTATTGTAATAGCTACAGGCAAGAAGATTAAAAAATGAGTCTTCATAATCATGCATTGGATCAAACAGTTCATTTTACAAAGACAAAGCAAAAAAGAAGGAAGGCAGTTATCTTCTTATAACTCTCTGAGCTCCATGGGACTTGTTTTTTTTTTTTTTTTTTACTTCTATTTAGGTTTATGACATATTTAATTTGACCTAAATAGTTTAGGTCATTACAATACATGATAATGAATTTAATTTATTAAGCTTTCTATTGGTAAGAGAGAGAATCGAGCCCAGTGTTAACCACTGCAGTGTGTGCAAAAATGAGTTTGGGAGGGAGGCCGTGGTATGGAGACATGCTCACCTCTGCTTATTGCAGCCACATTCCTCAGGCTTTCTTCTCTTTAGGTGCCCTCTCACTTCTCTTAAATTCTTAATTTTGTCTTGCAAAGCTTCAATCTGGAAAACACGAATTTGAACAATTACATTTGAAGATCAAGATTTTCTATACTAAGTACCTCTCTTTCTTTTCACCTTTTTTCCTGTGCCCGTAATTATAGCTATTCATCTGAGATGATAATCAATTTGGCAGCAAATTGGACATTCCAACTGACGTGTCATAGATAAACAGGAACAGATGTCTCATTTATAAGTGAATCATTTTCTCACAGAGATTTCAAAAGGTCATTGAGTCAATCCCCACTCTTTTTCTCACACTATTTTGTTGTCAGTTAGGACTATCATTGGAGAAAGAGAAACACCTTGCTACTCTATTTTTCACACAATTATAAGAAGATGAAGTGTACACACAGGGTGTTCCACGAGACACAGCAGGGCTGGCGAGCCGCGTCTGCATTTGGAATATACCTTCCAACCATACAGCCATGGCTAACCTCTTTATCAATGTATGCTTTGTGGTCCTTCCAGGCTCTGGCTGATTGATAGAGTTCTCTCTCACAATGGATTGTATCATTTGGAAGAATAAAGCACCTGCAAAAAAAAAAATTAGAAATAGGTTTAGATTCTAATATTAAAAAATATTAGAAATAGCAAAGGGAACAGAATTATCCTCTAAACTCTTAATTTGGATACAAGCAATAGTTTAGAGCTGAGCCATAGACAAGGATAAGTGGGGATGTCTCCTGGTGGGGGCAAAGGATAGTGTCAGAGTGACAGCATCACCAAGATCATCTTTCTAGACAGCATTTAATACCCACATCCTCATGAACAGATCCCACCACGACACTCGGTTTTGAAAGCCTCACCAAATACTGTAGGAAAGAATGAGGTTTTTCACAGTTATCATGGAAACAGCTTGTTGGAAGAAATGCAGAGTTAGAAGTGGGTTATTCATCTCATTCATTTTGTTGCAAAGAGCCTGCAGAAGTACCCCAGTATGTTTGAAGCAAAGAAACAGCCCCAGGGATAGAGAGCAGGTGGGATAGGGGGTCAATGAATGCGGAATGAAAAATAAATCCTGGTCTAAATGCCCCAGTGTGTAACCATAACTACCGCAGGCACTGGGGGACCAGTCCCAAGGATGAGAGTCCTGGCAGAGCTCCTGCACCCCTCCCCGCCAAGGTGATGAAATGAAAGAGAGAACAAAGCCCTGCCAATAAATTCAGAAAGAAAGTACTTCTCTCCTAAAGGAGTAAGCAGATTTGGGAAGGAACTGAACAACCAAGGTAGAAAGCTTTGGGGGCATCGTCTCCCTGTCCTGGCTCCAGCACTCCCAAGGCCCTCCTTGCTCTCCAGGATCTGGACAGGTCAGGTGCTTCCGCATCTGATGGCCATTCCCAACACATGCCATCTCTCTGGAAGCTTCTCCAGAACCCACAGTCCTCGCTTGGGCTCTGTTTCATTTCTGAGGCCATGACTGTACAACCTCTCTGAGCCGCAGTAACTAGGCAGCATGGTTTCCATCTGTTTTCTAGACTCTCACAAAGGTAACTGCTTAAGGGCAGAGCTCCACGCCTGCTAAGTCAAGGCGTGACAGACTCTGGCAAATTCCCCGCTGATCAGCCTTAATGTGAACTTAAACCCAAAGCACACGTCCAAACATACGCTCATCTGGACTCCCTGTTGCTTCTTTAACGCCCAGTGGCTACGTGGGCCAGCTCCTGACACCGTATAGCCGCGCGATAGTACTTTTTGTAAAGGAACAAAATGATGATAATATGGGGGGATGACTTTGAACTCAACCCTCACGAAAACCTAAAGTTTCTTACTTGTGCGTCACCCGGACGGTGGCGGGCAGGCCCACAGCATTGCCGCCGCCTGCCAGCATCGCGGCCCCGTCGCCGGCTGCCTGGCGACCTCCAGGCCCCCTGCGGCCTTCATCATGACGCTTGGCGATGCTTCTTGGTCGCAACACTTGCAATTCTTCTTCTTCCAGGTTTATGTCATATATTTCGCCTTCAAATTCAACCGACAAGGAACGTGTCTGCCGAGTATGGACAAATCTGGGCTTATACTCTAGAAATAAAGGAAGACGGGTTAAAATGGATGTCGTTTATGGAGGCCGGGGTAGTTCAGGAGGGAAGAAAAGCATGACCTGGCTTGGCGAGCGTTTTGGGAAGGGGTGAGCAGTACGTCCTGCACTGCTGAGGGGGTAGCATGAGGCTGTGGACAGCCCACTGTGACTCACGTCAGGAGGGTGGGCTCTTGCCTGGCTTTGCCACTGCAGAGCAGGGCGCTGGATGGCACGCTTCTCTGGGCCTCAGGCCCTTCATCCAGGCAGTGAGGGCTAGGTCTGGGTGATTTCTAAGATTCTTTCCACTCACGGCAGGCTGTGGACGTCCACACTGAGTTTTCAACATGAACTGCTCAGGCAGTTTGTTTGGATAAAACTCTATTCCCAATTAGAGTATTAATAATAATAATGATTATCACTTATTGACCTTTTGCTGTATATTATTCACCTCATACTTATCTCTAATCCACCATCTTGAAAGATAGGTATTATTATAATAAATCCTTACATTAAAAAACTTATCAGATAGTCAAATCAGGCTCATGCATTTGGCATTATTAGCCTTATTTAATGGATGAGAAAATTGAAGCTTTGGATGGAACGTAGACTTTGCAAGGTTATGCAGCCAACAGCTGTGGGAGCTAGAATTATTATGTATCAGGTTCTAAAGACTAGTCTTCCCACTATATTGGGCTGCTTTTTCAAAAAGGTTAATGCTCTAGACACCTTCTATTTGCACAAATAATAGGGATTGTTCTAAGAAAAATTACATTTTGCAAAAGCTTTCATCAGCCAGCTGATTTTTAAAACCTGGCAGAGGGAGGGTCATGCCTGGGGGAGGCTGGCCTGATTTCTGGTCGCTACAGACCCCTGTCGAGGCTCACGGTGTGCTAGGTGAGAGCTTTCACGTGCAAGGGTGGCCCTCCTTAGCAGCTGCACCTCGGCTGTGGGCACACCCACGCGGCCTTCCCTCTCCATCCTGTTGGAGGAGGAACTGGAGGGCGCTGGTGACAGAATCAGAATTGTCACGCTCCATGCGGGATCCTGCTCTGATGGCAGTTTCCACGTGAGGGAGGGCCTCTGCGCCAGTTGGCAGGTCTTTGAGAGTGCTCACGAGCTCCATCACTGCGGAAAAGTGGAGAACCAACTCCCTCTCTCACACACATATGATTCCATGCAGCTTGAAAAAGTGGCCCCAGATTTCTCCCGTTTGCCTCAAGATTGAAAAATCAAGGTGCTTTACGGTCAGCGCTTGGGGAGCGACATCTAACTTCCCAGGAGAGAAGAGGTTGTCTCGACCTCTAAGCTGAACATTGGGAACCGATTTCCGTCAAGGGAGGGTGTCAGAGTCCCTGTCCCCTGTTGGTTTTCCGGTTGATATCTGTGTGAATTCTTGAACCTGCCATTTTCTCTCAGGGAGGAAAGAAAACCTCCCAAATCAAAGGTTCTCAGCCTTTGGGTTATGAATTCCTCTAAGAATCTGTTGAAAGTTACGGACATCCAGAAAAATGTGCATATACACATAGAACATACTTAAAATTTTAGACAAAAGACTAGAGGGCTCATGACCCTACAGTTCATCTGTGGAGTCCATAATAAAAAAGCCTGTTCTATGGGCTTCCGTTGTTCTAGTGAATGACTTGATTTCCTAATTTTGGAATTGAATTTAACGTTTCTCTCTCATTTCCAAACCAGCATAGAAAGGACTTTGCACAGAAATGAGTCACTTTTCACATTAGGCCACTAGATGGCACTAGACTCTCATTCTTTTGTGGAAAAAGCAGGCCCGTGGGTTTTCGTGTCTTTGTAATCATAGGACCCTCACAGCTGCCTGATGGAGTTTTTATAAAGAAAATGCTGGGCTTTTCTCACTGGATTCTACTAGTTTGACCCTGCCAGTCAAGAAGAATTTAAAAAAATATATTATCCTAAAACAAAATGCCATTTAAAAAGGTATTATGCTTTTCCTATTAATTAAATGCACAAGCACTGGAACCTTGGGTTTTTTAATCTTTCTTTTTCTTTTTTTTTAAAGCAAGTTAAGGCAGACAAATCAGAACATTAGCATTAAGGCAAAATAAAACTGACCTAAACTCTACCTTTTGCCCTCACTGTACCCTTTACCCCCTTATGTGTGTGTATAGGTTTCGTGTCTGGTGCTTTTGCAAATTATCTTTATTCCACGCTTACGTGGAAATGTTCACAAAGCAAAATTGCAAACTAGTGTTCATATTTTAAACAGAACAATTATTTGCTTTTCACCCTAAAACCCTGCCTTGATGACATGGAAAATATATAAGGAGAAACCCTCTCGTCTCTCTAACGTCCATTCCCAAAGGCCCCGGGCTGCCACTGAGATTGTCACAGTGCAGGGCTTACTCGGGGTCCCCTGGTTTCTCAGGAACTGGCGCTGACTCTTGCGCTGGCCTCTGCTCGCACGATAACCGGGCTCTCCGCAGTGGCACTCTCTGTCCTTGTCGTGGAAGCCGCGCGAGTAGAGGTGCCGCGTGCTCTGCCGCACGGCCAGCAGGTCGCCGGAGCCTTTACACTTGTGAATGCGAAGCTTGCCGGCCGTGTCCTCGATGCACTGCCACTTCTGCAAAAGCCAACAGGAAAGCAGCTGACCACCCCAATCCAGGTGTTTTTCATTAAGGACCGAGGCTCTAGTTTCTAGAAGCACCCGCAACACCGTTAAAGAGAGCGACCGAAGAAAGGCAAGCTTTTAAGTGACCCCGCCATAAGCTGACGCCTGGTTCTCTTGGTTATTTCTTTCACTGTGGGGAAATACAGATGACAACGAAATCATTGGAAATCAGAACTACCTCAATGACACGAGACCCAAAAATTGATACATAAATCCTCAGCATCCAGACTAAACAGAGTCTTGAGCGAAACATGTAAAAGCCCTTAATTCACCCAGCCACGGAGCCCAGCTGTCAGGGCTGTTTTCACCAGACCCCCTCTCGCTCTGGAAAAACAAACTTGGCTGCTTTGTTCTCTGCCCCTGAATTTCTAATGAGAGCCAGGGAGGAGTGGCACACGAGGAAGGAAAAGATGAGTTGAATCTGAGTCCTTCACGGAGCACGGCAGCTTTCACAGCCCCCAGACATTAGCAGATGAGTTTGGTTTTTTTCTCTGTGCCCTTCCCTATCCTTCCACCAATACCACACACCCAGCAGAGCAAGCTGCTCCCAAGGGACATCGTCCACCTTCCCAAGAGACACTCATGGGGAGCTGGCATTGGGTTTTCCTGCTTCAGCCTTCCTCCAAGCCTGCTGCAGATACTGTGGGCTCAATTCTAGTCAATAGGACACAGCATTGGGTCTGGGTGCTCCGCCATGCTCCTTGAGCATCAATCTGGCTTAAATAATAGCGCTTCCCCTGGGGCTCATTTCAGGCGGTCCTCCATATCCTACTTAAAAACCTGATAACCTTCCTTTTACTTTTTATTTTCCCCTTGCTCCCTCCCTAAAACATCAATTTGGGAAGCAGGAAGAATATTGACCTTAATTTTAATTTGGCCACGGTTCTTACAACATGTTATAACATAGTGTTGTCAAACTTTGTCTTTTTCCTTCCATATATGAGTATCTCCTGTGCACAATTGTTCATTGACACTTTTCTTTGAATGGACAGATTTTTAAACTGTGGCTAGAACAATAAAACTTGAAAAATTATGTTTGTTGTGCCAGTTATATATTTCCAAATATATATTAAAATAAATAAAAAGTTATTAAAGAAAAGATGTTCTTTCGCATCTTTTTAAGCATCACATTATGCATCACATCAAATTACCTCACCATACCCCCTTGTTGTACCTATACCATACTTTGGGTTATATCTTGATTTCAAAGCAAAGTTTGGTCAAGGATCCCAGATCGCTTGATCATCAGACAAATGACACTCGTGTACAAAATGATGTGCCACCATTCACCAAGGACCAAAATGCAGAGTCATGGTTTGTTTTCTCTTAATGGAGTCACATGCCTTCCACACGTGCTGAAATCATCAGAGCTGCCTTTGTTTCTAGCACAGACTTTCCAAACCCCAGATCTAGAGGGCTTGTTCTATGATTTCGCCGTAGGCTCCATATGCTCTTGGTGCCTCTGAATTTGGTTATTTCAAGTCCCATCAGGTTACAACCTTCTTTTGTGGCTTGGCCAGAATATCTTGAATGTTCAGCATCTCCATCCCGAGAGGCAGGCTCAAGAGACAAGGCAACTAAATACCTAATTACAAAACCATGAAAAGGCAACCCAAACAAGAGTGGTCTAAGGACTAACTAAGTTAGAGATGATTTAACTAAAAAACCTGGTGAAGTCAAGTTGTCTAGGTACATGGGAGTTGTGTCAGATCAGTGGTGCTCACACTGGGTTGGACAGTGGGATTTTCAAAAGCTTGCTGGGTGATTCTAATGTGCAAGTGGGGTTAAGAACAAGTGCTTTAGATTCGTAACTGGTTACCGGAACTCTTTACAGCTGGATTCCATGAGGAAGGGGAGAAAAGGGATATATTTAGGTCTAAGCAGCTCAGATGGATGAATCTTGGAGACGGATGCACGTTTTTGGGTGCGGGTGTGAAAAGGAAACTGTGTCTAGAAATGTTCTGATGTAACCAGGTGAGAAAATGACTCCAGTTGAACAGATAAACACTACCAGCTTGCGTATACTGGCAGGACTATGTGCTCTATTTGAGAATAACCGGTTCTCTTCACTCTCTCTCTGCAGTTAGCTGATAAGTGACAGAACTTAATCTTCATGAACTCTTAGCAGAAAACTGCATGTAGCCTGTTCCATGGTTCTGCCTTTCAACGTGGAGACCAGTGATTTTCAAGCCTGGGTTGAAACTCCCAGACATGTCCAATTAGCTTGAAGAAGTGCCATGAAATTCTCAAAAAGCTTCTCAGAAACTGATATACAATCCCATTAAGAAATAATTATATGCCATATAGAACTCTTGCTGGTGAAAAGTATTACCAAAATAAATGATAACCTTTCGTAACTCCAAAAAGTTTGGAATCAGTGGTGCCTGAGTATCTGTCTATATCTGTATCTGTTTTAAATCTAAATGGTTTGAGACATCTCTCCACCTGAGTAATCTCTACCTCAAGTACTCAAAGACTAAGAGTTGACTACTTAATGCCTATAGTAGCAGAAGAAGTGGCCAGTGGATTCCTAATTCACAGCCAAGCAGAAGCTTAAGAAGTGCTCTATTTTCTATCAGACAGAAAAATGTGGCTAACTTTATTCTTGAAAAATAATAGTCTCATGTCTTTTGGAGTTCCATTTTACATCAATTTTAGTGCAAACAGTAATTTTTAAAACACACAACTAGAGTGAAAACTTTCCTTAGTTTTATAACAATAATGCATTAAAAAAATTCTAATTTTTTTTGGCCTGAAAGAGTTGAGGGTACAAGTGGATTCCCATAGAACACAAAGTGTAGGTAGAATTTTTTGTGACTGGTCTATTTGGGATCCAACCTGCATTTTCCCATTAGCCAAATTCCTTGCTGACGTACTATGGGAGAGAGATGAAGGGAAAAGCTGTTTCCTTCCTGAAGAGTTGAATTTAACCAAGCCTGAAGTCTGGCATTCTCCTTGTCACTGATGAGGTATCATACCAAATCAACCAACTATGCACACCTATGTGCATGGACATCTACACACATGCACACACACACACCTACATACACCACATAGGTACATATACCTACGTTCTTGTAAAAACAAGAGCCACCGACAAAAATGCCAATTATTTTCCATACCAAGGACCCTTTGAACAAGTCATAGACCCTATTAGATAGAGTAATTAGCTAGAGGCTTTGAAAAGCTTCTTAGAATTTTAATGAAATGCAATTACCACACATTTGCGCAGCCATTTTAGTGTTCGATATCATGACAATTTTTATGGCTGAGCAATAAAACCTTGAAATAGTTGCAACTAAAATGGTCATCTTACTTAGAGAGTTTAAAGAGGGAGGTGAAGAAAGAGAATCTTTTTTTTTTTGAGGAAGATTAGCCCTAAGCTAACATCTCCTGCAAATCCTCCTCTTTTTTGCTGAGGAAGACTGGCCCTGAACTAGCATCCATGCCCATCTTCCTCTACTTTATATGTGGGATGCCTGCCACAGCATGGCTTGACAAGCACTGCATAGGTCTGTACCCAGGATCCGAATTGGTGAACCCCAGGCCGCCCAAGCAGAACATGCAAACTTAACCGCTGCGGCACCGGGCCCACCCGGGAAAAAGAGTTTTTAAAGAATTACTCTGAAACTCATGCCGCAAGCCATTTAAATGGTCACAATAATGAGAAGGGATGATTTTGCACTGCAGGAGTTTCAGGAATCATGTGAAAGAATGAATTCAGGTGAGGTAACTGCTAATGGGGCGTGGAGTCAGCCTCAGAAATGAGCTTTATTAAAAAGCGCCCTTGCAGAAATACGTGTCATACTGTCTCACTTTTATCTACTCTCTTGACGTTTATCAGTAAGTCAGTTAATTGCCAAATGCTATCATCTCCGTCTTCTCTGACCACTCACCCCTTGTTAAATTCCTTTCCTGCTTTGTGGGACAACATCATCTCAGTTCTCCTCCTGCCTCTCTGACTTATTAGTCTGTCCCAATAATTCGGCACGCATTCATTCCACAAATCTTTCTGCACACCTACTACGAGCGAGGTGCTAGAGAAAATTATTTAAATAATTTCTTAAGTTATTATTATTTCATTTTAACCCTTCCAACTACACTGAAACTTGAAATTAAGGGCAAAGACCACGTCTCATTCTTCTGAGTCATTCCCTGAAGTCGGCACAGCATCGAATCACTGTTTAGTAATCACGTCTTAGTGTTTTTGAGTGATTGTATATACCTGGATGTAAACAACGCCTGATGAAGAAAAGAAGGTTGGTTCTCTGGGCACAAGGATTCATGTGTGCAGCTGGTTTGGTGGGATCAAACCTAACGAGAAATATGTCAAGTGCCTTTCAAACAATTCCATTCAGCACCATCTTTACCACCACCATCATCATCATCTATTGAACTCTTACTTGATGCCAGGGACTGATCTAGAGCACTTTATATAAATGTATCCATTTAATCTTCACAACAATCTAATGTGCTACCATAATATTTATTAGAGTAGCATTTTGTAGTAGTGAATTATCATCTATATTCTGCCTGGGAATGGCATTTTATACCCGTATTGATGTGGCTTAGTGGAAAAAGTCTGGAATTTCAAGCTAAAAAAGCCTAGATTTGAATATCAGCTTTATCACATTGCTATGTGGCCTTGAGCAAGTCAGCTACGCAATTTAAGCTTTTGCAGGGTCACGAGCATTAGAGATAACATATAGGAAGAACTTGGCATATGGTAGGTCCTCAACAAAGGCAGCTGCTATTATCATTATTATTATTCTCCAAACACACACACACACACACACACACACACACACACACAGTTTATTCCTTAAAGAACCTGATCTAATGCAAACTTGATGAGAGGTAGCCATTTTTAATGGAGATAAGTATTGGGTTAGGGATCTGAAGACCTCAATTTTAATTTTCTTTCGCTGCAAACTCTATGGCCTTGAGCAAACTGCAGAATCTCTTTGTTCTTTCAGATTCCACATCTGGTAAAATAATACTTGCGCCTCCTGGCCTCAAAGATATGTCATGAGAATAAATTGTTGAGTGTTTTTGGAGTTCTGCGGAAAAGATGCACTATATGAACCCAGAGCAGTACTACTATAATTGACCTTTAAACATGGCTATGCAATCCTTGGGCAAGTTAATGTTTCCTGGCTGTAAATGGTATATAATATAGTAATTATTATTTAGTGGGGAGACTGTGGCTTTGAAATATACAGATCTCGATCTGAATTCAGACTTGTCACCCTTCTAGCTGTGTGACTTTGGTCAAGTTACTTTCCCATCTGAGCTTCAGTCTCTTCATATTTAAAATGGGCATAATATCTGTTTTATAGAATAGTTTTCAGGTGTGAAATGTTCCATGTAAAATGCCTAGCACAATGCTAGGTGATGATAGAATGATGTTTACTTCCCTTTCCTGAAATAACCACTAGATAACCATGACAGTTTCTATATTTTGAATTGCATCTATTCCTCAGATTGGTTAAGAACGTTCTATATTCTTTCTTTCTTTTTTTTTTCCCTGAGGAAGATTCGTCCTGAGCTAACATCTATTGCCAGTCTCACTCTATTTTGTATGTGAGCTGCCAGCACAGCATGGCCACTGCCAGACTAGTGGTGTAGGTGCATGTCTGGATATCGAGCCCAGGCCACCAAAGTGGAGTGCACCGAACTTAACCACTAGGCCACCAGGGCTGGCCCAAGAATGTTCTATATTCTTATTTATACTGACTTATGCCCATGTTCATGAGTGAGAAACTAAAAATTTGGCTACAACTTTTTCCAAGGTTGCAATGAAAAGCTTAATTTTACACACACACACACACGCACACAGATTAATTAGTTCTCCATCATTACCCATCTTATCACGTGGTTTCGGTCATAATGCAGATCAAATCATGTTCTCTGAAATGTAACAACAATACAGAAATTTCCTGATAACCTGATTATTCTTTATGCTGGTACCAACATCATGAAAAGCAGTGACCTGCAGGTGGATGTGTGTCTAGAATTTTCATCTCAACACCGGGGAATATAAAAAGACCACATCAATATCCTTGTTCAAACTGGTACTTAGCTCAAGTTGTTGTCAAATTTTCTCACAAATATGAAATAGAGTTACTGCCGAGGAGGCTTATCGCCTGTTTTCTTTGGGATGGGGTCAGATGGGATGGGGAGGGAAAGAGGGAAGGAAAGAGAAGCCGAAGAGAGAGAAAGCGTTTCCTCCTTTGGATTTCAACCCGGATAATCATTTGTAAAAATCAGTGTTGGGATGTTGGAAGAAGTATGGTTCTTGTAGTTCAGGAAAAATAAAATTGGTGAACTGACCTTGGCTGATAACCGATAGCCGGCATTTGTTGGGTGCCTGCTGCGTGCCAGGTACTGTTCTGGATGCTTAACATATTTAACTCATGTAATCTGTACCGCAACCCTCTGAGGCAGCTACTATTATTACACCCATTTTACAGATGAAGAAACTGAGGCAGAGTTAGGTTAAGGAACTTACCCATGGCCACATACCAAGAAAGCGGAGGACCCAGGATTCAATCCCGATTGATCAGGACACCAATAAAAAAGGAGAATGGTTTGGGGCAGAGTGTGAGGCTTCAGGTGGGCCTCAGTTGAGGGGACAGTACTAAGGAAGGCAGAGGCAACAACTTCCTGCAGATGAGAATACTGCGTTTAAGAGACAGGGAGGAGGGGAACCTGACCAGGGCGGGCTGTATTGGGGAGCAGTGGGAAATAAGATAGTCTACATTCAATAGGATGGGGCCACACCATGTAGTTTATGAATAAAGTGTCTGTCCTCATGTTTGTCTGTTTCTGACTTGTTTGGAACATCATTAAATATGGTTTCACGGTTAACCCTGCGGTTTGTATTTTGAAAATTGCACAGCAGCCAAAACATCTAAGTAAATGCACAACTGTTCAGACACGTCTTTGAGTGCAGGTTGAAGAGGGGAGGAGGCAAGGTTTAGAGGCTGAGCTGTCCACATTGGGGCCCCGTGCAGACGAGAGTTCAGCCAGAGGATGGCACCGAGGGCTCAGTCTTTCTGGCCGTACCCTCCAGAATCAGGAGAGCCAAGGGGAAATGTCTCTGAGCCACGCTGCGATTTTAACCGCGACTCAGTGAGTTTCTGGAAAGAGGCCGTCAATTTCTGGCAAACGAACACTTCTAGCCAGATCTTGCTGGTAAATGTCTTTTTATTCCTGCTCTGCAGCTGGTCAGAAAGGGTCAGGGGGATAATTTTTGGATGAGAACACAGATCCTGCAGCAAAACCAGTTTACACCCAACAAGCTACATTCTAATTTCCTTTGCTTGATGCTGGGGTCCTTTCAGAATTTTAAACAAATCTTTGATTTTTACATTGTTACAACAGTAGAAAGGCAAATTAATTGCAAAGACGCTGGCATTTAACAACTCAACAAAAGGACATGACATTTGTTCTATAAAAAACAAGCTGCATTTTCCTCTTAAATGGCAGAGCATATATAAGATATCCTTCAATGCCCAGAGAATTTTATTTTAAATTATTTTTCTAGTTTCATTGAGAAATATTTCACAGGAATTTTCTCTTTTATGTAACTCCTATTTAAGTAGTCAATATCTATACCTAGACAAAGAAGGGAAAAAAACTAATAAGGCTGACCCGACATGAATAGTTCGCAATCCTGGCTGCTCACAGGAATCACCCAGGAGCTTGGAAAAAACCACTGACGCCTGGGTCCCATCCCCAGAGATTCTGACTTAATTTTTTCTGAGCGGGACTTGAACATCAGCATTTCTAAAGCTACCTTGTGATTTAATGTGTAGTCATGGTTGAGGACCACTGCCCTCCATGCTGTGAGTGGGTCCTAAACCCATGGCTTCAGCCAGGAAAACGCCATTTATAATTTCAAAGGGAAAATCGACTGTCTTACATTTTTCCAGAGGCAGCATATTCTGGGGAAGAAAAGATTGAACATGAAGTGAAGAGAAGCAGGTTCTGACTGTGGGTTTGTAGCTTAAGTTTTCCGGATCTAAATTTCCTTATTAGGAAAATGATAGCATTCAATTAGAAGATTTGTAAAACTCTCTCCAACTTTGACATTCTCCGATTCTAGGTCTATGGTTCTTAACCCTGTTAAAAAATACGGATGCCCTGGCCCCACCTCCAGATATTTAAATCTGATCGGTCTGGGGTAAGGCTGTGCATCAGTAGTTTCAAAAGCTCGCCAGGGGATTCTAAGGTGGAGCCAGAATTGAAGATCACTCTTATGTTGTCTGTTGAACCAAAGTCTTTTCAGACAGAAGTTGAGATTTGCACATGAGTGTGCACAAGTGCTTGTGTGTGTGTGCGTAGTGTGCCTGTACATAAATGTGCTTGGGTGTAATGCCAGCTGAGAGAGTGGTGGGAATTTACACTCAGCCTTCTATTAATTCAGGAACATAGAAGTGATGCAAACACATATGTCCATGCTGTCTTAATTAGTCCCTGCTGGTTGTTCTGTTCACACAGTGGAGGAGGGAGGCCAAATGTCTGGGATTCCAGCCCATTTTAATTCTCTGTTGGCTTCCTAGGAATGAAAACAACAGGTAATAACAACACCACCCAACCCTTGCACACTGCTTTATGGGTCGTCTAGCACTTTATATATATGATATCAGTTTATCCTCACAAAACTGAGACTAATTTTCTCCATTTTAGAGACAGAAAAACCTGAGATTCAGGAGAAATGGTTTTGTCCAAGAACACACAACTAAAAATTAGTGGATGCCAATATTCTAACCCAAACCTTTTGATTTCAAATCCCTCTTTCCTTTATTTACTCTACTCCACGCATCCACATTGACCCTACAGCACAAACCCTGGGTGACCAGGCACGGGCGTGTGGTGGGAGGGGAGCACACACTACCTCTCTGGGGACTAGAAGCGAAGAGAATGAGGCGAATACTACTGATTTTTTCTTTACATCCCATGGAAGGTCAAATCAAAGAGCAGATGTGTTGCCTTTGCACGAAGGCAGTTAACCTTGGTTAGAGGAAGAGATGCTGGGCGCAGACCAGGTGTGAAATCAAGGTCAAGAGAAGAGATTCCGAGCAAGTTACTTAGCTGTTGCCTTGATCCTGAACAATACAACCTCCTTATTCCAGACTTTTTTCCTTCTTTTTTAAGTCAGTGATACCATAACTAAAAAGATAATCTTCAAAGTAGCCAGATAGAAAGAGCAAAAGGCCAAAATATAAAGATTCTATAGAATACAACTAAGCTATCAGGTTTGACCTACAGGCTTGGTAACCACCTTGAAGAGTCAACATGTTCTCAAAGTTCTCAGGTCTTAAACTATGGTTTGAGCACCAACTCCAAAAAAATCAACCATCAAGGGCATAGTGTGGTTCTTTGTTGCATTCATTCAGGCACTTCTAAAAGAGATTGTTGCTGACGTTTTCATCTATCTATGCGATAGATTCTAAATTCAGACTGATTTGCAAAGAAACAAAGCAGTGGAGGAAAATTCCAGGGAGCCAGATATTATAGCATTTCATGGGGGCAAAACAAGTTTACAAAAAAACGAAGAAGCAAAGTGAAGTTTTTAACGTCGTTAGCATTCAGCACATGAGTGAAGAGCTTGTGCCAAAGTACCATAATAGAGTTTAATCTAATTTGCCCTTTAGGATATATATTAAAATTTCAGTGCAAGCCATATGGAGAGGTTTGCAAAACTGTACACTGAAAGGTAGGCAGTGTACCTTATTCTCAAATGATTATAATGCTCGCCACTTAGAGGGCTAAAATGGTAACAAGATCACCAATTTGCATAAGATATATTTAACACTGAACATTTCCAACTCCTGAATAGAACTAAATTAGTCTATTGAGGCTGGCTCATAAAAATCATTCTAGAACTACAAAACAATTCTGAGGTTTTAGTCATAATAATACTTAGAGCTTCCATAAGAAGGATTTGAAAACTTCAAATTAAAATATAATGAATAGGTCTAAGCTTCTTCACTAAACACTTGAAAATTAAGACTTACTAGAATGCCATGAAGGCCTGGTTTTATCCCTTCCTTCAACAACTCTCTCTCCCCACATTTTTCGATTTCAAAGGAATCCCTGTGTACAAAAAGGCAAGAGGAAATACAGAGAGTTTGAGGATCAAGTTGTTTATTATGAATGTCTATTCAGTAAGCTAGATGCCATTTAATAAGCGTGAAATAAATGAGGCCATTTTAATAATAACTGGGCTATCCATTTCACGTGTCTGATATTTTGAACCAGTGTTGGCTATTGTGTGGACATCTAGAGGTCAGATAAGTTTAGAAAAATATTTATAAAAGATTTGAACTTCTTTTCGCCTAGTTAATGTAACTTACCTTGGAAGGTAGTCAGTGGCCTGAGTTTTTGAGTCAGACAACTCATTTGGATCCCAGCTCTGCCACTCACCAGCTGCCCATTTGTAAAATGAGGATGACAATGCCCATCTCACTCGATGTATGTGGGGATTAAATTGAGCCAATGCATATAAAACTGCATGTACAGTGCCTTACATAAGAGAAATGCTGGATAAATATTGTTTTTCACTTTTCTTCAATTTTATTCTAAGTTGTAATGATTTAGGCAGAAATTCAGTTCCTCTGTCATCATGACAGAGCATTTCTTTTAGCTGGTATAGATTTCAGTCAAGGGTGTTTAAAATAGTTTGCATTCATGCGTTCTCACTTTCTTTAAAAACAGGTCTGTATTAATTCATCACATGGTATTTCTTTAGTTCTTATTCATAATAGTTGGTCTTCTGGGTAACCTTGAATTCTATAGGAATATTTCTATTAATGAAAAGGATTCATTCTAACAAAATATTTGATGTCAGGAATTTTGTGAGCAGAGGCAGAAACAGTAAACAAACAGAAGACAGTTTCCCTTTTCATTCCCCAAACTCGGTCATGGATTCTGTCCTCCTCTCTGGGTTAGATGACATCTGACTTTAGCCAGGATGGGAAGACCCCGTCATGTCTCTTGGGGCAGTTCACTCCTCCGAGGCATAGCATCTACCCATGATCTTGATGACCAGGTATGAGGAGCCCCAGGGATGGTGCCTTCCCCTCTGAAAGAACCAGCCCTGAGCCTTCCAACCTGGTTACTCATTTCCTGTGTCTGATATCTTGAACTTGTATTGGCTAATTGGGTGGACATCTAGAACTCTCTCTGACAGCACCATTTCTTTTAACTGGAGGGAGCCAAAACAGTGATGAGGAGGCCAAGTTGGACCAGTCAGACAATTCTCAGGCAGGGGAGTGGTCTCACAGTGAGCACTCCGTGACCACCATGAAAAGCTTGCTTATACCCAAATATACATTATTTTTTATGTTGAAAATTAGAAACAGAGAAACATGCTAGTGGGGGTGAAGGAAAGCTGTGTCACTCACCTGCCCAGGTTGTTCACAGGCTGTCTGGTACCTGGCCTGCTGGCACAGTTCTTTGACCCTCTCATATTTGGGCAGGTGATTTGATTGCTGGATATTCTTACTGGAGTCTTCCTTCTTACGGAGAAATTTCCTTTGACAGTAAGGGAAAAATTTCTTACGTGAGAGGTAATCTGAACTACATTCCCTGCAACCTGCCTGTTCTCTTTTCCTTCCCTGTCACACGACCCCCACATTCTTCAAACAGCAAGAAATAGATGTGAGGGCTCTGTCCACGGGAGCTCAACATTTGATGAGTCCTTTGTGAAAATTACAAGCGGGGTACCACAAAGATGAGAGGTCAGGATAGGAAGAATCATTTCCCCCAAAAGCATTAATTTCAAAACTTCGGGCATAAATGTTTAGCTTTGCAGGCTCAAAGGTCTTTTAGTGAGAAAGCAATTATATAAATGCTTTTCTGTCTTGCAATGTGCGTATGGAGAAAAACAAAGACAATAAACATTGTGACTCAAAACGGAAAACCCAGAAGTGATGACGGAAATAAGTCTCATATATTTATATATTTAAAACTAGGAAAGGCACATAAAAAAAGTAGAAAGATGCCAGGCAGGACTTGGGAAGCAGGGTTGAAAGTCAACTGACTGGTCCGATTAGGCCAAGGCTGAGAAATGCAACAGCAAACCCACAGCCGTGTAAGGGCTTTGGTCCCACCTTATGAGAATTTATTCTTCACAATTCTGATGCAACAATCGCTACTCTGCCGGCCAGGGAAGAGTGAGTAGCCAACCATTCGATCTTGTGACTAGGCTTACGAAATCTGCATGCTTAGTAAACCAAAATAAGGGGGGAAAATGCTCAGCAGGGAGAGCTGCCCACTAGGACTGGTTCCCAGAAGCACCCCAGGAACCAATAATTACCCTCTTTCCACGAGGAATGTATCACGCCAAATTTTGGCCTTCTTGTTTGTTCGAAACCTGAAAGCAAAATAATAATATTTACTGTTGGCATCTGGACGTTTTTCCAAACGGATCTGTGCTAACAGTTTATTTAAAGAAACACCTCTCACTTCCCACAGACCACGGCTGCCTCTCCATCAATACGCTATTCACAAGCAGCCGAGAAATTCTCAGCCCATGTTGATCCTCATGGGCACAGCTTATTTTGCCTCCACTTCTTTTGGTGGCTGGCTGGCTCTGGAAGCCAGTGTGCTCGGGGCGGGCTGAGGGAAAGAAAATGGACGCACCTGTTACCTGGCCTTTCTGGGTCCAGAAGTTTGAGGACAGACTTGCCGTCCACATCGGGAGGTGTGTCAAGCCCAGCGATATCCAGGATGGTAGGGGCCAGGTCGATGTTTAGAACGATCTGTGGGACTCTGCAAAGGGATAGATGGTTACATCCCAGACCTCACACCAATGGAGGGCGGCACGTAGGGCCGAGTTCTCTGCACTATGACTCATTGGGCTTCAATCTTTCTCCCCACTTCATCTCATCTCCTGAGGATGGGGAGTTGCTTTTGGCCAGGGCGGCTGAGTGGTCAGCAGCAGTATCTCAGAGCAAGATGAACTCTCACAAGGGTTGGGCTGGAGAGAGGCCTGTGCCCCTGAGCTCTGGTCACGCTGTCAGACAAGTTGTGGTCCGATACATGGTTTTTGTAGAATAGATACTTTTGTCTAAAACCTGATAGTTCATAACTCCTCTGTTAAACTAGGGCTTTAAAATCAACCTTCTCAAAGGCACATGGGTGAGATTCAGAATGTCTGGGTTCTGGGCCCCAACGCTGCTACTTCCAGAATTGGGGACTCTTGAGAGAGGCACTTACACTGTCTGTCGAGCTTCTTCACTCTTAACTCAGGGGTCCAGTTAGATGCTCTTTACGGGCCATTCCAGCTTTTGAATTCTACTTGCACTCTTTTCTTTCACTCTTTCCATGACTGTTTCATGTACACAATCTCATTTTATACAAAACATTCTGTTGTGATTGGCAGGGCATATGAAACCCATTTTATGATGGGAAAATAGAGATGCAAAGGGATGCAGTGACTTGCCTAAGGTGACAGAAATAGAACTCCAGTCCTTTAGGCTTCTTTTCTTTCAAAAGAAAATCATGCTTTTCAAATTCACTTTTCTTTAAAAAAATTTTTTTTAGTAATAATTAAAGGAAAAAAACAATGAAGAGAATGGCACTGGTTGTTTCTTAAAAAAGACAATGTATCTCTGATTCAAAGAAGGTGAGGACGTGGCCCCGAAGATCACATTCTGTGTCTGTGTACACAGGCTCATGTGACATGAATTTTGGTCAATGTGAGAGAATTAATCATTGATACAGTTATTTTTCCTTTCTCTTTAAATGGTATACTTTAGTTCATTCAACATGTGGTGAGGGGGGAGGCCAAGGTTTTCATCTTCTAAATTACCAACCTACATACATCCTTTTTTGTTTTGGATGAAAGGAAACCAGACACTGAGATTGGTAATCGAATTATCTCAGACATACATGAGCCACAACAGCTGAGTGTTGCAAACAGAGGAATACGTACATCGATCCTGGTTCCACACTTGGACCACGAATAAAGAAAGGCACACGGATGTCAAAGTCATATGGCATGGATTTCCCCTTGACCAGTCCGAACTGCCCAATATGGTAACCGTGGTCGGCCGTATAAATGATGTAAGTGTTTTCCAGCTCCCTCGTTTCCACGAGCATATTATACAGCTGAAACGGCACAGAGACAAGTCAGAAGCAATCGTGATGGCATACGATGATGAATGTAGCTGTAATTTCCCCCAAATCTTTTTTCCGTTATTCTTAAAAGGCAAGAGTTTCTTTAAAAAGACCAACAAACATGAACACTATCTACAGTTTCAAATTGCTTACAATCCTGGAGGGAAAAAGCCTAATGATACAGTTGTAATGTAACTTTCCTGAATCTGGCACATTCTACTTAAAGATCTTGTTTGCCTATTTGGAAAAAAAAAAAAAGCCCCATAAAACAAACTCCACCACCAAACTTTCAGGTTTTACTTTGAAAAATCCATTCTTAAAGCAAATTTTAACATCATCACTCTTACATCTAGTTATCAAGGGTTAAAAACAGGCTGCTTCTAAGCCTGATCCAGCTAGATCCAGCCTTTAGGCATGTCTTGTTTGGCTTATGTTACGTTTCAAAATTCAGGAGATTTCAAATAAAATTTTTGTATTTCTGGCTTCTTTTAAAAGGTCAGAAGACCTGATGATACTGGATCTACATTTCTGCATGGCAAAAATTAGTTGGAGCTCAGCAGTTGCTCCTTGCTTTAGATGGGGAACTTTTAATTTCAAGTTCACCACAATCCCCACCATTCCCTATTGTCTTATACAGAAACTGCTTTACATTATTTGCTTAATTCCCAAAGAAGGTATTTGTGATTATAGCCCTTGATTTATGTTGTTTAGATTTTTATTTCTTCTTTGCTACTGGCTCCACAAGAACCAAATCTGGAGAGGTAGATGGAAGGGGGACGATACGAGGGAGAAATGATAAAGTCACTGAACATGTACACACTCTTAAAATGAAAAACAAAACAAAACAACAACAGAAAAACAGGATTGGAAAGAATGGGTCTACGCATGTGAAGTGGACCCAAAACCTGTGACCGGGGCAAGTTCGCGTGCTTACCCTTTCCACAGAATCATCCACCGACATCAATGTCTGAAGCCTTTTGCGGTGTAGAACATTTGTAAATTCCATGTGGATGGGCAGCATGGGTCCCGTGTACTGCATAATCCAGTGTTTATCCATATTTGGTGCATAGTTATAACTAGGAGTTCTGAAAATATCCAGAAAGGAATCTTATTATATATTTTTCAGTC